>NC_135388.1:0-300000 GCF_051989625.1 Stigmatopora argus
CTAACCCTAACCCTAACCCTAACCCTAACCCTAACCCTAACCCTATCCCTAACCCTAACCCTAACCCTAACCCTAACCCTAACCCTAACCCTAACCCTAACCCTAACCCTAACCCTAACCCTAACCCTAACCCTAACCCTAACCCTAACCCTAACCCTAACCCTAACCCTAACCCTAACCCTAACCCTAACCCTAACCCTAACCCTAACCCTAACCCTAACCCTAACCCTAACCCTAACCCTAACCCTAACCCTAACCCTAACCCTAACCCTAACCCTAACCCTAACCCTAACCCTAACCCTAACCCTAACCCTAACCC
Source organism: Stigmatopora argus (assembly GCF_051989625.1). NCBI lineage: Eukaryota > Metazoa > Chordata > Actinopteri > Syngnathiformes > Syngnathidae > Stigmatopora > Stigmatopora argus. The sequence goes on from NC_135388.1 coordinate 320, forward strand.
TAACCCTAACCCTAACCCTAACCCTAACCCTAACCCTAACCCTAACCCTAACCCTAACCCTAACCCTAACCCTAACCCTAACCCTAACCCTAACCCTAACCCTAACCCTAACCCTAACCCTAACCCTAACCCTAACCCTAACCCTAACCCTAACCCTAACCCTAACCCTAACCCTAACCCTAACCCTAACCCTAACCCTAACCCTAACCCTAACCCTAACCCTAACCCTAACCCTAACCCTAACCCTAACCCTAACCCTAACCCTAACCCTAACCCTAACCCTAACCCTAACCCTAACCCTAACCCTAACCCTAACCCTAACCCTAACCCTAACCCTAACCCTAACCCTAACCCTAACCCTAACCCTAACCCTAACCCTAACCCTAACCCTAACCCTAACCCTAACCCTAACCCTAACCCTAACCCTAACCCTAACCCTAACCCTAACCCTAACCCTAACCCTAACCCTAACCCTAACCCTAACCCTAACCCTAACCCTAACCCTAACCCTAACCCTAACCCTAACCCTAACCCTAACCCTAACCCTAACCCTAACCCTAACCCTAACCCTAACCCTAACCCTAACCCTAACCCTAACCCTAACCCTAACCCTAACCCTAACCCTAACCCTAACCCTAACCCTAACCCTAACCCTAACCCTAACCCTAACCCTAACCCTAACCCTAACCCTAACCCTAACCCTAACCCTAACCCTAACCCTAACCCTAACCCTAACCCTAACCCTAACCCTAACCCTAACCCTAACCCTAACCCTAACCCTAACCCTAACCCTAACCCTAACCCTAACCCTAACCCTAACCCTAACCCTAACCCTAACCCTAACCCTAACCCTAACCCTAACCCTAACCCTAACCCTAACCCTAACCCTAACCCTAACCCTAACCCTAACCCTAACCCTAACCCTAACCCTAACCCTAACCCTAACCCTAACCCTAACCCTAACCCTAACCCTAACCCTAACCCTAACCCTAACCCTAACCCTAACCCTAACCCTAACCCTAACCCTAACCCTAACCCTAACCCTAACCCTAACCCTAACCCTAACCCTAACCCTAACCCTAACCCTAACCCTAACCCTAACCCTAACCCTAACCCTAACCCTAACCCTAACCCTAACCCTAACCCTAACCCTAACCCTAACCCTAACCCTAACCCTAACCCTAACCCTAACCCTAACCCTAACCCTAACCCTAACCCTAACCCTAACCCTAACCCTAACCCTAACCCTAACCCTAACCCTAACCCTAACCCTAACCCTAACCCTAACCCTAACCCTAACCCTAACCCTAACCCTAACCCTAACCCTAACCCTAACCCTAACCCTAACCCTAACCCTAACCCTAACCCTAACCCTAACCCTAACCCTAACCCTAACCCTAACCCTAACCCTAACCCTAACCCTAACCCTAACCCTAACCCTAACCCTAACCCTAACCCTAACCCTAACCCTAACCCTAACCCTAACCCTAACCCTAACCCTAACCCTAACCCTAACCCTAACCCTAACCCTAACCCTAACCCTAACCCTAACCCTAACCCTAACCCTAACCCTAACCCTAACCCTAACCCTAACCCTAACCCTAACCCTAACCCTAACCCTAACCCTAACCCTAACCCTAACCCTAACCCTAACCCTAACCCTAACCCTAACCCTAACCCTAACCCTAACCCTAACCCTAACCCTAACCCTAACCCTAACCCTAACCCTAACCCTAACCCTAACCCTAACCCTAACCCTAACCCTAACCCTAACCCTAACCCTAACCCTAACCCTAACCCTAACCCTAACCCTAACCCTAACCCTAACCCTAACCCTAACCCTAACCCTAACCCTAACCCTAACCCTAACCCTAACCCTAACCCTAACCCTAACCCTAACCCTAACCCTAACCCTAACCCTAACCCTAACCCTAACCCTAACCCTAACCCTAACCCTAACCCTAACCCTAACCCTAACCCTAACCCTAACCCTAACCCTAACCCTAACCCTAACCCTAACCCTAACCCTAACCCTAACCCTAACCCTAACCCTAACCCTAACCCTAACCCTAACCCTAACCCTAACCCTAACCCTAACCCTAACCCTAACCCTAACCCTAACCCTAACCCTAACCCTAACCCTAACCCTAACCCTAACCCTAACCCTAACCCTAACCCTAACCCTAACCCTAACCCTAACCCTAACCCTAACCCTAACCCTAACCCTAACCCTAACCCTAACCCTAACCCTAACCCTAACCCTAACCCTAACCCTAACCCTAACCCTAACCCTAACCCTAACCCTAACCCTAACCCTAACCCTAACCCTAACCCTAACCCTAACCCTAACCCTAACCCTAACCCTAACCCTAACCCTAACCCTAACCCTAACCCTAACCCTAACCCTAACCCTAACCCTAACCCTAACCCTAACCCTAACCCTAACCCTAACCCTAACCCTAACCCTAACCCTAACCCTAACCCTAACCCTAACCCTAACCCTAACCCTAACCCTAACCCTAACCCTAACCCTAACCCTAACCCTAACCCTAACCCTAACCCTAACCCTAACCCTAACCCTAACCCTAACCCTAACCCTAACCCTAACCCTAACCCTAACCCTAACCCTAACCCTAACCCTAACCCTAACCCTAACCCTAACCCTAACCCTAACCCTAACCCTAACCCTAACCCTAACCCTAACCCTAACCCTAACCCTAACCCTAACCCTAACCCTAACCCTAACCCTAACCCTAACCCTAACCCTAACCCTAACCCTAACCCTAACCCTAACCCTAACCCTAACCCTAACCCTAACCCTAACCCTAACCCTAACCCTAACCCTAACCCTAACCCTAACCCTAACCCTAACCCTAACCCTAACCCTAACCCTAACCCTAACCCTAACCCTAACCCTAACCCTAACCCTAACCCTAACCCTAACCCTAACCCTAACCCTAACCCTAACCCTAACCCTAACCCTAACCCTAACCCTAACCCTAACCCTAACCCTAACCCTAACCCTAACCCTAACCCTAACCCTAACCCTAACCCTAACCCTAACCCTAACCCTAACCCTAACCCTAACCCTAACCCTAACCCTAACCCTAACCCTAACCCTAACCCTAACCCTAACCCTAACCCTAACCCTAACCCTAACCCTAACCCTAACCCTAACCCTAACCCTAACCCTAACCCTAACCCTAACCCTAACCCTAACCCTAACCCTAACCCTAACCCTAACCCTAACCCTAACCCTAACCCTAACCCTAACCCTAACCCTAACCCTAACCCTAACCCTAACCCTAACCCTAACCCTAACCCTAACCCTAACCCTAACCCTAACCCTAACCCTAACCCTAACCCTAACCCTAACCCTAACCCTAACCCTAACCCTAACCCTAACCCTAACCCTAACCCTAACCCTAACCCTAACCCTAACCCTAACCCTAACCCTAACCCTAACCCTAACCCTAACCCTAACCCTAACCCTAACCCTAACCCTAACCCTAACCCTAACCCTAACCCTAACCCTAACCCTAACCCTAACCCTAACCCTAACCCTAACCCTAACCCTAACCCTAACCCTAACCCTAACCCTAACCCTAACCCTAACCCTAACCCTAACCCTAACCCTAACCCTAACCCTAACCCTAACCCTAACCCTAACCCTAACCCTAACCCTAACCCTAACCCTAACCCTAACCCTAACCCTAACCCTAACCCTAACCCTAACCCTAACCCTAACCCTAACCCTAACCCTAACCCTAACCCTAACCCTAACCCTAACCCTAACCCTAACCCTAACCCTAACCCTAACCCTAACCCTAACCCTAACCCTAACCCTAACCCTAACCCTAACCCTAACCCTAACCCTAACCCTAACCCTAACCCTAACCCTAACCCTAACCCTAACCCTAACCCTAACCCTAACCCTAACCCTAACCCTAACCCTAACCCTAACCCTAACCCTAACCCTAACCCTAACCCTAACCCTAACCCTAACCCTAACCCTAACCCTAACCCTAACCCTAACCCTAACCCTAACCCTAACCCTAACCCTAACCCTAACCCTAACCCTAACCCTAACCCTAACCCTAACCCTAACCCTAACCCTAACCCTAACCCTAACCCTAACCCTAACCCTAACCCTAACCCTAACCCTAACCCTAACCCTAACCCTAACCCTAACCCTAACCCTAACCCTAACCCTAACCCTAACCCTAACCCTAACCCTAACCCTAACCCTAACCCTAACCCTAACCCTAACCCTAACCCTAACCCTAACCCTAACCCTAACCCTAACCCTAACCCTAACCCTAACCCTAACCCTAACCCTAACCCTAACCCTAACCCTAACCCTAACCCTAACCCTAACCCTAACCCTAACCCTAACCCTAACCCTAACCCTAACCCTAACCCTAACCCTAACCCTAACCCTAACCCTAACCCTAACCCTAACCCTAACCCTAACCCTAACCCTAACCCTAACCCTAACCCTAACCCTAACCCTAACCCTAACCCTAACCCTAACCCTAACCCTAACCCTAACCCTAACCCTAACCCTAACCCTAACCCTAACCCTAACCCTAACCCTAACCCTAACCCTAACCCTAACCCTAACCCTAACCCTAACCCTAACCCTAACCCTAACCCTAACCCTAACCCTAACCCTAACCCTAACCCTAACCCTAACCCTAACCCTAACCCTAACCCTAACCCTAACCCTAACCCTAACCCTAACCCTAACCCTAACCCTAACCCTAACCCTAACCCTAACCCTAACCCTAACCCTAACCCTAACCCTAACCCTAACCCTAACCCTAACCCTAACCCTAACCCTAACCCTAACCCTAACCCTAACCCTAACCCTAACCCTAACCCTAACCCTAACCCTAACCCTAACCCTAACCCTAACCCTAACCCTAACCCTAACCCTAACCCTAACCCTAACCCTAACCCTAACCCTAACCCTAACCCTAACCCTAACCCTAACCCTAACCCTAACCCTAACCCTAACCCTAACCCTAACCCTAACCCTAACCCTAACCCTAACCCTAACCCTAACCCTAACCCTAACCCTAACCCTAACCCTAACCCTAACCCTAACCCTAACCCTAACCCTAACCCTAACCCTAACCCTAACCCTAACCCTAACCCTAACCCTAACCCTAACCCTAACCCTAACCCTAACCCTAACCCTAACCCTAACCCTAACCCTAACCCTAACCCTAACCCTAACCCTAACCCTAACCCTAACCCTAACCCTAACCCTAACCCTAACCCTAACCCTAACCCTAACCCTAACCCAACCAACCCTAACCCTAACCCTAACCCTAACCCTAACCCTAACCCTAACCCTAACCCTAACCCTAACCCTAACCCTAACCCTAACCCTAACCCTAACCCTAACCCTAACCCTAACCCTAACCCTAACCCTAACCCTAACCCTAACCCTAACCCTAACCCTAACCCTAACCCTAACCCTAACCCTAACCCTAACCCTAACCCTAACCCTAACCCTAACCCTAACCCTAACCCTAACCCTAACCCTAACCCTAACCCTAACCCTAACCCTAACCCTAACCCTAACCCTAACCCTAACCCTAACCCTAACCCTAACCCTAACCCTAACCCTAACCCTAACCCTAACCCTAACCCTAACCCTAACCCTAACCCTAACCCTAACCCTAACCCTAACCCTAACCCTAACCCTAACCCTAACCCTAACCCTAACCCTAACCCTAACCCTAACCCTAACCCTAACCCTAACCCTAACCCTAACCCTAACCCTAACCCTAACCCTAACCCTAACCCTAACCCTAACCCTAACCCTAACCCTAACCCTAACCCTAACCCTAACCCTAACCCTAACCCTAACCCTAACCCTAACCCTAACCCTAACCCTAACCCTAACCCTAACCCTAACCCTAACCCTAACCCTAACCCTAACCCTAACCCTAACCCTAACCCTAACCCTAACCCTAACCCTAACCCTAACCCTAACCCTAACCCTAACCCTAACCCTAACCCTAACCCTAACCCTAACCCTAACCCTAACCCTAACCCTAACCCTAACCCTAACCCTAACCCTAACCCTAACCCTAACCCTAACCCTAACCCTAACCCTAACCCTAACCCTAACCCTAACCCTAACCCTAACCCTAACCCTAACCCTAACCCTAACCCTAACCCTAACCCTAACCCTAACCCTAACCCTAACCCTAACCCTAACCCTAACCCTAACCCTAACCCTAACCCTAACCCTAACCCTAACCCTAACCCTAACCCTAACCCTAACCCTAACCCTAACCCTAACCCTAACCCTAACCCTAACCCTAACCCTAACCCTAACCCTAACCCTAACCCTAACCCTAACCCTAACCCTAACCCTAACCCTAACCCTAACCCTAACCCTAACCCTAACCCTAACCCTAACCCTAACCCTAACCCTAACCCTAACCCTAACCCTAACCCTAACCCTAACCCTAACCCTAACCCTAACCCTAACCCTAACCCTAACCCTAACCCTAACCCTAACCCTAACCCTAACCCTAACCCTAACCCTAACCCTAACCCTAACCCTAACCCTAACCCTAACCCTAACCCTAACCCTAACCCTAACCCTAACCCTAACCCTAACCCTAACCCTAACCCTAACCCTAACCCTAACCCTAACCCTAACCCTAACCCTAACCCTAACCCTAACCCTAACCCTAACCCTAACCCTAACCCTAACCCTAACCCTAACCCTAACCCTAACCCTAACCCTAACCCTAACCCTAACCCTAACCCTAACCCTAACCCTAACCCTAACCCTAACCCTAACCCTAACCCTAACCCTAACCCTAACCCTAACCCTAACCCTAACCCTAACCCTAACCCTAACCCTAACCCTAACCCTAACCCTAACCCTAACCCTAACCCTAACCCTAACCCTAACCCTAACCCTAACCCTAACCCTAACCCTAACCCTAACCCTAACCCTAACCCTAACCCTAACCCTAACCCTAACCCTAACCCTAACCCTAACCCTAACCCTAACCCTAACCCTAACCCTAACCCTAACCCTAACCCTAACCCTAACCCTAACCCTAACCCTAACCCTAACCCTAACCCTAACCCTAACCCTAACCCTAACCCTAACCCTAACCCTAACCCTAACCCTAACCCTAACCCTAACCCTAACCCTAACCCTAACCCTAACCCTAACCCTAACCCTAACCCTAACCCTAACCCTAACCCTAACCCTAACCCTAACCCTAACCCTAACCCTAACCCTAACCCTAACCCTAACCCTAACCCTAACCCTAACCCTAACCCTAACCCTAACCCTAACCCTAACCCTAACCCTAACCCTAACCCTAACCCTAACCCTAACCCTAACCCTAACCCTAACCCTAACCCTAACCCTAACCCTAACCCTAACCCTAACCCTAACCCTAACCCTAACCCTAACCCTAACCCTAACCCTAACCCTAACCCTAACCCTAACCCTAACCCTAACCCTAACCCTAACCCTAACCCTAACCCTAACCCTAACCCTAACCCTAACCCTAACCCTAACCCTAACCCTAACCCTAACCCTAACCCTAACCCTAACCCTAACCCTAACCCTAACCCTAACCCTAACCCTAACCCTAACCCTAACCCTAACCCTAACCCTAACCCTAACCCTAACCCTAACCCTAACCCTAACCCTAACCCTAACCCTAACCCTAACCCTAACCCTAACCCTAACCCTAACCCTAACCCTAACCCTAACCCTAACCCTAACCCTAACCCTAACCCTAACCCTAACCCTAACCCTAACCCTAACCCTAACCCTAACCCTAACCCTAACCCTAACCCTAACCCTAACCCTAACCCTAACCCTAACCCTAACCCTAACCCTAACCCTAACCCTAACCCTAACCCTAACCCTAACCCTAACCCTAACCCTAACCCTAACCCTAACCCTAACCCTAACCCTAACCCTAACCCTAACCCTAACCCTAACCCTAACCCTAACCCTAACCCTAACCCTAACCCTAACCCTAACCCTAACCCTAACCCTAACCCTAACCCTAACCCTAACCCTAACCCTAACCCTAACCCTAACCCTAACCCTAACCCTAACCCTAACCCTAACCCTAACCCTAACCCTAACCCTAACCCTAACCCTAACCCTAACCCTAACCCTAACCCTAACCCTAACCCTAACCCTAACCCTAACCCTAACCCTAACCCTAACCCTAACCCTAACCCTAACCCTAACCCTAACCCTAACCCTAACCCTAACCCTAACCCTAACCCTAACCCTAACCCTAACCCTAACCCTAACCCTAACCCTAACCCTAACCCTAACCCTAACCCTAACCCTAACCCTAACCCTAACCCTAACCCTAACCCTAACCCTAACCCTAACCCTAACCCTAACCCTAACCCTAACCCTAACCCTAACCCTAACCCTAACCCTAACCCTAACCCTAACCCTAACCCTAACCCTAACCCTAACCCTAACCCTAACCCTAACCCTAACCCTAACCCTAACCCTAACCCTAACCCTAACCCTAACCCTAACCCTAACCCTAACCCTAACCCTAACCCTAACCCTAACCCTAACCCTAACCCTAACCCTAACCCTAACCCTAACCCTAACCCTAACCCTAACCCTAACCCTAACCCTAACCCTAACCCTAACCCTAACCCTAACCCTAACCCTAACCCTAACCCTAACCCTAACCCTAACCCTAACCCTAACCCTAACCCTAACCCTAACCCTAACCCTAACCCTAACCCTAACCCTAACCCTAACCCTAACCCTAACCCTAACCCTAACCCTAACCCTAACCCTAACCCTAACCCTAACCCTAACCCTAACCCTAACCCTAACCCTAACCCTAACCCTAACCCTAACCCTAACCCTAACCCTAACCCTAACCCTAACCCTAACCCTAACCCTAACCCTAACCCTAACCCTAACCCTAACCCTAACCCTAACCCTAACCCTAACCCTAACCCTAACCCTAACCCTAACCCTAACCCTAACCCTAACCCTAACCCTAACCCTAACCCTAACCCTAACCCTAACCCTAACCCTAACCCTAACCCTAACCCTAACCCTAACCCTAACCCTAACCCTAACCCTAACCCTAACCCTAACCCTAACCCTAACCCTAACCCTAACCCTAACCCTAACCCTAACCCTAACCCTAACCCTAACCCTAACCCTAACCCTAACCCTAACCCTAACCCTAACCCTAACCCTAACCCTAACCCTAACCCTAACCCTAACCCTAACCCTAACCCAACCCTAACCCTAACCCTAACCCTAACCCTAACCCCAACCCCAACCCTAACCCTAACCCTAACCCTAACCCTAACCCTAACCCTAACCCCAACCCTAACCCCAACCCCAACCCTAACCTCCCCCTAACCCACAACCCCAACCCTAACCCTAACCCTAACCCTAACCCTAACCCTAACCCTAACCCTAACCCTAACCCTAACCCTAACCCTAACCCTAACCCTAACCCTAACCCTAACCCTAACCCTAACCCTAACCCTAACCCTAACCCTAACCCTAACCCTAACCCTAACCCTAACCCTAACCCTAACCCTAACCCTAACCCTAACCCTAACCCTAACCCTAACCCTAACCCTAACCCTAACCCTAACCCTAACCCTAACCCTAACCCTAACCCTAACCCTAACCCTAACCCTAACCCTAACCCTAACCCTAACCCTAACCCTAACCCTAACCCTAACCCTAACCCTAACCCTAACCCTAACCCTAACCCTAACCCTAACCCTAACCCTAACCCTAACCCTAACCCTAACCCTAACCCTAACCCTAACCCTAACCCTAACCCTAACCCTAACCCTAACCCTAACCCTAACCCTAACCCTAACCCTAACCCTAACCCTAACCCTAACCCTAACCCTAACCCTAACCCTAACCCTAACCCTAACCCTAACCCTAACCCTAACCCTAACCCTAACCCTAACCCTAACCCTAACCCTAACCCTAACCCTAACCCTAACCCTAACCCTAACCCTAACCCTAACCCTAACCCTAACCCTAACCCTAACCCTAACCCTAACCCTAACCCTAACCCTAACCCTAACCCTAACCCTAACCCTAACCCTAACCCTAACCCTAACCCTAACCCTAACCCTAACCCTAACCCTAACCCTAACCCTAACCCTAACCCTAACCCTAACCCTAACCCTAACCCTAACCCTAACCCTAACCCTAACCCTAACCCTAACCCTAACCCTAACCCTAACCCTAACCCTAACCCTAACCCTAACCCTAACCCTAACCCTAACCCTAACCCTAACCCTAACCCTAACCCTAACCCTAACCCTAACCCTAACCCTAACCCTAACCCTAACCCTAACCCTAACCCTAACCCTAACCCTAACCCTAACCCTAACCCTAACCCTAACCCTAACCCTAACCCTAACCCTAACCCTAACCCTAACCCTAACCCTACCCCTACCCCTACCCCTACCCCTACCCCTACCCCTACCCCTACCCCTAACCCTAACCCCTAACCCCTAACCCCTAACCCCTAACCCTAACCCTAACCCAACCCCAACCCCAACCCTACCCCTACCCCTACCCCTAACCCTAACCCCTAACCCTAACCCTAAAACCCTCAACCCCAACCCCCAACCCTAACCCTACTAACCCTAACCCTACTAACCCTACCCCTAACCCTCTAACCTTAACCCTTCAATTACAAGAAGTAACTTACTTTTGACGACTTCAAAGATGGCATACACACGTTGCATTCTGGGATACGTGAGGCATTCTTGGATGTGATGCATTCTGGGATACATGATGCATTCTGGGATTGCACACATGTCGTCAATTGGACGAGTAGGACCCGTAGGTGACGTGATTATGGGGCCAGAACCTGTAAACAAACCCCATGTTTACCATACTATTTAGAGCCAAGGTACTTTTTACTTTGAAAAATTACAAGGCACACCATTATCTAAGGATGACTTTTGACCATCAAAAAGGCATTCAAAATATTGCCCCGGGGATAACGATCAAATAACAAATCTTAAAACTTTTAGAACTTACCTTACCACCCTAGGACGATTTTGAGTTCAATGGGCAATTTTACCTTCAGATTTCTAGATGTGCAATGGGACAGAAATAACCCCCTAACCCCATAGCCCCCTAAACCCTTATCCTTACACTAACATTAATCAATTACAAGTAGTAACTTAGTTTTGCCGACTTAAGAGATGGCATCCCCACTTTGCATTCTGGGATATGTAATGCATTCTTGGATATGTGATGCATTCTGGGATTGCACGCATGTCGTCAATTGGACGAGTTGGACCCATAGGTGTTCTGATTAAGGGTCGGGAAAAACCTGTAACCTATTTAGAGCTGTAGTTGTTTTTACTTTGAAAAAATTACATGGCACACCAACATCTGAAAATCTTATAAATTAAAATCAACAATTTAATGTCATTCTCATTAAACCTTTATCAACAAGTATCAAATAAACCCTGCAAATATATTTCAAATGTTCACACTGACAAGGGGACCACACGAGCTGAGCAAAAATGGCCAGAAGCTGAGCCAAAATGGCCACAAGGGTGCAGCAAGGGGACCACATGAGCTGAGCCAAAATGGCCACAAGGGGGCAGAGCAAGTGGACCACACGCACTGAGCCAAAATGGCCACAAGGGGGTAGCAAGGGGACCACATGAGCATGGCCAAAATGGCCACAAAGGGGTAGCAAGGGGACAACATGAGCTGAGCCAAAATGGCCACAAGGGGGCAGCGAGGTGACCACACGAGCTGAGCCAAAATGTCCACAAGGGGCCGGCCAGGTGACCACACGTGATGAGCCAAAATGGTCGCAAGGGGGCAGCCAGGGGACCACACGAGCAGAGCCAAAATGGCCACAAAGAGAGCACTGAGCCAAAATGGCCACAAAGGGACCAAGCACTGAGCCAAAATGGCCACAAAGGAACCACGAGTTGAGCTAAAATGGCCACAAAGGGACCACAAGAGCAGGGCCAAAATGGCCACAAGAGGGAAGCAAGGTGACCACACGAACTGAGCCAAACTGGCCAGAAGGGGGCATCAAGGGGACCACACAAGCTGAGCCAAAATGGCCGCAAAGGAACCCTATGAGTTGAGCCAAAATGGCCACAAGAGGGAAATAAGGTAACCACACAAACTGAGCCAAAATGGCCACAACGGGACCACAAGGGCTGAGCCAAAATGGCCACAAGGAAACCATACGAGGTGAGCCAAAATGGCTGCAAGGAAACCATACGAGCTGAGCTAAAATGGCCACAAGCCCATACGAGCCTAGCCAAAATGGCCACAAGGGGGTAGAAAGGGGACCACAAGAGCTGAGCCAAAATGGCCACAAGGGAACCACACGAGCTGAGCTGAAATGGCCACAAGGGGACCACACGAGTTGAGCCAAAATGGCCACAAGAGGGAAATAAGGTGACCACACAAACTGAGCCAAAATGGCCACAAGGGGACCACACGAGCTAAGCCAAAATGGCCACAAGGGGGAAAAATGCGAGCACACGAACTGAGCCAAAATGGCTGCAAGGGGACACACATGGGCTGAGCCAAAACGGCCAGGGATGGCCACAAGGGGGAAGAAAGGTGACCACACAAACTGACCCAAGATGGCCGCAAGGGGACAAACACGAGGCGAGCCAAAATGGCCAGGAGCTGAGCCAAAATGGCAACAAGAGGGCCACAAGGGTACTACACGAGCTTAGCCCAAACGGCCGCAAGGGGACAAACACGAGGCGAGCCAAAATGGCCAGGAGCTAGCCAAAATGGCAACAAGAGGGCCACAAGGGTACTACACAAGCTTAGCCAAAATGACCACAAGGGAACCATTTCGAGTTGAGCCAAAATGGCAACAAGAGGGCCACAAGGGTACTACACAAGCTTAGCCAAAATGGCAGCAAGGGAACCATTTGAGTTGAGCCAAAATGGCCACAAGAGGGAAGCAAGGTGACCACACAAACTGAGCCAAAATGGCCGCAAGGGAACCATACGAGCTGAGCCAAAACAGCCAGAAGCTGAGCCAAAATGGCAACAAGAGGGCCACAAGGGGACCACACAAGGTTACCCAAAATGGCTGCAAGCGAACCATATGAGTTGAGCCAAAATGGCCACAAGGGGACCACACGAGGGAAGCAAGGTGACCACACGAACTGAGCCAAAATGGCCACAAGGGGGAAATAAGGTGACCACGATTTGAGCCAAAATGGCCGCAAGGGGATCACACAAGCAGAGCCTAAATGGCCACATGGGGGAAGAAAGGTGACCACACGAACTGAGCCAAAATGGCCGCAAAGGGACCACACAAGCTGAACCAAAATTGCCAGGAGCTGAGCCAGAATGGCAACAAGAGGGCCACAAGTGGAACACACGAGCTTAGACAAAATGGCCGCAAGGGAACAACACGAGCTGAGCCAAAATGGCCACAAGGGTTAACCCTTACCCTAACACTAATCAAGTACAAGAAGCAACTTACTTTTGACGACTTCAACGATGGCATCCACACGTTGCATTCTGAGATACACAATTCATTCTTTGATGTGTTGCATTCTGGGATGCGCGCATGTCGTCAATTGGACGAGTTGGACCCATAGGTGACGTGATTAAGGGTCGGTAGAAGAACCTGTAAACAAACCGTGTTTACCATCCTATTTAGAGCTGAGGTACTTTTTACTTAAAAACCTGAAAATTACAAGGCACACCATCATCTGAAATTCTTATAATTTAAAATTAACTATTTAATGTCATTCTCATTAAACCTTTATCAACACGAATCAAATAAACCCTCCAAAAAATATTTCAAATTCAAATGTTCACACTCACCATTGTCACAAAAAGTTGCACCTAATACCACGACAAGGGACATGTGCCTAAATGGCCACAAGGTGGCAGCAAGAGACCTTATGACCTTAGCCTAAATGGCCAACGGCAATAAATATACTGCAATAATTTTCTACCAATTATTTATTGCTGACCGCTGTGAAGGACTTATCGCCTATCCTAACCCTACCAACCCCATGATCAGATAGTAACAGGCACTAAACTTCAGTAAGAGATTTCGAATATGGCTCAAACTTTTAAGTTACTTTTTATAATAAATAATTAATAACAGCACATAATACCACGACAAGGGAAAAACAGCAACCGAACTAAACGGAATTTCTTTAAAAGGACACCTACGTCTAATATGAGGGAATAAAACATCTAATATTCACCACCTTGAACACATGAATTTGCATTAGACGACAGCTTGAGACGAATTCAAAGATGGGGTCCACGCGTGGCGTTGATTAAGGGTCTGCCGAAGCACCTGTCGACTTAACAGCGTTTTTCCCAAAACTATTTGAGCTGCGGTACTTTTTACTTTGAAAAAATTACAAGTGACACTGGCTATTGTCGCAAAAAGTTGTACCCAATACCACAAGGAAAAAGAGCAAGCAAACAAAACGGAATGTCTTTAAAACGTCTAATATTAATGAATAGAACAGCCAGTAGTCGCCACTTTGAATAAAATTTAAGACTTACGGGGGTTTGGAACGTTAACATTTAATTCAACAATTTCGACGAAGCGTCACAATAAATAGTTAAAATAAACTAGTTTCAGCAAAAGATGCTAACGCCAAATGAACGTGCCAGAATACGCCAAAGGGGAGAAAAACATTAATCAATAACAACACACTTACATTGGGCGACTGCTTGAGACGGCGTTCGACTTGTAAAATGGCGTCTCACACGTGGCGGCTTGCCTTTGTTCGAACAGGAAACGCACAACGCGCATGCGTGGGCAAAAAGAGGGCTTTCTGGGTAATGAAGTATACTCGTGCACACAACACCCTAACCCTAACCCAATTTTACTTCTATTAAACACATGTTATTACTATTAAACCACTAGTTATATGTTACTTTGTTAATAGATGGCAAATTAGAAGAAATAAAACATTTTTTCCAATCCAATATCCTATTTTTTGTGTTTTTTTTTCAGAGGGCGGAACGAAGTAACGCCCCCACCCTTCTCTCTGTCCGTCTCTCTCTCCGTTCCCCCTTCGAAATACGTCTAACTTTACTTCTATTAAACACATTTTATTACTATTAAACCACTAGTTATGTGTTAATAGATGGCGAATTAGAAGAAATAAAACATTTTTTTCCAATCCAATATCCTATTTTTTGTGTTTTTTTCAGAGAGCGGAACGAATTAACGCCCCCACCCTTCTCTCTGTCCGTCTCTCTCTCCGTTCCCCCTTCGAAATACGTCTAACTTTACTTCTATTAAACACATTTTATTACTATTAAACCACTAGTTATGTGTTAATAGATGGTGAATTAGAAGAAATAAAACATGTTTTCCAATCCAATATCCTGTTTTTGGTGGGGTTTTTTCAGAGGGTTGGAACGAATTAACGCCCCCACCCCTCTCTCTGTCCGTCTCTCTCTCTCTTCCCCCTTCGAAATTCGTCTAATTTTACTTCTATTAAACATGTTATTACTATTAAAAATAGTAATACGTATTACACGAAAATCAGTTTTGTGCCCACACAGATTTAACGTCGGCAAAGGTTAAAGTCTGTGAATCCAAACAACTTTCGGTTCACGTTACTTCAAAATAAGCTACAAAATGACTTTAACCTCATATTTTTAAGATTTGAATCTTGTAATAGTACATTGTTCATTATATTTCAATTTTCATTTTGTATTATTAAGATTTTTCTCTCGTAATGTAACAATGTATGTGTTTTGGCAAATCGTTTCCTCCTGCACGCCGGACCATCGCTCAAAGCAAAACACTGACTAACCAGCGCCAGTAGAGGACAATAAAGAAATACAAATGTACAGGTAGACAATCAAATAGGACGTGAGGGGCGGAGTGGAACTCATTTTCATCCCTGGAATTGGATGCCGAGCAATGAAAAGTAGCATGAACTCAAAACTTTAATGTCTGAAAGGGCTACATAAGGATTATTTTGAATCCTATGTAAAAGTGGAGTGGATACTGCATACACCACTACCGTCTTGGCCCGAATATAGGACAATGTTCTGTCCATTGAAATAAGATTGAACCCTGAATCGGTGGCCAGTCGATCGCAGGGCACAAGGAGACGAAGGACAACCAATAATAGCTAGGGGCACTTTAGAGTGTCCAACCCACCTACCGTGCATGTTTTCGGAATGTTGGGAGAAAACCAGAGTCCCATGTCAGAGGTAATCATTTGAATCATTTCATTGAACTAACTAAAACAACGTCCCCAAAACAATCAACAGCCCACGTCAAGTATCTCCAATACTGTCGTTGGTCACTATGTATTGATCGGGGATGCCCTATGGCCAAAGCACCTATGCTTTTCATCCATTCATTATTATTTTTATTGCCAGATTTATCCTAAAATCAAACTAGTGAACTCTCTATATGTCAGGCCCTGGTCGCTTACAGGATGAGTCCCATGAATCACATTATTAAAAAAATACAAATACTACATCAACAAATGAATAATCAAATTCGCAGATATGGGAGCTGTGCTTATCTCCAGTTGTCCAAATTAAATGGAGAGAAAGCCCTTACCGACCAGAATGCCCGCCCCCCAATTACTGGCCCGACAATCCCGAACAAACAAGTCTCTCTGTTTAACCGTAATGTCCGTGCACAGATCATTAATCAGACGGCAGGAAAATACAATTCGCTGCACTTTTACTGAGGTTATTTTAAGTGGATACCAGTGCCAGGGAAAAGATGTACGATAGGTCGCAGCTGGATTTTGATCAGATTTTTCGCCATAAAGTACACTACTCCACATCTCATTATAACACTTTTTTGTCGTAGAGACACGGGTGTTATTTATAGATGAGAAAAACCACACCAGTATTTTCACCCTGTGAATACACACCTGTACTTTCACACACCCATACACACATTCGTAGTCCACAGATGTACACCCACAATGGCTCATACACTCTAATATCCACATCATCAAGGTAACAAGATTGTACCAGTTGTTTAGTATCTTCATCCAAGTTCCGGATTAAAAGACAAAAGCCAACTCCACTCTCTGGCTCTTGTGTTCGAACCGACACCCCCAAGCGAACAGGGTATAAATCACATTGAACCAGTAACCCTTGTACAGTCCTCATCAAACGTCGCCAACAATTTCTAATACCCGAACCCTATAACCACCTAACCCTTATCTTACAAAGTTGGCGTACACACGAGAAAATGGGGGGCTAAAAATTGGTCTCAATGTTCACACCACTATTTTTTTTTATTTGTGAACCGTTCAGGAAGCGGGACACGCAGCACCGGCGTGTCTTGCGATTGGCCAAAAGCTAAAGCTGTGTGGGTCCTCTTCCGCCCGGTCCCTCGCTGCCACCGGACGGAGGCGACGTCACGAGGCTCCTCAAGTACACACGTGGTTTCCTGTGCCTGCTTGGTGCCAGGGCGGCGGGCAAAGGCGATGGCAGGGGCGGCCTGCGGGACGGCACCAGCGGAACAGTCTCGTCTTCTTCCTCCTCCTCCTCTTGGTTTTTTTCCAGCAGCGGCGCGGGTGTGATAGGTGCGGCGCCCGCGTAAGAGACGGGGCGGGTGGAGGCCCCGGCGCGGGAGCCAGCGGCTTCGGACACGCTCTCCAGGGACGAGATGCTTTGGTTCCATGCTTGTCGGAGGTCCACCGGGATCACCTTGGTGGCCTCCAGCGACAGGCACGGCGGCGGCCACGGCGCGCCGCCGCCTTTCCACGGGAGATGAGCGTCCGCTGCGGGGGGCGCCCCCGTCACTGCCGCACGCACATATCCCGTCTGTCAAACATCGACGAAGGAAGGCGCCTGTGCGCTCATGTTACTGTGTGCGAGCCTACCCGAGTGCGGACGTTTTGGGGGAGTTTGGGCTTTGAGGGCAACGAAGGTGATTCCCACGTCGTCGTCCGTCTCCGGCTCCTTACGCTGGCATTGGACCTCATCGTCCTCGTCCGAGACTACAGGAATCACCACGGGATCTAATGCGCACGGGCACAAATCAAGTTTCACAATGGCAAAAACGTTGTTGTGAGCATTTCTGAGTCACTTGGGGCCACTGTTCAGGCCATCCATTACCTTTGTCCTGCCGGTCCATGCTTCTTCTGGGCTTGTCTCCGCCGTCGTCCTTGGCGTCAGAAGCTCGGCGCTGTCGGACGACGGGGTTTTATATGTTGATCTTTGGAGGCGAGAAATAGACTGACCTTCTTGAGGCCGCGCTCCTTTTTGTAACGCTTGTGTCGTCCCGACTTGAAGGTCTCCATGCGGCTCTTCATGTTCCTCTGGAAAACCTCTCGATCCTGCCGTTCCTTCTCGCCGGCCGGCATGAAATGGCGACTGTAGTGGGACTGGTACTGCGCCAAGGACGGCGTTAGAAGCGTGCGCAGAGACGCGGGCGGTTGCGAGCACCTTACTCGTCTCCTGGGCTTGTAGAGGTTTTCCGCCAGGACATGATGAGTCTCCGTGTCCTCTTCCACTTTTGCACCGGGAACCTTGTCCACGACCTGGAGGTCCAAACAAACCCCGCTGCCGTTTTCGCGTCTGGAAAAAAAACACAGACAATGCTGGCAAAAGTGGGTAGGGCGGGCCACGCCTGCCGGGTGGACCGACAGGTAACTGGTGACGTTGGAGGCATCCGGGAAAGAAGCCCTGCTGGTCACGGAGGGCAGCGAGAGTCTAGCGGCGTTCACCACATTTCCACCCTGCGCACACGCCGAGATGAAAGCCCATTGATATCACTTAGAAAAGGAGGCGGCGGCATGAGCAATTTTTTTTCTTGAGTTTTTTTTATTCTTAATGAGTCATAATCTTTTCAACTACTTGACCAAAATACGGTAGAACACGCATTAAATGTCATCTCAATACTCTACTTTAATCTATGACTTCCTACAAAAAAGACTGAATATAAAATAAGCACTTGATGATGGAAAGGGGTTAGGGTTAGCGTGTTTTCATTGTTAGCTGTTTAAATTGCATTTCTTAATGATCGCCCTTATTGGTAAGCCCTCCTTCAATAAATTATGTAGATGTGTTTATCATAACAAGAAACGATGATAGTATAAAATGATCATTGAAAAAAAAACTATCATATTCTACCAATGTTAATTGGGCCCTCTCAGTCCAAATGGGTTGGACATGGAGCAGCATCGATGGCAACGGCCAATAACAACGGATGGAGTTCATTTGACATTGATGATAAACATTAAAATGCGTAGAAAAGGGAGCATTTGCCAGCTGAAATTCAAAGCAGACGCTGACGGCTTTCCCGCCACGGCCGACGTGACGTTGACCGAATGACACCGGCTCCCAATGGCCGTCAAGTGCATTGTCGGCGCCGGGCGACCCGCCCCACCCACCTGGTCGATGACGCTGATGGCGTCTCGGATGTTGATCTT
Organism: Stigmatopora argus; assembly: GCF_051989625.1. Lineage (NCBI taxonomy): Eukaryota > Metazoa > Chordata > Actinopteri > Syngnathiformes > Syngnathidae > Stigmatopora > Stigmatopora argus. The sequence continues at coordinate 19,766 of NC_135388.1, forward strand.
CTGGTACGCCTCCCAAAGCTCGCTTTTCCTGTACGCCGACTTCCTCAGAAGGAGCTTGCTCAGGTAATTCTTGTCAAACTGTTCCCACCTGAGGCATACGGCGCCGACGAGCGGCCAAGATAATACGATGAAATAATCTGTCCGTCGGCGTCGAGGGACGGCCAGAGTAATCCGTCCCACAGCGCCGACGAGACTGGCCCGGCGGGCAACTCACTTGTCCCGCCAGTGGTGGTAGCCCTGAAGACCCGCGATGTCCTCCACTGCCGTTAGGATGTGATCGAAGGCCTTCCAAGAAGAGAGCGTCCTTTTTGGTAAGGTGGTAAAACGTCTCGGCGAACTAATATGTCGATGACTTTTGATCCATTTAAAAGTATCTGGATTCTCTTTTTCAGAAGCAACACAATACACTCCGGAGCACATCGGCATGTCACGGATCATTTGGATGACTTTTGATGACGATGATGATGATGATGCCGTCAAAAGCGCGGAAAAGATGACGAGGCCTCACCCTCTCGTGAATCTCCTCGTTGATGGTCGGTTTCCTGTTGGTGGAGCGAGGAACTTTCAGCCACTTGACCAGGGGCTTGATGGTCAAGCCCTAAGGAATGGATCGGGGAAGTTCTGTCAGGGTGCAGTGACCCATAAAATGTTGGCACACCATTGGTTCGGCGGGGTGTCACACGCGGTACCTGGAACATGACGGTGAAGAAGACCACCACAATGGTGGTGGCAACAAAGTAGTCTTTGGCCTTGACGCGTTGACCGTCCAGGAGGACCACCAGAGCGAAGGCCACCGCCCCCCGCAGGCCGCCATACGACATCACCACCTGGTCGATCTTGTCCAGCGGGACCAGGCGGAAACGGTTCAGCACCCAGGTTTGACCCATCACTCCTGGGCAAAGGGAAGTGGTGTTCTTTCCGAAGGAAGTGGCAATCTCTCCGCGCACATTCACGTTCTTTCTACAGAATGTCACAACTCGGCCACTGGAAGTCACATTTTCTTTCAGCATCCAGTCGCAATTTGGGTTCAGGGAGTCACAAGTCCAACACAAGGAGTCACATTCTCTCCATACAGAATCCAATCACCTCCACAAAAAGAAAAGTCAGACCCTTAAGAAGGGGAGTCCTAAGAAAATCTTTCCACTCAAAGTCCTCCCCTGAACTCCACCCCCCGTGTGTGCCGTGAGAGGAAGGCCCGCCTCGGCCGCGGGAAGCGGCACGTGCCGTGGGGTGACAATTTACTGACCTAGGGCTCTGAAGATGAAGATGAAGATGAGGGTGCACGCCACCAGGCCGGTGTCCCAGGCCCATTTGGACTTGTCCACGGCGGAGATGCCGAGGAAGATGAAAATGAGGGTTTCGGCGATGCTGGCCAGGGTCTTCATTGTGTACTTGACCGCCGTCCGAGATTTCTGCGAGATGTTGGCCTCCACGTACTTGTTGGCGCCGATGCCGCAGAAGGTCATCCTGGACGGACGGACGGACGGACGGACGGCCCGTCCCGTCAGGAGAGGGGCGAGTCCAACATCTTGGGCGCCCGGGCCCACTCACGACAAGATGGATGACAGGGAGAACAGCTCGGCGGTGAGGTACGCCAGGTAGACCAGCAGCAGGACGAAGAGCGGCTCGATGATCCGGACCTTCTTGGTGAAGCGCGTCAGCAAGCTCAGGATGACGGCGAAGACCAGGCCCACCGAGGTGCCGCCCGCGCTCACCACCAGGAAGGATGCTAGGAGCCCAAAAAAAAAACATACACGTAAGGTCTCGGAACGCCGGAGCGCGCTCGGACCGAATGTGGCAGTCCAGCGGGCCGAAGGGGGGCCCACCCCCCTATTTGAGAACCACTGACCAATGGGAGAGCTAAGCCACCTTAAGCATCGCACAATTCTTGGAGAAATGGCATAAATGAGATTGATGGGGAAGTTTTTTTGAACCAGCAAAAATGGAAACGCCCTGGAGACAGACGGCCACTCACCCATTCCTTTAAAGTAATCCGCCATCTGCACGTTTTCTGTCCCGACTTCCACAAAGGAGATGTAAACCTTGTACAACACCTGGAAGACAAACCAAAATGGCTCAATGCAAAAAGGCCGCCCAAGGGGGCGGGGCAGCGTAGCACCCCGGCTCGCGTGTCGGCCGTCCGTCGCGTGTCGGGTCATCACGCTCCGCTAGTTGCCGGGATTAGCTCATATTCCGAGTTCTGATGAGGATTAGCCAGGCTAGCTAATCTGTTCAAAAGTCTAATCGTTAAATGCTCCACCGCCGCTGCCGATGAAGGGGGTTCCGGTCCATCCTAAATAGTTGTGGATTTATCAGAACGGCGATGAGTACACCCCAAATACCTCCTCCACTGTGCGCCGGGCCGTTTCCCAGGTGGTAGTGACGGATGGTCGGCGGCGGGGGACCGAGAAGGAATAAGTAACGAGCGACGCGCATTCCCGCGCCTCTTCCCGGCGACCGAGATGGACGGACGGAAAGGTCACGGTCGTTCGCGACGGAACGCTCGCTGCCCCGCGGCGGAAAAAAAACCACATCTAAGGCAGAAGGAAGCGCGTCATCACCACGGTGACGGCGTCGTTGAGCAGCGACTCTCCGAAGACGATGATGAAGAGCGTGTCGTTGACATGAACCTCCTCGAAGACCGCCAGCACCGCCACGGGGTCCACCGCCGAGATCAGGGCGCCGAAGAGCAAAAAGTCCAGCAGCCCCGCCTGCACGCGCTCGTCTGCTCCGTGGTGCGGGAACAAACAAGGTCAAGCATTAACGGCCAAAAACACAGGCTCGCGCGTCAAAACAGAAAGGTGGCTACCTTCCTTTCGACCAAAGGACCTCGGGCTTACCCTACTGCCGTCAACGGCGTCGAAAGGTGTGGTCTAGGGAAGCCTGAATGGCTCTGGTCCTGGAGGGCCCCTATCAACCCTAACCCATTCCATGTCTCCCTCCACCAACATACCTAAATCAATAATCAGGATGGTGATTAAACTCCGGGACATCTTGCTGAAGACTTGATCCTTTGATTCAGGTGTGGTGGAGGAGCGGGATATGGGAAAACAGACTGGATCGAGGCCCTCCGGGCCCGGAGTTGGACAGCCCTGCTAGAGTCGCTGCATTAAAACTTCCCAAAAATAACCGATTGCGTGTGTGTGTATGGGGGAGGGGGGTTAATTCCTCAAGCCAAAAAACAGGTTGATGATTGTTCTCATCTCATCTTATTCTGAACCGCTTTACCCTCATTAGGGTCACGGAGGGTGCTGGAGACTATCCCAGCTGAGTCCGGCCAAAGGCGGGGGACACCCTGAATCGGTGGCCAGCCGATCGCAGGGCATAAGGAGACAAAGGAGACAAAGGACACTCACATCCATATCTAGGGGCAATTTAGAGTGTCCAATCTGCCAACCATGCATGTTTTTGGAATGTGGGCGGGAACCGGAGTACCCGGAGGAAACCCACGCAGGCCCGGGAGAAAATATAAACTTCCCACAGATGGACGTGACCTGGATTTGAACCCATCACCCCAGAGCTGTGAGGCCGAGGCGCTAACCACAATCCAAAAACATTGGGATCACAATGGTGATTAAAGCCAAAGAGAGAAAAAACATGGTTACAAAGATAGCTAGTGCTTACCATTTGCGGAGAAATTGTATGCCCCTGGTTGATCAGTCAACTCAGGTCACGTCCTGTATATTTTTGGCTATTCATTTGTCAAATCTATAGAGATGTAACCTTTGAACATTGGAACGGTTTCGTACGAATGCAAATGAAACAGCGCCCATCTCGATCAACGCCACAGCTCGCTAAAAAGAGGCACGGTCACTCATTGGAATTGTCCTTCCGAATACTCCACGCCTGTCAGCTGGTCGCCATCACGACACGGAAAGGGACTGACCGATGACTCCCAGGCGGTGGGCGGCGGTCAGCGCCAAGCCGGTGCCGAAGGCGTTCCACAGCGTGCCGGCCACGGCGTAGGTGAGGATGGCGCCCAGGTTGTCGAAGAAGAGGCGCGCCGGCATGAAGTAGCCTGCGTCGCCCACGATGGTGGGCAGCAGGAAGAGGAAGAAGAGGGCGGGCTCCAGCTGGTACGGCTGCTTGTCGTCGGCCAGCAGCGCCAGGCCGCCCAGCGCCAATCCCAGAAGGATCAGAAGCACGCTCTCGGGGACCACCCGCGTCAAACGCCGTGAAAGCTGGAACACTAAAAGGAGGAAACGCCATTGGCATCGTGGAAATGTCCACAAATGGCACCTGCTTTCTAAACATACCCCATGCTTGCTTTTAAAAGACCACAAAAAAGCCCCCCCCCCCTAACCCTAACCCTTTCCCCTGAGGCATGACGTCAGGAGGGACTCACAGATTTTGGCCACGCTGGCCACCAGAAGCCACACGGCGATGACGTAAGGCGTCTGCACGTAGCTCCACTCCCATTGCACCACCCGGTATCCCCCGTCGCCGTGGCCGTGGCGGTCTCGCTCTTCCTCCGCCTCTGCCGAGTCCAAGCTCGCCCTCGCCCTGGGCGCGAGGAAAAGCAGCGGCAGCAGCGCAGCGGACGCACGAGCGAGCATGTCGGCCACTTGACGCGTCTGGAAATCCGCGGGAGGCGGGAAGGCTTTTAAATTCCAGGAGGTAGGCTTAGGGGCGGGACCTCAGAGTCCACATTTGGACCTCTGCGGACTACTGCGATTACTGCCTAAAAGGTGCGTTCTCCAAGTATTTTTGCTGGAATTCAAATGATATCAATTACTTTCATAGCCAAAATACTCTCTAAAAAGGTCAAATAGGGCTCAAAGTCATCAAAACCAAGGGTGTCAAACTTGTTTCACATCATGGGCCACATACGACCCCTGGGTAGACTTTGCGAGCCATTAAAATTATAGCACACTTAGCTATGAATAACCAAAATATCACGTATTTCCTTTGTTCTGGTGTAAAGAAGCACAGGAACATTGTGACATTTGAAATTGAACATATTTTCTCGCAAATAAGCTGCCCCCACGTGTAAGCTGCACCCTTAAAATTGCCGGAAAAATGGTTGCTGTTTACAATTTTGAATTGCATGCATTTTTAAACATATCGACCTCTTTTATGCATTTTCTTCACTTTCAAATCATCCCGAGAGCCTGATCGAACCTCCTTGCGGACCGGTTTCGGCCCGCGGGCCATATATTTGAGACGGCTGGTCTAAACACTCCCAAATGGACAATACGCCCTGAAAGTCATGCGAAAAGAACAAAGCAGCCTCAATACTCCCTAGTCAACAACGTACAATACTTCCACAAAGCCATCAAGGCAAAACTGCAATTACTGTAGACAAAATAGCTCCAAACGCACTCAATTGTACATGCATTCAAAACTCATTTTAATTCGAGTAGTACTTTCCCCGGTAAACAAACTTTGAGTTAAAAACAAGACCAAGTGAAGAGAGAATTTTAAAAAGGCAGAAAAACTCAAGATCAGTGCAAGAGGGGGAAAAATACTGCAAAAAAGGTGCACAGTAGGCCTCCCCCGACACCACCCAAAAAAAGTCACATTTCCATTTGTGCTCCGTGTTTGCCATTTTCTGTCCGCCCGTGGTCAGATGTCTTTGCCGCTTTTTTGGAGCCCCAGGGCGCGCAACGTCTCGGCGCTCATGCCGCTTTTCAGCGTCCTCCTCACTGCACACCAGAAACCCATGTCAAAAACACACCGAGTGTTTTTTTTTTCTGTTCTGCACATTATACAATCATTTCATTTACATGGGAAGCGACTGGTGAGTACCTTAAAATGATCAAGGAATGAGAATCGAGTCATTACCTGCCAATGACAACCTTTCATGTCCAATTCATCGAAACTAGGAGGGCCGACGGCGAAGGCTCATCGTTGCCAAGGAGTTAAGCGGCGCCATCGCAATGACTTTGCCGTCAAAAGAAAGGGGAGCGTATTTTCTAAAGACGTGCTATCGCTACAGGAAGGGGTTAAGTTCATTCCAAGCGGGTGGACGAACGGACGGCTGTCTGGAGGCAAAAACTGGCACGGGCGCCGCTTCTTTCCGGCCGGATTGTTGCAAAAGCAAACATCGGGCACAAGAGAAGCCAAGCCGAGCCGCGGATGCCGACGAAGGTACCGTCCGTACCCGTGGCTTTTTTTTTCGCCAAAGGTCGGGGTCAGTCGGGCTCGGGCCCACGTAATCGCTTGTCGTCAAACGGACGGAAGCGGAGATGGCCGCCGCGATGTCGGCGAGAGCAGACGGCCGCCACCGCCGCCGCCGGCAGAGAAGAAGGGAGGGAGCCATTCGGCCGGATTAGTGTGTTGTGACCAAAACAATGCACCTACGTGGTGGCGAGTCCAAAAGTACGTTGCGGTCCACACTCGGCTCCATCCTGTCCCTCGGGAAATAGTTGCTTTTAAAAAATATATATTTCATTTTATTTATTTTTTTTAGGGAGTGGGACTGGAGAATTTGCATTACTTGGAAGTGTGTGTGTGGTTATCCTTCACCAACAATTTCAGTAGACATGAAATGATTTCAAGGAGTGTTACTCATTCTTAAAATACTTTGTGAATCTACTTGGAAAAAGTCATCTACATCAGTGGTCCCCAACCACCGGTCCGCTGGCTGACTAGTGCCGGTCCGTCAGAGTAAAAAATATTAACCTTTTCAATCTGGCCCTCCTATTTGAAATGAGAAAAGTTGTTATAATAATAAACACTTGCTATTATGCTTGGGAATTGTTTTTGTTTTTTTGCCGTCTTGGGTGTCGTTCGTGCACCGACCCCACCCCCACACAATTTTGTCTTAAGTGGTCACCCTCCCCATTTGCCGGTCCGCGAGAAAATAGAAAGAGCTTTACCGTTCCGTGGTGGGAAAAAGTTTGGGGACCGCTGATCTACATTCTCCCTGATGTACTGCATTAGTCCTTAGAGTAGCCTAAACATTTCCAAATGTAATCCTTAAAAGCTCTCAAAAATTCTACTTTAAAAGATAAAGGCGATATTCTTATTGCTAGCCGGCACTTAGCGAACGGCGCCGGAAGGTTTACGTCTTAGGCAAACGCCAGGAAAGGTACGGGTCAAAACCCAGCAAGAGGCCGGAGAGCGCGACCGAAGCCGGGGGCGGCGGCGGGGGCGGCGGCGGCGGCGGCGGCTCGTGGCTTACTGGACTTCCTGTTGATCTGGGAGCGCTTCCGGGTTTTGGGGGCGGACGCCCTAGCTTCGGGGTCGCGGGTCACCGACTCCACCAGACGCTCCATCATGTCGTCCGACCGGTCTCGGTCGTCCCGAGGCGACGGAGACTGGCCGCGGGACGCTGTGGCGCAGGCCACCCTGGATTAGCGTGCTCCTTTCAAAGGCCATCGGACGGCTCCTTACCACCGACGGCGTGCGAGCGTCTCCGGGTGCCGCCGTCTTGGCTCAGCATCCAGGTCATGGTCCGGTGCTCGGCCTCCGGCGAGACGGGGGCAGAGCCGTCGGGGCGTGGTGGCACCGCTCCGGAGAACTTCTCCGTCTGAAACGGGACCAAAGAGTATGTTAGGGTTAACCGTCAATCTCGCGGTGCAAACGGATGGGACGCCCAGTTGGGGCAAAGTGGTTTTGGGACGCCCAGTTGGGGCAAAGCGGTTTCAATGGAGAGCAAAAGCTGAGTCTATCAGAAAGAATGCAGAAGCTTTGCTTTGGGGTTAAGGTTAAAGAGTTAGGGCAAAAGAGTTGCGTTTGACCTCGGTGATCAGCTTCCCCCGCGTTTTGGTCCTCTCCCTGTGTTTGTCTCGCTTGCGTTTGAGAGTGAGCGCCCTCTCTCTGGTGGTGCGGTACTCCAGCGCAAACTCGCCGATGATCCGGCAGAAGTCCGTCACTTTGGTGTCCCGGGCCGATGCCGCCGGCTGACCCAGGAACAGCAGAAAGGAGTGGAACCTGCGGGCAACGCCACTAGCCTTAGTAAAGTTGTCTTTAGGGTGCCTTTAGTGATTGCGTTCCCCACCTAGAAACGCGTGTAAAGCAGTTGAATCAAGAATATTTGATAAGCAAAAGGGTAAGTAAATGATGACATTATTGCCCGCATCCATGGGCACATTTTGAAAAATGAAACTTTGTAATGATTTCTTTACTGTTGTTTGAGCTGTGGCACACTTTTTGCATTGAAAAAATCTCAAGGCACACCCCTTGCCGAAAATCTTCTAACTTCAAACTGTCGCCTATATTCTCATTATAAACCCATTCTCATCAAAGTTTGATCAACGGGAATTAAATCATCCCCCCCAAATTATTCCCAAATCATTTTTTTTCCAATTAGATCTAACGTCATCAAAGTTGATGTCCGGAGAACCCGAACAGCTTTCAGTTCGACTGATGTTTAAATGATGAATGTGACGTTTTTAACCTGGTTTTAATTTTGGACTTTTACTCCCAATATTACGCCAAAAGTCCTGTGCGCACAGAAATGCCCCTGAACCCAAACAACTTCCGGTTCACTTACCGTAAATGCGGGAAATGACTTAAATCTCGTAATGTCACGACTTTTTTCTTCCCCATACTACTTCAAGCAGCTAACATTATGAGAAGAGCCGTTTCACACTTAACGTCGACAAAAGTTCAAGCCGGGAAAACCAAAGAGCTTCCGGTTTGCCTGACATAAAAATAAGGAAGAAAATGACTGTCATATTACAATTTGAATCTTGTTCTAGTACAATCTATGATTTCCTATTTCAATTTGAACCTCATGTTAGGAGTAGCCTGCTCTCGTTTGTCCCTCCTGCCTTGCCGTTGCAGCTGTGCGTAATTCCAAATGAGTCCCTGTTGTTGTGTCTATTAAAACCCCAATGAGTATATTTTATTGTCGGATCGTCTGCCTAAATTCCCTTACCACGCATCCACGTTACCTCGTTCCTCGATTCCACGTGTTTTCCCTAGTCCGCTTTGGTTTCATGTTTCGTTTCATAAGTCTTTGTTATTTTGTAAGGTCCCTCCTAAGTTATTCAAGTTTTGCTTATGAGCACTATTTGCCTCGTCCTCACCTGCTTCCCCGCGACCGGGTCCTAATTCCTCCTAACTCGCCTCGACGTCTCCCGTGGACGCAACACCTCATGATTGTTGGATTTTAATTCTCTGGCAACGGGCCTGGCAAATGGCGCTAGCGAGCATGGCGGCAAAGCGGACGGGAAGACGGACGGACCTGTTGATGACTCTCCTGTGGACCACCTTGAGAATGAGAATCCTTTGAGTGCAGTCCTTCAGGAAGTCGGCCATCTTGTTCTTCAGGGCGCTTTTGGTCTCGTGCTTGGAAACCTCCTTAAGGTTTTCCCAGGATGCCTTGCAGCGTCTTTCCAGCTGGAGCAGATTGTCCGCCAGAAGCTCAAAGTCCACCTAAAGAAAGCGGAGGGAGAAAGAACTCCAACTAGACCCTGACCCGTTCTCGGCCCAAAATTGCACTCCATTCTTGGTGGTTTTATTTTTTTTTGTTCATAGATTTATCAAATAAAATGGTGGCTTTCACGATCGCCATTCATGCCGCTGAGAAAAGTGGTCCCTCGGTCCAGCGGTGGGATCTTTTAAACTCTGGCTTAACCTAGCTTCGTCTCCGGTACGCACCTTGGCGGAACGCGTGACGGCGGGGATCTCGGAGTAGACGTCGGACGAGTGCGGCTCGCTTTCCGTGACCAAGGCGCAGACGTGATGGAGCAGAGTTTGGCGGCGGACCGTGTCCTTCACCTCCGCCACCTTCTCCAAGTAAGCCAGCTCGAAGCCGCCGGCCTGAACCAGGGATGGGTGGAGGGCTTACAAGTTAAGGCTCGCCGGACGCCCGCACGCCCGCCTGAGGCGCGGCCGGACCTACCTCGGAGCCGTTGAGGAAGTTCCCCACGGCCAGCAGCGTGGCCAGGATCTTCTTGAAGGTCCGGTTGCCGGCCAGCTGCTCCATGCCCAACTTCAGGTCAAACAGGGGCTCGGCGATCTCCTGAAACATCAACGGGACTTTCTTTGCCCGGCCCGCCGAGGTCCTGCGGCCGCTGTGGCCCTTTGTGGACCGGTTTGGACACCCTTTCCTATCCCTATGCTACAGGCTATCTGATCATTTAACTAAACCTGATGGACAAAAAAAAAATGCAAGAAAATATGGAAAAGTTGCCCTTCAAAAGGCCCACTTTTTTGGCCGTGACGATATTCACACCGGATGAAAAAAAAAAAGAATGGGGAAGTTCTAATCGATTTTTTCTAATCTAAGGCGCGTTGTCTTGTTTGAATTTGTAAAAAAAAAAAAAAAAAAAAAAACGACATAAATAGTTCTATGCATTTGAAAATCCCACACGGGTGGAGCTCTAGCCTCAAGGATCAACGATGCAGTCGCGACAGAGTTGGGTTAACCCTGAGCCCTAAGCCACCGTCGGCCCGAGTCCATGGCTGATTTTTTCACCTTCTCGAGTGCCTCGTAGTTGAGCTTGAAAGACCACAGCTGCAGGCGGGGGGTCAAGGCGCTGACGGAAGCCAGGCCCGAGAGGAATTCCTCGGCCGTCCCCAGGGGAACGTCGGGATTGGCCGAGCGAGCCTCGCGGATCTTCCGCTTCTCCTCCTCCGTGGGCGTCATGCTCAGGATCTTCTGCTCCCGAGAGGACAAACGCGAGTGGGCCGCCCGGCCTGGCCGGGGGGGCTTGGGGGCAGGTGGGACGCCGACCTACCTCCACGCCCTCCTTGCTGATGGCAAAGTCGTCAAAGTTGAGGATGGCGCTCTTGATGACGTGAACGGCGGGCAGGACAGTCATCCCGATGTTGATGGCGGTGCTCCGCTTGGAGTCCAGGACCAGGATCTCGGACTTTTTGCTCTCCGGCGCTTTCTGCGCGCATGCCGCCCCGCGGTCAAAGGGGCCCCCCGAAACGTCGGCGACGACGACGGCGTCCCGGCTTACCTTGGCCGCTGGCGTCTCTTTGGCTCTGGACTCAAAGAGGTGCTCCAGCTTCTCCGTGTCCACTTGGACCTTGTCCAGCGAGGTCCACAGGGTTCCCCGTCCGAAGCGGCACTTGGCCGGCGCCTCCGTCTGCTTCAGTTCGCGCCAGAATAACTTGACCGTTTTCTTCTTCTTTGTCCCCGATGGCGATGCCGGCCGGGTGGGTGTCTGAGGAGCCGGAGCGCCGGGCAGGGGCGGCGGCGGCGGCGGCGGAGGAGCTGGAGGAGGAGGAGCTGGAGGAGTTGGAGCGCCGGGCAGGGGTGGCGGCGGCGGCGGCGGAGGAGGAGGAGGCGGAGGAGCTGGAGCGCCAGGTAGGGGCGGTGGACGAGGAGGAGCCAGACTGCAGGGCACGGGTGGCGGAGGAGGAGGAGCCAGACTGCCTGGAAGGTGCGGCGGCGGAGGAGGAGGAGGTAACCGCCCCATGGGTGCCGAAAGGCAGGAAAAGTCCGTGGTGTCCAGAACGTCCAAGTCCTCCTCCTCCAGGAGGTCTGAGAAGTCCAAGTCTTTAATCCGAAGGGTGGCGCCGCACAACTGGAACTGGTCCCACGCGTCCCCGGGCCCCAGCGAGGCGCTCTCCAGGCGCTGGCGGGGACTCTCGGCGTCCACTCTGCTGGGCTGACGCGTGTCAGGCTTTTGGAGACAGCAGAAGGAAAAACATCTCGTCAAGTTCCGTGAAGAAGAAAATCCACACCGGGTGATTCATAATGCACAGAAAAAGAGCTCAAAATGACAGAAGTGACTCGGAACTGCTTCCAAATGTCACAGAAAGTGACCCGGAATCGCCCCAAATGCAGGAAGTGACCCAGAATCGCCCCAAAGGGTGCCAGCTGTGCCGCGCTAGGCGTCTTGACCTGCTCCTCTTCGGCCACCCGGTCGGATGCTTCCGGCTCCGTGCTGCGCGACGCGGCGACGTCCTCGTCGGGGGGGCTCGCCTCCTCCGCCGAGACGGAGAAGCTCCCCGGGACCCCTCCCCCCTGTTGGCTGTCGTCTTGGCCGGCGGCGGACGCTTTGGAGAAGAGCATGTCCAGAAAGAACTTCCTGTCGTCGGACAGCGTGCTGAGCTGGCGGCGAACGGCGGACAGCTCAGCGTTGCCTGGAGGCAAAGGCATGCTGAGGTTATTAGGGTTAAAAAACAACAACAACGCCCCTTTGCCACCCTTCCCTCCCACATCAAATGGATTGGACATCTACGGCCATCGAGGGCAGCCAATGAGTTCATTGGGACATAAACCTTTTTGTACCTTTCCATTCTTTATCAAGATTTTTTTTCCTGGGTTAGGGTCAACCATACACAGAGGAAGAAAAAAAAAAAGGCAACAACAACTTTCTAACCCTGATTGGCCTCAGAATCAACGGGAAGTGAGCCATGTCCCTTTCTACTCGTCACTCAGAAATGACCCAAAATGAAGAGGTGAGGCGCGGGACTTTAGGAGGGAGAAAGAGCAAGCATGCCAAGGAAACTTTCTCACAAAGTCATTCATGTATCAATACATAACCAATGTCATTCATCATCTTGACCCAATTTGTTTTGGGGCAAACAGTCTTGGCACTGCTTTTAAAAAGGGGGTCTAAGAGCGCTTCATAGCTCTTCAAAATCGAATGGCAACTGAATTTTTGACACGAGAAAAGCAATTTTACTATGAAAATGAATTCAAAAGCAGTCTGAAAGGTGTTTATGAGCTTCCCGATCTCTAACTGAAACTTAGTTTTGCCTGGAGAAAAGGAAAAATGCAACATTCCTATCAAGATAAATTCAAGAGGAGTCTGGAAAAACAAAAGGTCAAGAGGCAGCCTCGAGTATTGCGAAAAGGGAGGGAGGGAGGGAGGGAGGATAAGCGGACGATGACGAGAGGGAGGCTTTCTTTGCGCAACGCACCGTTGGCGGGAAGCCCCTCCTTCGGCGCGGCCGCGGTCTGCTGTCGACTCGGCCTCCTTTTGTCCCGTTCGGTGGTGGCCAAGGCGTGCAGGAAGTCGTCTCTGCGGGGGGAGAAGACGGTGAGACCGTCGTCGTCAGCCCCCCTCCTGTCGTCACCCCTTGGACGGCGACGGGGAGGCGGGACGTTGGAAAAGGTGCGGCTTGATCGGTCCAACTCAAATGAACGGGGGATGGAGAAACTCAAAGTGGCGATTAGACACCACCCGGCCTTTCCCAGCCAATCAGGTTTGTGCTGAAACACAAAGCACCTGACTGCCATCCATTGATTGCACTTTTAAGATACAAGATTGCTGGAAAGGTTTCCTCTTATAGGTTGGAACGAAAACCTGCAGCCCCTGCGACCCTTCGTCTGTGATATGGTTAGAAACAATCCTTGCAGCACAGAAGAGGAAGCGGCACCCTGACTTCCGCCATTTTCATCTGTCTTCCGGTTGCAAAATTCTTTTTTAATAATTAATAGCAGTAGTGAATTGGCCATAATAGATGGATTACTGTACGCCAAATGTGCTCCTTTTAAGCCACGAGGCTGTGTTCAGGGTTAGGTGGAAAGGCCTCTCTATCTCAGGTTTGGGTTCTCAGGCAAAGGGCAGATTGACATTGGGGAGCAAAGGCCACGCAATGGCTTGGCTTGGCTTGGTCTAGTTTGACCCCAAGCACCCCGGCCGGATATACCACGGCCAAGTTCCATCCCGCGGGCGGGACTCACTTGAATGACACGCCGTCGGCGCTCTGCCGATGATCCGCGGGTGAAGCGGGCGCCTCTCCGTCCTCGCCGGCCTTGGAGACCATTCTGGAATTCCCACAAGGGCCCGGAGACGACGACAAGCGGTGGATGAGGAAAGAGCGACCCCTGTCGGCCGCAGATGTACCCGCTTAGCTGCTTTGCTTCATTGTTTTCGTGACAGGCGAGGTAACACATTGAAACCAAACGGGCGGGCGGGCAGGCGGGCATTTCGAAGCACTTACGGGGCCGCCGGAGTCTCCCGGTTGTCCAGAGGGCTTAAGGAAGGAGGCGGAGGAGCGGGCGAAGTGGGCGAGGCCGGAGGCGCGGGCGAGTCTGGAAGAGCGGGTGAAGTGGGAGAGGCTGGAGGAGCGGGCGAAGCTGGAAGAGCGGGCGAAGGCGGACGGGCCCCCCCGGGATCGGCCGAGCGCCGGCCCTTGCGACGATCTTTCCGTCCGGGAGCCGAGGGCTCGCAGATTTCTCCGTCCTCGTGACGCAACGCCGCCTGCGTGCGAAGCGGCCGGCGCCACAACTCAAAGTAGCGCTTTTGCCTCGGCGCTGCCATCTGCCCTCCCTCACCTCATAGACGGTCAGCTGCACCCGCAAGTCGGGCGAGGCGGCGGCACGGCCCAGGTTCCTACGGACCGCGTCTTCCATCCCCAGGCTCTCCAGGCAGTCGGTGACGTCGTAAAAAGAATCCTGATCGGGAAGCGCCGCCAGAGTTTTGTTGACCAGCGTCATGGCGAAGACCGGGAGCTCGTCGTCGTCGTCGCCGCCCTTCTGGTGGAGGACGTCCATCACGTAGGACCACGGCGTGGCGCCTGGCGACGGCGAACAGGTATTTTTCCGGGTTAGGGCTAATGCTAATCCCTGAACCACGACGAGAGCTATCCCGTCACGTGAGCCGGCCCCTACGGACAAAAGGTCCCTACGTCCACACGTGGGGCTTTCACTTTCCCCAACGGCTCGTTCGCTCCGTATAGAGTCGGTCGGAGGACGAGATGGGAAGAGGAAGTGGCGCGACGGTTTCCACGTACCTCTTCGCACGTCCACGGCATCCACGGCGCCGATGAGCACGGGGCTGTTGGATTCTTGATACTCCACGAAGACGATGAGGAGCTTCAGGGACGTTTTGACCAGCAGGCGAGACTGAAGGGCGGACAGGCGGCGTCCGTCTTTGCCGGCGGGGAAGAAGTCGGCAAGGGCGGACGGGCGGCGTCCGTCTTTGCCGGCGGCCGACTGACCTGACTTCCCGTCAAGGCGTAGAGCCACTCCAGGGTTTCGGCGTGGCGGACCACGCCGTTCATGCCATCCACGAACAACATGATCTGGCTCAGGGCTGGAAGCGCCGGCGACACAGTGCGTCAAGCCAAGCGTGTCCACCGAGGGACGCCGCCGCGCGGCTACCTCGCACGATGTAGTTCTGGTAGTTGTGGTCGGCCTCGGCTGCCACTTTGACCAAACAGGACAAACCCTCCGACGCCACGAACTCGGGAACCAGGTCCTCGTCATCCTGAGGCGGGGGGGGGGGGGGCGTGATCAGCGTCGAGGGCGGCTCGAAGGCGGGTTAAGGTTAACCCGGCGTGCGGCCTTACCTGGAAGAGCTGCTTGAGCGAAAAGAGCGAGCGCCGCAGCTCCGGTCCGTGGCTGTTGTACAATTTTTCTGCCGGGCCGCAAAGCCAAAGCCGCGTCAGATTACTCGAAAGGACCGCCTGATGGGGATTCAAACCCCCCCACCCCCAACAAAATCACCCCGACCCCGTTCCCACTATAGTGGCCAGGTCATTTCATGCTTTGTCGTGGCAAACACCTGATGAAAAACGTCAAGAAACAAAGCAACGCCACGGGGGAAGAACATTGGTCGGATTGGACGTTTACTACTCATTCTCATTCCCAGGACGATTGGAGCGCGGTGGCGTTCTTGAGAGGCCCAAGCGGCAAGAGACGATTGTCCAGAGGGCCGAGGAGACCGTTGACAACTTGTTTTGCGCCGCTCTCCTCACAGGAAATGCCAGCCAGGCCCGCTTTATCAGAAGCGTTTCCTGCCGCGCGGCTGACGAGGCCCTCGGCAGGAAATGGCGCGGTGACTGGTGTGGCCTGTTGTGGCACCTTGCCCTGGCGTCCTTGGGGCGCTAGGCAAATGCCGTCCTCTAGTGTGACGGTGATAGTGCCGTACTATACACACACACACAAAGCAGTAGTTTGCCCGACTTGGTAGTTTTGTTTCTTTCTTCCTTTCTCTAGGGCCCGAAGACCCCCACCCCTCTCAAACCCTTTCCTGCTCCCCGCTGCCGCCGGCACCGCCTCTTCCTCCTAACAAGCAAACGAGTAGTGGCAAGCACAAACTCCCACTTCTGCCTATAAAGAGATTCCCGCTCTCGGAAGCTGGGGGAAAAAAAAGGAGAAGAACGGGGCGAATGCGAATGCCGTCGAGCCGTGACCCCGGCATTCGGCCGGGCGCGGCACGACGCCGCCCCCGACAAAGTTGCCGAGGAAGGAAGCGCTGACTCATAGGCGCAATGGCTAAAGAGATAGAAATTTGAAATGTGGGCCGCTTTCCCAAAGCTATACAGAAGCTAAATAACATCCAGCCAATAAAAAGGACCGCTCGGCACCCTTTGGCGAGCGTCCAGTCGTCCATCTGCCGTCCTTTGAAACACCTTTAACATGGGTTGACGTCGGAAGCGGCGTGCTGACGCGGTTCAAAGATTCTTTGGAAGGTATAAGATACGTGTGACCCCATGGGAACGATTGCGCCCACTTTGACGTGAAGGCGGCCCCCGCCGGGACGCCGCCCGCCCCGGGGCCAACGCGGTAGGGGACGAGGGAAACTCGTGAGCGCTTCTGCCGTTCATTGAAAGGGATTCGCCGTGAGTGGACGCCCCGTCCGGTTGAAGCGTGACGGTTAGGTTTAAGGATCGGTCTTTGGGGTGACGTTCCAACGAGTCACGGTCATTTACTACGCAAGTCGAAAAAGGTGAGCGGAAGTGCCGACCGTGCGTTCAAAGCTGACAATTGCAGCCTCCCCCAAAATAAATGAGGAAGGGGGGAAAAAACAGAAGAAGAAGAATGCGAGCGTGGGTACCCAGGATGGCGTGGACCCGCACCGACAATTGCGTCCGCAGGATCAAGATGGGCTTCTTCCCCTTCCTGCGCATACACACACACACACACACACGCACACACACACAGAGCAGATGAGTCGGTATTTGCGGGGCTTCCACTGGTGCAACTAGTACCGTATTTACTCGCATAGAAGCCACACTTAAAATTGCCTTAAAATTGTTGAATTTTACAATTTCTCACATATAAACCGCCCCGATTCACCATTTTCTCCTCCATATTCATGGTTTTAATAGGGAGTACACATGGTTACTTTGAAAGAAAAATCATCGCACGTGGTATTTCTGAGATACGTATGAATCAAAAACATTATTAGGGTCAATATCATAAGGAAGTTAATATGTCTTTGAAAATGCAAAATATCAAACGATTCAGTCATCATTTTTATGTCCGATATATTTGCAAAGTCCGCCAAAGCTCCAAGCTCCCACCCTAGTAACCTAGTAACCGTAACCCTACTTAGTTAGCATTGAAGGTGTCTGTGTAGAAAAATCAAAATGAAAAAACACAGCTCAAAATGAAGTCGTAAATCTAAACATTATCATGAAAAAAATTGAATATAGATCTAAAAATACTCCATAAACACATTCATGATAAAAATGAAACAATAAATCTATCAAGATATTTGTATGGTTAAAAAGGAGTTTAGAAGCCTTATTTTCATGTTCACCCTTGGTCAAAAGTTCAGACACACATTGTCATTTGACTCGGGGGTTAAACGTCTCAATTGGGCATTATCCACAGAGCGTTTGGATGCACTTCTGCCGAATGGGTTAGGGCAGCGGCTCACGTTCTAAAAATGGGACGTGACTCCAGCGTGCCAGGAAATCGGGAGGGGTTTCGCTGGAAACTTGGAATTGGCCAAGAAAAGGGAGCCGCGGAGGAGGAAAAAAAAAGGGGGGGGGGGGGGCTTTGGGGATGGGAGGTAACCAGAAACGGTAATTAGCCACCAGACCTGAGCGTCGTCTGGCCAAACCGTGACGCCAATGACTTTCTAGGTGACGGTATGGGCACGGGGAGGCAAAACAAAACAAGCCACGGGCGCTACTGTGTTTTTCAGTCAAAATGGGCGGGGGTGCGGTCGGCATCGGCGGCACCGGCGGCACCGGCTAGCTTCTTACGTGACATCCCGGTAGAAGGCGTCCAGATCGTCCCGTTGCTCCGACAGCGACGAGTCCAAGTCCAAGTAATTGCCGTACGGACACGTCTGCAGGGCGCACTCCTCCAACTGCGCACAAACGCCATCAAATTGGCCATGTTTCAAAAGCCGCTCACTACTGCGGCACCCCCGCCGCCCACGAGATAAGCGGCACCAATCGACCAGTGCTTTTTCCACCTTGGTTTTTCAATAAGCTGAATGAAAAATACTACATGCTTTTTTAAAGTTTTACTTTCAAAAATACCAGTAAAAATAGATTCCTTCCTTTAGATGCTGGTTTTACGATACAGAAATGCAAGGAGAAAAACAAAGAGACCATTTCCCACAAGCACAGTTGTCCGTTGTTGGGGATTTCAAAAGACAAAAAGTGGCTGTACGAATGCTGACGTTTCAGTGCCACGTACGGCGATGGACGTCCAAAGCCAAATTGTGCTCCAAGCGACCTCTGAATGCAGTGGCCCAAACCTCAAAAGCCGAGAGAAGAAGGGGAAAGGGCCGACGTTGATTGGCCCCTGTCAGTCCAAATGGATTGGACACCGGCACCGTCAACGGGTGCCCTAAAAAAAGGTGCACATTTGGACGACAGTCGTATAAATGAAATACTACACGCGAGCACGAATCGTGCTCGCGTGTGTCTGTGTGAAAAGGAAAAGTCACCGTTCTGGTTCGACTGCATTTTTTTTCCAAAGACGCCAATGGCAATAAAAGCATTGCCTTCAATTCAATTCAATTCAAGTCAATTCAAGTCAATGGCGCATCCCTGCCTGGCTCCACAATGAAAGCTCGGCTGGACGGACGGCCGAGGGAGTTCAAGTCCGCGCGTCCGTCCTCTTCGAACCAGAGGCGGCGACAGCAAAGAGAAAGCTCCGATCGATCGATCGATCGATCGCGCTTCCCGAGCACCGCCCCGCCAGCTTAGAAGTCGACATCGACGGCGACGGCGACGGACGTCCATTTCTTTTGCGATCGAAGGTTCGGCTCGTTGGCCGCCACACCCTCCCACTTCAAACGGATTGGACGTCTACCGGAGAGGAAGGACCTCGTTATAAGTCACAGTCTGACGCCAGCCGACTGGGAAGCGCGCAATGATCGAGACGAGGAAAGGCGCTACTTCAACGCGTGAACAAGGGGCGGAGGAGTGGAGCATGAAGGAGGCAATGAGTCAAGGAGTCAAGGAGTAAAGGAGTAAAGGAGCGGACGTGGAAAGGAGGCCACTTGGGTCGATACGAAACTTTGGTTCTTTGCCTTTTCGCTTCTATAAGGCGGCGACGAAACCCGAATGGAGCGCCTGACCGGCCAGGTCTGTCTAACTCGGCCCCGGCCAGGTCTCTCCAGTCCGGCCCCGGTCCCGGCGCGTCCACCAGACGACTCGGCGGGAAGCCACGTCATTTGTCAAGGGATTTTCGCTCGCTCAACCAGCCCGACACCGACACCGACACCGACACCCGCTTCGCTCACCTTGAGGGGCGCGTCCAAGAGCTCGTGAACGAGCGGAACGACTTGACTGAGCGGCGCATCCTGATCCACGTCGAACGCGGGAGGCCGCCGAGGTTCTGGAAAGTTGGTACAGATGAAGGGATCTTGGTCCAACAAAAACTGGACCCGGCACGTGACGGTGGGCATGCTTGGGGGACGAGGTGGAGGATGAGGACGAGGACGAGGACAGACGCACGAGCCGGCGTCCGACTTCTTCAATGCGGGGAAGCCCACTTATTTCGGTGGCTTTAAATGAGCTCGCGGTGACGACGGAGGGAGGGAGGCAGGCCGCTTCGAGTAACACTTTGAGGCCCCGCCCCGCCTGCCTCCTCCAACAAGTGACAGAAAAGCCTTTGCTACGTCACTTCCTACAGCCCAAAGCCAAAAGGAACTTTTCTTTCTCTATGTATTTCCGAAATTATTTTCTGTATCTTTTTTATGCTTTTGAAGCAGGAGGGTTGGCAGGCAGGCAGGCCTCTGTATTTTCTCATTTCCTTTTGATTTTGTGGCATTTTCTGGTCATTTCCTTTTTAATTTGGGGGTATTTGTAGTTGATTTTTGGTCACTTGCTGTCAATCTTGGGTCTTTTTTGGGTGGGGGCGGGGGTAGGGTTAGTAAAATAGTTAATATCGACTGTGATTATAGACATCAACTAAACTTGAAAGTTTTTTTTCTTTCAAATAATAGTAGACCTACTAAAATTTGACGTCCATGCTTGTCAAGGGCAGGCAGTTCTTTCCCCTATTTGGTGTTTCAATTGTTTTGAACTGTCTCTTTGATTCAATATCATCTTATTTGTCCTTTGTTTTCAAGTGCCTTGATGATTGAATGTCATTTTATCAGTCGAGTGATTAAAGCAGCACTTTGATTGAATTGAAGGAATTGCCTTTGTCTTGCCTTGGAATCACATCATTGGGACATCCCGTCGCATTTCAATCAAACCTGGATTGATCTCATCTCACTCTATCGTTGGACTTTTGAACAATTTAGGACCGCTCGGGAAGAGGGTGACGTGACAGTCTCGCCGGCAGAGCGCGTTTCTTCAACGACACACTTTTTGTCTTCTTCTTTTTTCTAAATACTACTATACGATGAAGAAGCTATCGTGATTTGCTGACGTGTTTATGGGCAGAGGTCACACAAGAGACGCCGGGGATACAGACCTTTGACCTTGCTGTGGTGTCGGCACTTTTACGACCGGGCCCCGGTCGGGGGGGGGGTCGGCAAACCGCGGCTCCCGCATCCTTATACTGCGGCTCCGAGGGGCTTCGGAAAAGAAATGACAAAAAAACGGAGTATTTCATTGTGTATTTTATTTGTGTTATTCCTTTAACATTTTAGTTAGCCAACAATGGCCCTGAGCACTTTCACTGAGCCCACGTGTGAGTGTAGAAGAGTTTGTATGTACATGAGTTGTAGGGTTAGGAAGGGATGTCAGTCAGGGTCTTCTTAACAAGTTCTCCAACAAAACACAATAAAAGTACAGCAAATTTGGAGCTTTTCTTTAGCCTAATAATTAATAGGGCATTAAGTATGACTAAATAATAATTCACAGTTTGTATTTAGGGAATTTGAGCAACCATTTAAATGGTGATTATCACTTACCTTCCAGGCAAGCAAAAGACCGGCAACCAAACGACCGAGTACCGTCCATCCAGAGGAGAGGTGCTGAAACGTGTTGCTGCACGTCTGGGAGGGCTGAAAAGTTTGGTGAGCATGAGCAGCAAAGGGCTCATCTTTCCTGAGCTGGAACAGCCAGATTGGCTGGAAAAGCTGCACGTGACAGCAAACCTGATCACAACTCTTCGGGAGGGAGAGAGGTGGCACAGCGCCACACGTGCTGAAGGAGCTGTTGACGGTTAGGGCGCAAACGGACACTTTTAGCCAGAGATTCACAGAGAGGCACACTGTCTCACTTCCCCTCTGTAGTAAGGGAGTTCAAACAAGCTCACGAGGTGATCCATTCAGAGTGTTTGCAGTCTACCATCACCACAATGCAAGCCATGGTTTGGGAAACCATTCCGTGAGTTCAGACAGGAACAATCAACACATTGTCCTTCCCCGACAATCCCTTGAACATCCATCCATCCATCCATCCATCCATCCATCCATCCCTGCTAAATTTGACTGCATTTGCAGGTGTAAGACAACCTGATCTAGAGCTGGCTGACAAAGACACATGGGTGTCCAAATTCCACCCATTTCGTCATACGCAGCCTGGTATGATGACAATTAGGCTATGTCGGATTATTCCAACGCTTGACAGAGGACCTTGAAGTTGTTGCTCGTCAGAAGGCCACCTTTGAATCTCAGAATCACAAATGGAGTGACATTGAGAACCCTCCAAGAGCGGAAAAACTCGTGTTTGAAACATGGGATGCCAACCCCGACACCTAAACCAACACAAAGACACTTTGGAGTTGTTAGGGTTATTATTTGTTACATTATTATATATTTGCTGGCAATGAAGAATGTTTTTGAAGACCATGGACCTCTCACACGGTCGTTCACACCGAAGAGCCGGAGGACTCTCAATTGTTTTGACTTGGCAGCAGGTGGTGATTACCGCTCCCTCGGATCCGGAAGACTCTCAATTGTTTTGACTTGTGTGGTGCCTGTTGTAAAATCTTATGTCCTAAATAAGAGAGAGAGGCATCGATTCGGGAGAATGATCTGGGACAGAGACGCCTCAGGATTGATTCTCTTGCAAGACCCCGGTTATGAGTCAGATGTCGCTTTTATTTGTGCATGCATTAGGGAATGCCTAAAGGGTGAACCTATCGGGAGTCCCGTCCATCTCCGGATCCACAAATGTACGCCAGCGGCTATTCCCCACCGTCAACTAGTACGTAGTCGTAGAGCAAAACGTAAAAGCAAACACGCCTCACGGATGAGAGTCCGGCGTAAAGATGAGAGTGACTCGGTCCAGCCCCCATTTGCAGAGGTTCGGGTGCACAAGTCTCATGAACCGGGTCAGATAAATATTGATGGAGATATTTTGCAACTATTTCTTTTTCATTATTTAGCGACACGGTCACTCCGCCGGCCGCCGTCTTTTCGGCCGGCGGGGACGGAATGACCCGGTGGGCATTTGTTTGTCAAGCGAAACGTGGCGCTACGAAAGATTGGTCGCGGTCCGCCCCTCTTGCCGGCTCAGTCCCACCGTCCATTTGGTCTGGCCTCGCTCGCAACGCCGCGCTCCCGCGGTACAGAGCCATCAGTGAACGGGGCGCGCCGAGAAAGGTCCTTTATTGTTGGCTTTAGGAAGACAGACTGAAGATTGGCAAAGGCCTCAACGCAGGATGCCGGAGGAGACGCACTTTATCCTGAAAAGATAGCCCAGGGGCCTCATTAGCACCGGGCGGCCTTTTTTGAGCCCGTTCCCTCTCCCATCTCGCACCTCCCGATCAAATCCTCCGTCCGCCCGTCCTGGTGGGGGCTGGGCCCCTCGGCTTTTGTCTTCTTTTTCTTTTTGTCTTCTTGTCGCTTGGCTTTGTCTTTCTTCTTCTTGCTTTTCTTCTTCTGCGGAAGGACACAAGCAAAGGGTTAGGGGTCCAAAAGGTGGAGACCATGCGGATTCCTTTTTTTCTTCTTTCCACAATCCCTCATTCTGTCGTTCAGAGCGCTCCACCGGTGGCGGCCAGGCGGCATCGGCCAGAGCTATTTGGGCCAGCTCCCATTTTCCAATGTCCAAACGCTCTACCGCAGAGGGGCGCTGACACCTTTTTGCTCCAAGATCTACTTTTCAAGGAGCAAACCTCCTCGAGTCGCAGGCGCCCAGGCTTTGTACTATATTCATTCATATTATACTGCAGATAGTATGCCAAATTCATAATAGCGTTGCTAAGGGAACCAACACACTGACAACATCTTATTGTCATTCAATCTACCAGTAGTAGCTTGGCCATCTACCGGTAGATGGCCATCTACATATCGAGCGCCTTTGCTCTACCGGATGGGCAACTTCCCAAAAGTCTGTCAAATTAATCATGAGAGAGAGAGAGAGAGAAAGAGAGAGTAGGACCCGCACGTGGGCAGGCGCTCACCTTCTTGTCTTTCTTGCTCTTGTCTCGCTTCTTGCGTCCGACCTCTCGGGCCGGCGAGGCGGTGGCGGCTGAGCGGGGAACGAGCAAAGGATCCGTCACAAATGGGGGGAGGGGAGAAGGGCGGGGCGGGGTGGCTTCGACCGAGGCGCTCACCGGGAACAAACCAGGGAGGAGGAAGCGCCGGACCGAACTCGCCGTCCTCCCGCGGCGGCGGCGCCAGCGAAACGCCTCCGGCGGGGGAAACGCCGTCGGCGGGTGAAACTCCGTCGGCGGTGGTCGCTGGCGGAGAGACAGAGCAGGGGACGCGGTCAGAGGCACCGGCGTGCACACTCGTATTCCACGGGAAACGGCGGGCGACCCCCGTCACCCGGCGTTAGGACGCCGTCAAAACGAGACGGGCTAACAAAGGCGTGCATTTATTTCAATTGGCCCATGGAGCGATCGGGGCCCGGCGACTCGTCCAAGAGGCCGCTCGGGAGAGCCCCGCCCACTCCGAGGTCTAGGATAGGAAGCGACGGCGAGAAGGCGAACAACGAGGCTTTGTCACCTGTCTGGCGGGACGAGACGGCGAAGAGGTCAGCCGACGGCGGCGCCCGCTCTCCGTCCTCTCCGGCATCGCCGTCGTCTCCGTCCGAGGAAGACGAGGACGCCTCGTCCGAGGAGCCGGCGAAGATGGCTTTGAACACGTCCATGGGAGGGCGGGTCTCCTCCTCCACTTCCTCCTCCTCCTCGTCATCGGCTTCCCCCTCGGACTCCTCTTCATCTGCTTCCGCCGCCGCCACTGCTTCTTGCTTGCCGTCCTGCCAAAGCCAAATCATGGCAGAATGATCAGAAGAAGGCCTCGGACGGCCAGTGGCGGAGCGGCCTACCCGCGCTCGGTCCGGGGGCTCGCTCTTAACGGCAGAAGACTCTTCTTTGAGCGCGCCCGTCTGCGCGGGACTCTCCTTCTCCGTCACCGCCTCCTGGTCCCACCTGGACTTCTTGGAGGCCAGCGGAGGAGCTGAGGGAGGGAGGGAGATAGTCGGGGAGTCACCAAACCCCGCCGGCCACGGGAAACGGCCAAGGAGGGCCCCTCCGCTCCCGTCGGCGCCGGCGGATCGACTCATTGGCCGCCACGGACAAAGAAAAAGGCACACGTACGCGCATCGCCGGGAGCGACGGTCAGGAAGTTGAAGATGGAAAACTTGTCTCGCTTGACTTTGGGAAGACCCACCACGGCGGACCTGCGTTCAGGCGAGCCGGTCGGTCGGTCGGTCGGTCACGGACGCCACGGTCGGCCAGCCGTCGAGCCCTCGGCGCTTACCCGGGGTAGGGGTGAGGCACGTTGAACCTCTTGCACAGAATCTTGTCAGGATGCCACTCCAAGCTTTCCCGGGTGAGCTGGCCGAACATTTTCATCCGGACGGCGGCTTCTTTGTCCTTCTCCGTGCTGCCCTGAAAGCGCGCCGAGGTCTCATTTGTCGCGAGCCCGTCAAGTCTCGGTAGCGAGCCGTTCGAGAAGGCCGTGGGCAAAAATCACCGGGACAGACGCGCTCGCCCAAAAGAAGACCGGAGTGGGCGTTAACCGCCGAAACCATTGCCAGAACAATGGTCTCTGAGGTCAGGGTAAGGGACGGGACGTCGCTTTCGCTCTCCCCGCTCACCTCTTGATCTCGGGGGACTTCCACGCGGTCGTCGCCAGCGTCGCCAGCGTCGTCGTCGTCTTTGGCCCGCGTGAAGCGGCTGGCCAGCGCGGAGGAGGTGGGCCGGTACAGGACGGAGGCTCGCACAAACTCCTCCTTCTCCCTGCCGCGCTCCCACTCGGTCATCGACGGGTCCAGACTGGCCTCCGCCGCGTCTACAAACGCCGACGTGAGTTCGGCGGTCCCACCGCCGTCAATCGCCGGACGCCGGGCCGTCCGACCTCGGACGGGACCGACCTTTGTGTCCGCCGCGCAGTCGCTCCAAGTAGGCTTCGTATCTGGCCTGCTTGGCGTCGTTCTTCTGGAAGGGTTTAAACGCGTGCCGGTGGCCGTCGAGGCCCCGCCAGGCCGCCGCCGCCGCCTCCTCCTCTCGGCGCAAGGCGCTCGTCGTCGGCTCGGGCCCGCCGCGCAGGCGGAGCAAGCGCTGGCGGTCCTCGGGCTTCAGCAGCTCCATCACCGAGGAGGGACCTAAACGGGGAGAAACCCGGGATGACAAATGGCTTCGGGCTCCACTTTCCACTTTGTTTCTTCAATAAAGTCAGACATTAAAAAGGGAAACACCCCCAAAATTTTCAATAGCGCTTAGGTCGAAAGGGTCGCAAGGGTGGAAGAGCCCGGAAAGAAAAATTCACTCTAGGCTGCTTGGGCACGCTAAGCATTGCCTAACGCTAACTATGAGTGTGTGTGTCTGCCGGTGTGTGTGTGCGTGCGTGTGTGCGTTCGCGGGAACGGTTATCCTGCGATTGGTTGGCCACCAATTCAGCAGTTGGCTGGGATAGGCTCCAGCACCCCCGGCAAGCCTCAGATTCAGCGCTACAGAAAAGGAATAAAAAGTCAACCTAAAAACAGAATTTCTTTAAAATAACATTTGTAAAAAAATAAATAAATAGGAACCAATTAAAATGAACAATTCAAAAGAGAAAATGACCCACCTGGCAGAACGGGCTCCCCCAGGAGCGCGCCCCTCTGGGCGGCGACCACACGGTGACGCCCGGCGTCCTCCGGGAGCGCCGCCCGGGCCGGCACCCCGGCCCCGCCGGGGGCGGCGCTCACGCCCGAAAGGTGTGACACTTCTACCCGCCTGCGGAAGCGGCGCAGCGGGCGGTAGTCGTCCGGCAGCTTCGGCGGGGGGAACGGCGCCTGCCGTTTGCGAGGGCCGAGACGTCGCAAATTTGAAGGAAAATCCAGCGAGGTGGCGGCCGGGCCTTTCTCTGGCCTTTTGTCTTACCGTTTGATTTTCTTGGCTGCCCCGCGCCAGTGCGAATCCTTCCAAGATTTTGCCCAGGTACGACGCCTCCTTCCGGTGGCCGGCGCCGATGGCGCCGCCGCCGCCGCCGCGCGGCGCCGTCCAGCCGTAGAGCCCGTCCCCGGGCTCGTCCGCCAGCACCGTGTCGTACTTGGACATGGCGTCCCGCTGGTACACGTCTTCGTCGTCGTCGTCCTCCAGCGCGCCCACGCCAAAAGCCTGGAGCGACCGCCGCGCGTGATCGTGGAGGAAAAACAAACAAACGGGGGGGAAAGCTGAAATGGGCCAGCGCGCTCAAATTGATTGTCATTGGAACTCTAATTTCACTCTAATTTGTAATTTGCCGTAGGGGAGGAAAGCCAAGTCGTCGTCCACCATTGACGGCGGACGTCGACCTTTGACTGGGGAGGCCAATCCGTTCAACGAATGCCCGACGAGGGGCCAATGGCTAAAGAAAGCCGGAGACCCGAGCCGCTCCAGATGCTCACCTGCCCGGCCACGCCCCCCAGCCGCCGCGAGACCCGTCGCTTTTCCCCAAAGAGTCTGCTGGTGGCGTCCGAGTGAGGCGAAAAGAAGTCCAGGTGGGCGTCGCTCTTGCCCCGCAGCGCCAGCGCCGGATCCAGACCGCGGTAGCCCAGGCCCTGAACGCCCGCCCTGGCTCCAAAGTCCACCGCCGCCACGTCCTTGGGGGCGAAGGTGGCGTTCTCGGGGGCAAACTCGTCATCGTCGTCCTCCTGAAAGACAGGCGTGGTCCATCTTAGCGTGACCCTCATTTTTCTCGCCCGGGCCCTCGCCCGCACTTCCACGGCGACCGATGACGCCACACGCTAAAAAGACTTCCTGGCCTGGCCAGACTTGCGCGGGCTCAAATTGGGCGTCCGATTGGGCGAGGGAACGGGACTCCACCCACCTGGGATTCTTCCGAGCCGGTGGGGGGCGGAGCGCAGCCGAAGACTCGCTGTCGTCGGGGCTTCCTCTTGACGCGAGGTCCCACGCCCTGACCCGCTTTCCAGCCCATTCGGGTCAGGAGCTCGGCGCCGACACCGGCGGTGGCGGGCGCGATGAGTTCGTCCAGGAGCTCGCTCCCCGGCAGCGCGGCCGCCAGCGAGCCCGGCGCCTCGGCCACGTCCCGCGGCGCCCGGGACGCGAACGGCTGAGTGGTGATGATTCGGGACGGGGCGATGCCGTGCTCGCCCAGATCCTGACAAAACAAAAGGACAAAACGGCGCTCGCTCAGCAATGACGTAGCCACGGAAGGCCGCTTTTGGCCAATGATCAAGAACATTTTGGACTTTTTCATACGAACGACCCCCAAAACACACATGAACTGCATTTGCCAAACCAAAGGGACTTTTGATTTTTTTTTTTTTTTACACCAACACAAAAAGCCACGCGACGACATTCGGGGCAAAGCGGAAATGTCTTTTGGAGTACGTGGACATCGTCAAGGGAACCAAATAGGAATAGGCTATCAAATGGCTCTCTACCTCGTCGTCCATGAAGTCCCGCGGCGTGGCCTCCTGTTTCTCCCCCTTCTGCTGCCGCGAGGACACAAACGTGGACGGCGTCCATCCTGACGCGGCGACCAAACGGGTCAAACTTCCACCTGGGCGCGGCCGGCCGCCGG
The DNA here is from genome assembly GCF_051989625.1 of Stigmatopora argus. Lineage (NCBI taxonomy): Eukaryota > Metazoa > Chordata > Actinopteri > Syngnathiformes > Syngnathidae > Stigmatopora > Stigmatopora argus. The sequence goes on from NC_135388.1 coordinate 47,683, forward strand.
TCGCTCACCTTCCTTGGATCCCACCGTGTTGAAATATCCCGCAGAGAATCCGCCCGTGAAGGCGCCGTGGAAGCGTTGGAAGCGACCCTTCTCGTCTCGGACCGTCTGCTCGTGGAGGGGGAGCGGCTTGCGCGGGCCCTCGTCTGCAAGGCCAAATTCCAACGTCGGCGTGGGAGCGAGCCAACGACCAACAAAACCCCCCCAAAAACATTGGCTTTTAAAAAAAACATTCAGAAGGAGTCGGAGGGCGGAAAGGTTGGGTTAGCAGTCTCGTGTCCTCTGCTAGCCTACGTCGTTAGGATCGCGGACTAGCGTGGCATCGACGGCGGCCGGCATCAGGCCCATACCCAATTGACCGAACAAACAAACTTTGAAAGAGCCATTGGGGGCTCTGAATACTTTTAGACGGGGTCTGACCGAGCCATTATAGATTTTTTTTATTTTTTACCATCAAGTGAGAAGGCAGTCATTTACTACTTGAGAAAAATAATATTTTCTCGACACCACAGTACACTGGTAGTATAGTGGTATCGGTTGGGCTTATGCAGTATGGGTGCATCAAGTCTACCGCCTCCCACGATGCCCATTGGCAAAAGAGCCTAGATGGCGCCCGCTGATCAAATTCATTTATTCAGTTTATAACACCAAAATACACACAGAGTTGTATAGGGGGGAAACATCTTCACTCAGACGCGAAGTTAGTTTGATTTTTTTTCTTCTTCTTCTTGGAACGAGCGGCTGTGACTGGGCTGAAGACCCGTCTGGCAACCCTGCTAGCAGTTGGATGCCTAGCCGAGATCCGATAACATTTGCAACTCTGATTGCCATTCATCTCGAAATAAAAACGACCCCAAATCAAGTCTCCTTATGCCATTTTAAGCGGGAAAGCGCGCGCGCATTATGTTGAGACAAAATAAAAAGATGTGTACAAAGAATGAGCTCGCTGGCTAGCAAGACAGCTAATACGATCAAGCCAAGCGTGGCTACATTTCCAAAAATCCACGATGTGTACAAAGAATGGGCTGCCTGGGTAGCAAGAAAACTAAGACGCCTAAGCCAAGCGTGACCAAATTCCTAAAATCCAAGGTGTGCACAAAGAATGGGGTGCCTGGCTAGCAAAACAGCTAACACGGCTAAGCCAAGCGTGACTAAATTCCTTTCGTCGTCGTCGTCTTCACACAACAGCTCGCAAGGAAAGTGAAGACGGAAACGGAACGTTTTGAACGGGACGAACCTTCTTCGAGAGGCTCCAAGGCAGTCCCGTAGACCACAAAATCCGTCGGACATTTGACGGCTTCGTCACAGGCCTCCATGTTTCTAATCGGAGTACGGCAGCCGCGGAGGAACGGCGCGCCAGCTAAAAGAAAGGTCTACGCGACAGCCATGTTGGCGGGGGCAAAAATGGTGCGCCAACGCAATGAAACGTCTACGCGATAGCCATGTTGGCGGGGGCAATGTTGGCGCTTGCGCATTTTGCAAACATGATCAATGTCGATGTCAATGTTTGCAATTCCCTACTCATGAACACGAAACACCTGATTTAAATCCAACCAATGTACAATTTAGGTTCCACCCAAAAGTAGTCGTATAACTTTGTGCGCCGCCAAAGGGCCCCAACCGGGAATCGGTGGTACGAACGGACCACTACGTTTCCCAATAACTAGTACATACGTATTCTTCCGGTCCGTTTTTTTTAAAATCTCATCTCATTTTCTGAACCTCTTTATCCACATTAGGGTCGTGGGGGTGCTGGAGCCTATCCCAGCTGACTCCGGGCCAGAGGCTGGGCACACCCTGAATCGGTGGCCAGCCGATCGCAGGGCACGAGGAGACAAAGGACAACCGTGCACACTCACACCAATACCTATGGGCAATTTGGAGTGTCCAATCGGCCTACCATGCATGTCTTTGGAATGTGGGAGGAAACCGGAGTACCCGGAGGAAACCCACGCACGGAGAACATGCAGACTCGTGGAACGTCTAATGGCAGGCAATGGGTTAATGGGAGTCGAAATGGAAAGAAAAGTCCAATTTCATATCACGAGACGAGAACGTGACGTGGGTCCACGTTGAGGTCACGCGGGCCCCCCTCCCGGGGTCTGGACGCTCCCGGTCAAAGTCTCGCAGCTTTCCAGAGTAAACAGAAGAAGAAGAAGAAGAGCCTAACATTCCCCACGGCCGAAGGAAGGAGGGAGACGGCGGACGCTGGCCCGACCCCAAAGTCTCCACTGGGGTGGGGGGCAGGCATTTGGTGATAGAGAAAGCAGAGGCTAAGTCAAAAAAGAATAATACAAAAAAGAAAAATTAAGTACGTACTTTCTGGAGTCGCCGGCGTTCCGCAAAGCCCCCGCTTTGTTTGGCGTCACTCCGACCGAAGCGCCCTCGTCGCTGGAAAGCAAGCGGCGCCGCTCGCCGCGCGACTCTGAGCTCGTTCCGGACTCACTTTGCGACTCAGGCGAGTTCTGCGATGACTCACCGCGTGATTGAGAGCCGTATAAAGAAATGGGGACGCCCCACGTGACTTTGAACCGACTCGACAGTCGAGTCGCCACTGGACCGTTACGTCGAGTCGCCCCTCGACTCAGGGCGCCACGTGACTCATCCCATCGCAAAGGCCCAAAATAATGGGACGCCTCTCCGATCGGCAGGTCCCCGCCACGCGGGCCAAGCGCCTTGTTTCCTAGCGCGTCCCCGTGCCGAGCGCACCCGAAGGCCGCTCGACCCCGGCGCGAACTCGGCGCGCCCCCCGGTCGAACCCTAGCGCGGCCGGCGAAGGCGTCAGCTCCTCAGATGAATCACGTGCGGCGGGCGCCGCCGAAGGGCAGGGGTCGCGCGGACAAACGCGCCTGTGTTGTCGGCTAATCGCCGGCTCGTTAGCCGCACGTTAGCGCGGTTTAAAATGGTCGCCGGGATTAAGATTAGGCCCCCGGGCGATCGCCTCCGGAATGCACGCGCCGTTATCGGTGACGCGGGCGCGGAAAAAGACGGATCTGTAAAAAAACGGGAAGCTCTTTGCGCCACTTCCTCCGCGAGTCTCGTCTCGTGACGCGCGAGGACACGTCGGCCACCGAGCCATCGCGTGTCGGCCGTCCCGTCCCGTCCTACCGTTCGGACCGGGAACGGGCGTGGCGCTAATAAGACGGCGTCCAGTGGAGTTGCGTCGCGGCGTTCCGGAAAGCCGTCGGTTCGACGGGAAGTGGGCCGCACGTTTAGCGCTTGGCAAAGAGGATGTTACATCATCCGCTAAAGGTGCTCACGCTAAGCCAGCCATAAATTCAATGTCCGCTTGCTCCAAAAGCATGCACGTTAGGATGCGTCAACGCTCAGCCATCTTGATTTGTTGTCCAAAGCAAAGCTGCCCGCGTATAATGTGCCTTTTTTGCTTTGTTTGTTGGTTCATCTAGCCCTCGCGCTTCCGGCAATGGGTCGCACGTTCCGAGATTTCAAAGGACGCAGGCCCTCCCTCGTTCTATTTGGCGCCAGACCTTGACAATGACGCCCAAAACGTGGCTCTTGACATCCATTTCAAATGGGAAAAGGCGAGCAGGTCTGGACGGGATCACTTCCTCCGACTCCACGGGTCCCTCAATGATCCGGAATCCACCGCAAGCAAGTGGCTCGCCAGTGGATGAACAAGCGTGAATCCAAGCGGTCGCCCGCCATTGACAACCATCGCCTACGTCTCTAGAAGACATTTGAAGCAGCGGACCGACATGCGCAATCTCCGACACAAACGTGCTTCTGACCCTGGTGACCTTTGACTTTATGACCTCATATATTTATCGGGTTGACTATGTATGAAACACGACATTTTTTTACCTTTGTGACAAATGAAAAGAGAATTTGTCCCCAGAGTTGCCGTTTATGACGGTTGGTCCAAAGCCAAGGTGCGCGCAAAAGCCAAGTATATATTGCGGTGTCTGTCAGTTGGGGGAGTTGGGGAGACTGGGAGAGGCGGGGGTGGGGGGCTATTCGAGGGAAGGAGGGAGAAGAAATATTGACCAGGCGCCTGTTTGGCCCGATTGCGGGAGGCCAAGAGGGTGGGTGGAGCCACGCATTCTTTTACAGCGCGTGTCAAAGTGCACTCGATGTGTGCGTCCGTTTATTTGGCGCGTCTTGGTGTACTCCCGACTTCTGTCGCTTTTGTCTGAATGCGTGCGTTGCGCCGTCTGTGTGTGTGTCATGTGCTTTATCTGCGGGCGTTCGGGTGAGCGCTGTACCGTGGGGAGGGAGGGAGGGAGGGAGGGAGGGAGGGAGGGAGGGAACGCACTCTGGCTTTGCGCCACCACTTCGTCCGGGTCTCTCCTCCTTGCCGTATTTGCCTGTTCAACGTCTAAGGCGGTGGAAGTTTTCTTGCCGTGCAGGGGGAGAGAGAGGAGAGAAGTCCAAAAAGAGGAAGTGAGCTGTGACAGGGTACGCACGCTTCCTGTGTATGTGCGCGCGTGTGTGTGTGTGTGTGTGTGTGTGTGTGTGTGTGTGTGTGTGTGGTGGGGGGCTTAAAACCTTCCACTGTCAATCAGATCTGGTCATCATCCCCGTCTTATCTCACCGAACATCTGCGTCCCGTGCCTTTGTGTGCCTCCTCTGCGTGTGCTTACGTGCAGTTCTGGCCCGGGCTTCGTTGGAAATAAATGGGGTGAAAGTGTGCCTGTGCGTGCGTCCGTTCGTCCGTCCGTATGTACGTGCGTTCGTGCGGGACAGTTAACTGTTGGAAAACGTCTTGCTAAAGAGGAAGCGATGTCGGCGCCGGCACGCGGGAGCGCTCCGAGATAGACGACTTGGCGTACACCCGAGTATGTCTTCCGTGATTTTACCATCATCTTTCTCAGATGATTGTCATTTTTGGGGACCAGACGGTGCTAGAAGCCCGAGCCATTTGAAGCGGGGGGCCCGAACGCGACCGGCTCGGAGAGAGCTCGGCTCCTCCTCTCCGCGGGACATCTTTTATGACCATTTGGCAGGCCACTCGTTTAGGGCCAAAGAGGGCCGGGAAGGGTTCCGACACCCCGGGACCCGGACGAGGAACGGACAGCCGTTTCTCCGTGGTCGTTCTACTCTACGACGCGTTTGAGGGCCGCGCAAGTCAAGCGGGAAGGCGGACGTGGAACGTGTTGACGAGAAGATGAATCAAATTGAATTCAGTTCAGCGGCGCATTTACACACAAGCAATCCATCGGATTGAACTCAGTTGGACGGCACATTTACTCACACACACACACACGCGAGCAATCCATGGGGAAAGGGCGGCCACTCCAGAATGCAATGCTCTTTCAATTTATTGGGACGTCAAGCAAGCTCATTGAAGAACGACATGCAATAGACGGGATGAAACCAGCCCGATGGTACTTTTGCGCGCCCCCGTTCCCTGAGTTTTTCAACAGTGTGGGCGAGGAGGCCATTTGTGGGAAAAGCCGCAGAGGGGACGGCTTAGGTGACGGTTAGGCGAGGGGGCCCAAAAGTCCAGTACGTTTTTTGACAAAAACACGGGCGTGGCTTTGCAGAGGTCCGCTCCTCCTTTGGGATCCCATCGGCGATCGCCGTTCGCACGTCAAAAAGGAGGGGCGATGCCGACGAGGACCGCCGCCCGCCGATCGCGGCCAAAGGTCGGCATCCAGCGGCGAGGACCGAGTCTCGCGCCAAGCCTTTTCCATTCAAGGCAGAAGCACAAAGCCAGTTTTTTGCCAGTTGGGCTCCTACTTTTGCCAGAAAATACGTTCCGAGCGGATTTCCGCCCATTGACGGCGACGGAGGTCCAATGGAAGGGCGTTAGGGTGGCCAATGTTCCTCCCCTCCTTTCTTTTTGGGCTCTCTTTTTCAATGGCCATGTGGTTTTCGCGCCGCGCCGAGACCCGTGCCCGTGCTTTTTTGACAGCGTGAGAAGAAGAGAGGTGCGACGCGGCGCGAGGACCTCACCCAACGAGACCACAACTAGGACAAAGAGATGAGAGGAGTTAGCTATGGCACGAGAACAAAGTTGGAAGGTGGTGAGATGAAAGCCCCGGATCGCTGCTCCCGGCCGCGCGCCGGCGGTAAGGTAGTTAGCGGCCAAATCAGCCACGCCGCATACGTCGTGACTTTTTGGGCGTCCTAATACTACAAGCTGAATTATGGTCATGGGAGTTTAGTCCTCGTTTGTCCCTAAAACCTTTGTCGTAAGACAGGTGTCTCCTGGAGAGAATGGTGGCGTGGGTCCTTAGCGCGAATGGTCTTCAGCTGTGCGCCCCGTAACAGGGCTCATGTATTTGCTGCCGTTGCTGCTGCTGCTGCTGGCGAAAGAGGCCACGCAAGGCGTCCAACTCGTGGCTGAGGTGCTCCACGCGGCGCCGCAGTCTGTCGTTGTCGGAGCCCAGCTCCAGGACCTTCTGCTGCGTCTCCATGTTCCGCATCTTGGCTTTGTCGCGACTCTTGCGCACCGCCACGTTGTTGCGCTCGCGCCTCAGACGGTACTCGGGGCTGCTCTTGTCCAGCAGCTTCCCGGACTTGCCGCTCGCCGGCCGCAGGCGCGCCCAGCCCTGCGTGCGACGCCCCGTGGGGAACTCTGGCTGAGGCGTAGGCACGCCGTAGCCGTAACCGTAGCCGTCTCCTCCGTAGCCGTAACCGTCTCCGCCGTAGACGTCTCTGCCGTAGACACCACCTCTGCCGTGCGCAAAGTCCTCCTCCCGCGGCTCCTGCTTGATGGAGAGCTCCTCCGCCTTCAAAGTTGGAAAATGACAGAGAAAAATACAAGTCAAGCCTCCGTTGGAAAATGAACACTGATGTGAACCATTTCAAAACATGCTTCAAAGGAAGGAAAATAGTTTGCTGCTTTTTTCATATGGTCTGCTTGTATTTTTCTCATGTTCTACTCCATCTACTCGAGCATTTTCCAAGGGTCATTTTTTTTAAATGGGCATTTTTCATTTTTAGTCCTTGGTCAATATATAGTCACCTTGGATTTCTTGTTTACATTTTGCTTTGACTTTTGGATCATTTGATGTTCAATTCATGTCATCAATGTTCTACTTTGAATGTTATCCTTTAGGATTTGGCCCTTTTTATTTGTATTATTCACTGGCTTGGCGGGTTAGGGCTCACGCGCAAGTCTCTGCGGACGGAAGGAAAGGACGGGCGATGGTTGAACGGCTCGCACGCACCTTGAGCGCGTCCGTCTTGTCGTAGGTCGAGATCTGCTGGTGCTGGGCTCCGTGGCCGTGCGCGCTCCCGTACTCGTCATCGTCTGCGGCGGCGGCGGCTTCTACGCGCATCCGCGACGGCTGTTGGAAAAGTTCGGCCAACAAGTCGTCGTCGTCGTGGAAGGCGGACGGCTCCGCGTAAGCGCCGAGGTCCATCTCCGTTTGCCCGCCGCACGCTTCGCCTTGTGGGCTACGGAGGAACTGCGCGGCGGCGGTGACAGGACCCAACGCCGTCGCCGACTCGTACAGCAGGTTGTGCAGCTCCATGCGCATGGCCGCCAAGTCGTGCGCCTCGGACCTTGTGCCCGTGCCCGAGTCAAGTGGACTGGAGTAGAGTAGAGTAAAGTGGAGTGGAGTGGAGTGGAGTGGAGCGCTCCTTCCCTCTATCTCCGCCCTTCCCTTCCGTCTCCTCTCCCACCTGTCCGCGCCGTGCCGTGACGTGCCGTGAGTCGACGCTGCAAAGTGGCCGAGTTGTTTTATAGCGCGGCCAGGGCGGGGACTACGCTCGCTGGCCACGCCCACGCAGACCGACAACCCTCCCCCTTTGCGTGCGTGCGCGCGCGCGCGCGTGGGAGACAATACGGCCAAATGTGAGCGAGCTCTTGAGAAATGCCCGCTTTTCTTTACTTTTCACCGCTTCTCTCCTCTGCCAAAATACACATTCGAGCCGACGCCATGAGACCTCGCGAAGCCAAAACCAACCCCCCCACCCCCCTGCGCTCGCCGTGCCTGAATTTGGCCTCGAGCTGAGCGAGGCTCAGTTCTTTTAGCGATCACTGACTTTTCATTCCCACATGGGATACGTTTTGATGACACCACCAGCCGCCGTGGTTAAAGCCTAACGTGCTTTCTGAATGAAGCAGGCGGTCCTAACCTTTGATTAGTTGGATTAGAAAACATGACGTCGCGTCACAAAAAACTCAAAAAGTCCACAGAATACGTACGTCCTCTTTGATTCCTAATACTCACATTTTGCAACTCGAATACATCCCAAGTATAATCGTGTTAATTCAACGGGACGAGGAGAAGCGCGGTTTGTGTGACGTCATTTCTCAGGGCCACCACACTCGTTCACTTGTTGAAATGGGGCGCCGTGCCGTGCCAAAACACCTAGTTATAAAAATACCTGTAGATAGATATATATATATATATATATATATATATATATATATATATATATATATATATATATATTATATTAAATTATATATATATATATATATATATATATATATATATATATATATATATATAACTATGTTTTTTATCTGTAATCAAAAATAAGCTTCAGCGATGACACGTTTACGACGCATATTTTGTTCGGATACGCCGATGGTGGACTGTTGGAGTTTTGAAGTCTTTTTCCTGTTTGCGCAGGCCGGCGAGCGTCGAGTTATAACTACGTCACGCGGCGCGTCAGCTCATGACATTAAAAGCACGGTCGCCGATTGGTCGGACGACGCGTCATTCGCAGGCAAAGTTGCGTCAGGTAGCGCATACTCCGACATGATTGGCCCAGGCGTCGGCCAGGCGGGTTTCGCCTCGTTCGTGATTGGCCGACGCCAGGCGCTGCCCTACATGGCAAAAGCGATTTCGCAATCGGCTCTCCGAGGACTCCATGTCGGAAACCAAAACAGGCCGAGGGCTCGCTCGCAGAACGACGGCAGCGGGAACTTTAGCGACGACGTTTTCGTCCGTCGCCGCTTTCGTCCATCACAAGGTAACGTTCCTTTCATAGGGGAGCGACCCGTCCGTTCGTCCGTCCGTCCGTCCGTCGGTCCGTCGACGCAGCGGGCCGAAACGTCGGCGGGTGGCATCTGAAAAACAAAGACTGGAAGGAAAACAATCTCCGCTGTCTTTCCTTTTTACTCCCCCTGGCTCTTTCGCTTTGACGGCTCGATTTGGACGGGGGCGCGTCACGCGAGAATCCCGTTTAGCGGCGAACATTCGCCGCATGAGCAAAAGTTGGCCAAAGTGTTTTTGGAAATGACAAAAGGAGTCGATGTCCGTGCGCTAAGCCGGCCGTCGACCCGTGTTTGCCGTCATATCATGTTAGCTTGCGAGTAGACGCGGAGTTCCCCTCGCTAAGAGCTAAGAGGGGGACGATGATGCAACAACGGGCAACAAGAGATCACTCGGCTGCTTGTTTCCACCCGGAAGCTCGACGCGAGTGCGCCTCTTCCGCCGGCGGCAGCCTACCTAGCAACGCCCCGACCAATCGCAGCGCGGATCCCCCTTTGACGCTTTGTTTATGTTCTTACGTTCGACCGTCACGTGATCTACAGCGCTTGCTAACCGCTAATAAGCGCGTCCCGTTCACGTCTTTTTGATGTCGTGGAAAAAAGGAGAAAAAAAAGACAACAGCAACAACACCAAACACTGACTTTAGTTTCAATGTCGTTCAAGTCGTTAGCATAGCAGGAAATAGGATCATTAAGTGCCGACTGGTGATGAGCTTGATTCCATTGTGATTTTGGACTGAAAATTTGGCAAAAGTAACACTTGACTTGAACACTGAGCACTGAGTGCTTTGAAAAAAATCAGTGGGTCTGTGTTTTTTGGAGGGGTTCCCTTCCCAGCTTGCAATAAACGGTGCGTTGTACTACCCACAGGTATCCACCCGGCAGTCCCCGCTCAGCGGTTACCCAAATGAGCCGGCCGCCCCAGCATTTTAAAGTCGCGTCATCGGAGCACAACGGCGTGAGCGTCATCCAGAGCCAGGTTGCGGTCACCGCCGCCAACGCCGTCGCCGCCGCCCTCCCTTCCTCCCCCGGCGGCAAGGCCGCCGCCCCCGGCAAGATGAAGAAGTCGTCGGGCGACAAGGACAGCGACGAGTACCGTCAGCGTCGCGAGCGCAACAACCTAGCGGTGAAGAAGAGCCGGCAGCGCAGCAAGCAGAAGGCCATGGACACGCAGCAGCGCGTCAACCAGCTCAAGGAGGAGAACGAGCGGCTGGAGGCCAAAATCAAACTCCTCAGCAAAGAACTCAGCGTGCTGAAAGATCTCTTCCTGGAGCACGCCCACAACCTGGCCGACAACACGCAGCCCCCCTCCGCCGCCAACCCCGCCGCCGACAACCCGTGACGGACGCGGGCGGGACCTCGCCAGTGACTCCCGATCCTGGGGAGCCCGTTCGTCAAGCGGACCCGCCCGGGGGGGGGAGCGGTGTTTCGATTTGCCAACCCTCGACAGAGGTTTTTGAGCCGCGTTCACGTCACGCCAAATGTGCATCCGTCTATCCAAAAGCATTGGAGGAATACATACACAAGTACACACTAATTTTACTTACATTGGGGAAAAGGTGCAATTAAAAAAACATATTTCAAGAGTGTTGAAGAAAAAAAAAAAGAGAAATTGACTATACGTTCTAAATGTCACATGGCTCTTTCTTGGTTTACGGTCCCTTGGCAGAAAATATCGTCTTATTTTTCATTATAATTGGGAATATTAAAAGAAAACCATTGATCAATCCATCACTGCGTTCCACCAGATCATCCAGAATATAAAAGTTTTTTTTTTAAACTACTGTTTATATGGACTGGTATTCCTCTGATGCTCTGTGTATATTTCTTCAATGGAAATTGGGGCGTCCGATGACTCTGACTGGGCGCGAGGAATGCTCGCTTCAAACGGAACGCACGCTCAGAGCCGTCGATGGTGGCCAATGACGGGACGTCGCTGAAAACGTACATGAAGTGGCGGGTTGGGCTCGCTTTGTGAACTGGTCGTCCGCCGTTACGGACACATGGACGGACGGACCTAACCCTGCGAGCCGAAGGACGGATGCGACTCCTCTGCCAAGGGAATAGTTTGCAGACTTTTTATGGACGGAGGCAGTGATGGAGCGCCGTCGCCAGCGCTGCTCTCATTCGGTGCCGATCGTCCGTCGGTTGGCGTTTGGGTTCCCAAGCGCGGCTCCCACGGTGTTTGTTAGCATGTTCCCTCTAGCGTGGCTAACGCCACATTTAGCAGCGCTCTGCGACCGTGGCCCCGGAGGGCCCCTACTAAATCCGGTCCGTTTCCCACGTTAGACGCACCTGAATCAAATCATTAGGCTTCTGGGCAGCTTGGGGGTTTAATTGACCATTTCGGTCATGGAACCAACAGACTGCAAGGGGCCCTCCGGGACCGCAGTTGCTGCCCCTTCCCCTGCTGAAGGAAAGAGTCATTAGCATGAAACCCCCACCCCGAGCATGGCTAACCCTTGATGTGTTGCGGTGTCTATTTTTTATTTTTTCTAACGGGCGCCGCCGCTAGCCGGACGTCACGACGGGCGGCCGGGCGGCGGAGGCCGACGGATCCGCGCCAGACTTTTCTGTAATAAAATGTGTTGAAGTTGGACCAAGAACGCCGCATCTTATTTATTGATCTCATTGAAATAAAATTTCTTTGTTTTCACAGCTGGTCTTATTCTACTTTGAATGGAATGACAATAAATTGTTTGGCTGGACTTTAGATTTGGCATCCTTCTTGGAGGTGGCTAACCCTGAAGTCCAGCAGCAGCAGGAAGTGCCCCGAAACCCCCCAAATTCAACCGTAAGCGACGAACCGTCTGACGGAAAATGTCGGAGAGAAAGCCCACTTATTGACGCCGATGGAATACTGGCCCGGCGGCAAGTCTTTGTGTCGTTGCGTGCGCTATCGCCCGCCGCCAAAGTGCCGTGGCGATAACGCGCGCACCACCGACTCCTTAAATACACACACTGGTTGAGGTCACCGGGTCGTTGGCGCGCACGTGTGTGTTCAATTTCTGTGTGGACGCGTCTTTAACACTTTGGGTGACAGCTGTTGAAAAGTGAGCTCGCTAACTCAGCTCGGCGCAGCTCACCGAAGAGGTGCTTTTCCAAGCTTGTTTCATCTCCACTCACCTTTGAGTTTTTTTGTTGATTGACAACAACTTGTCTTCACGGATTTGTTTGATAGGCTGAAGTCGTGTGTTCTCCTTTCAACTTTGTCCATTTGCTTCAAATATCATCCCGCTCTTTGTTTTCCGTCCACTTCTTAAGCGCACGCATGGCCTTTGAGCGCTCAAATGTTTGAAAATTTCCTTTTTCATTGCAATGTCGCCTGCAAAAACGTTGACTTTTGCGACAAAAAAAACGAAGAAGAGCCATTCACTGACTTCCAACGGCAAAGGTCGAACTCATTGAAAAAGTGGACCACTAGTAGATGTCCAAACCCATTTGAAAGGGGGGAGAGGCCCGGGAGCCAGTGAGTTAACAAACGACGCCGAAACATCGTCAATGTGTGCTCTCGTACGTGCGCGCGTGCGCGTTTTACGTGCGCCAGGGGACTTTTGCGAAATGCTCCATCTCGTCTGATTGGGGCGGCCAGGAGAATGGAGGCAAATGTCACTTTCAGTAACACTGGGCGGGCGACTTTTGCCCTACTCCAATGGGCCGTGTGTGCGTGCGCTTGCGCATGCGTGCGAGCGAGTGTATGAGACGTCGGGGGAAAAGGGACTGTTCCCCCAGTGACTGCAATAACTAAAAGTTGTCCTAAACCCGCTCATCTTTTTTTTTTCTTCTAGCAAATGAAAGCCTTGCTATGAGTTCGAGAGCGACGGAAGTAGGCGCCGCTTGGCCCCGCTCCGCTCACTCACGGCGCGCATAAATCACGCATCTAGACGGCCAGATGATGATATCTATCTAGGGCCAACGTCGCCGCCGCGGGCTCGGGCAGTTCCGTTCCGAGCCCCCGCTACTTCCGCTCCGGCCGCTACGCCGGCTCAAGGCTAAGGCTAAAGCTAATGCAGCTAGGTCGGCGCGGAGCACCATGAGCGGGAGCTTTGCGTCCGAAGGGCAGTCGCGGGAGCAAGGCCGGGTGCCCGGACGAACTCCGACCAGAGCCCCCGGCGTGTGCTAACGGGTGAGCAAAACGGAACGGAACGGAAAGGGGAGAAAAGAGAGGAAAAAAGGGAGGGGCGACGTCGCTTCGATCGGCCGCCCGCCGCCGTCCAAAGGGGGCGGACACCTTAACCCACATTTAGAACCCTAACCTAAGCCTTCCTTCCTGTCGCCTTTTTTTTAAATCGTTGGCCACGACGTCGACAGTCTTCCAGAGCAGGGTTGGCCAACTCCCTCCGGTCCTCCAGGCCCCCCCCTGTCTGGTATCCACTCTTTTTTTCCACGCCTCCCTCCATCGGTACAACCGAATCGAATGAGCAGGATCGTTGGTTGTTCAAGCTTCTGGACCAGGGGTGGCCAACTCTGGTCCTCGAGAGCCCCTGTCATCCAGTCTCTCTTCCATATCTACCGACCCTCCCTCCCTCCCTCCTCTAGCACAGTTGAATCAAATAAATGATCAACTCACCAACACACTGTCCAGAAGCTTGATACCCATCCAGATGATTTGATCCAGGTGCGTTGGTGGGGGGGAGATACGGAAAACAGACAGGATAGTGGCTCTCCAGGACCGGACTTGGCCACCCCCGTCTGGACGGACAGCTTGCTGATGGCTTGATCATTTGATTCAGGTGTGTTGGGAGAAGGAGACGTGGCAACCTGGTCCAGAGTCTTTGACCCATCCAGGCAACGCACACGCAAACGCACACGCACTTGTGTGCGCGAGTATATAATAATAATAATAATAATCGGACATAGGCCATGTCGTCATTACCACAACACAAAAAAGCCTACTTGTCATCACACGCAGAAACTGCGTGTGACGAAATTGATGGTGCTTCTCCATAAGCTACGTTTAATCGGCAAAAGACCTAAATAAGTGTAAGTTACGGACTTGTAATTTGTCATTCCGCTGTTGTGGATACCGGTCGCTTACCTCTCGATTACATACAGGTCGCTTACCTCTCGATTACCGCACACTGTCTGTAAAGATACGCCCTCCCCCCCCGACCGCCTTCAATCCATAAATCCACACTGTAGGTATTTATCAATAGGATAATCGTATAAAATATCATCAATAATTCATACAGGTCTCTTGTCTGGTCCGAATTGACGGATTTGGGAGGAGACAACGCTTCCTCGTGCGCCGACGGGGCGGGCGGAAAGATGGCGCCGAGCACCGTGGGCGTGACCGGCGGGCCCTTCTCTTCTTGAATCCGAAGGCACGACCACGCAGGTTGGAGCGGGATCAGGTGCAATGGAGAGGCCCGAGGGCGGCGGTGGCGGTGGCGGGCGTGCGGGCTGCCCCCGGACCAACGGCTGGAGCTGGCCCCCGCACCCCCTGCAGCTGCTGGCCTGGCTCCTCTACGCCTACTTTGCGGCGGTGGGCCTGGGCGTGCTGGTGCCCCTCCTGCCGCCGCATTGGCTGCCCGCCGGCTACATCGTATCCTTCCTTTCCCGTGGCCGGCCGTCCGGCCTTCCGTTTTGCCGCTTCACGTGCGCGGCTAAAGGCAATATTGTCTTTTCATGTGCCTCCATTTTTTTTATATCGCCTCCTCAAAAAGAAAACATTGAAGCCATTTTGGGCAATGTCAAAAGCAAGCTTTCCGATAAGCCCGCCACAGTGTACCGGCGTCATGTTGGCGTGTCACCTGTGCGTCCACGTCCTGGCGGTCAGCGTGGACCCGGCCGACCGCAACGTCCGAGCCAAGGGCGGGGCGGAGGGCGTCTGCGTCGTTCACAACTGCCACTGCTACCGCTGCCGGGTGGACGTGTGAGTCGGTCGCTCGCTCGCCCGCCCGACTACCCGAGCGAACGCCCCGCCAACCCGAAAGCGTCTTTTTCAGGGGGCCCAAGTCCAAGCACTGCAGCGCCTGCAACAAATGCGTGGCCAACTTTGATCATCACTGTCGATGGCTCAACAACTGTGTGGGGAGCAGGAACTACAGGTGCCTGTTGCACTTTTTTTCTTCTTGACGGCCGGGAACCTGGGCGTCCGCTGCAACTTTTGGCCGGGCCGCAGGTTGTTCCTGTACAGCGTGGCGTCGGCCGTGTTGGGAGCGTGCGTCCTGCTCGGCGTCTCCTCCTATGTTCTGATGGCCTTCTTCCGGGAGCCGCCGCCGCCGCCTCGGCCGGACCGCACGCGCTCGGCCCTGGACCGGACGGCCGCCGCCGTGGCGCTGGCCGGCGTGACGGCGGCGCTGGCGCTGTTGGCCGCCGTGCTCCTCTGCCACCTGCTGGCCTTCCACTTTTACCTGAGTGAGTCCTCGTGTGGAATTTGGAAGTTTCGCCCCGGCCGCCATTTCACCGAGGGCCGCTTTTAGTGTGGAACAGGTTGAGCACCTACGAGTACATCGTGCGTCAGCGCCACCGCCGGCGGGGGAGGCCCGAGACTGGCACCCCGGCGAGGCCCGAGAGCGGCCCGGAGGACGCCGCCGCCGCCGCCGCCGAACCCCAGGTCGGGTGCCCGCCGATGTACATTTTGGATGCGTCCCAAAAGTCACAGCAAAGGCTTCCGAGTAGATCTGGCCCTCAGATGGCCCGTGGCCCACTTTTCACCTCCAGGTCTTTCTTTGGCATCTTCAGGAAGTGGAGCGGCGGGCAAGTCTCAGAAGAGGTCCCGGGGAAACTCCCGGCCGCTCCGCCTCCGCCGCGTGGTAAGTGTCCCCTTCTCGCCGCCGCCACCGGGGACGCGTCTCACGGCATCCCGCCCCGGGGGCAGGTCGGAGGCCCCCGCGCCGCCGGAGCTCCGGAGCCCGCCCGCCGCCTCGGCCCACAAGAAGAGGGCGAAGCGGCCGGGCGCCGTGAGGGCCGCCGCGCCCCCCGCCGAGTACCGCTCCGACTCGGCCGAATCCCTGGAGGAGGTCCCCGTGGCGCTGGCCCGGCTGGGCTCGCGCCGTCGCCCTTCTCTCCCGTCGGCGGCGTCCGCCCTTTAAAGAGGCATCCGTCGCCATTGCGCGGCCGGCGAGTTCAGAGAGAGAAAGAGGCCCACTTGGGAGCAACATTTTATTTGTGTTCATATCTTTGTACAGAAGTTGTATTAAAATGTGGAGGGGTGAAACGCTGGCTGTTTTTCTTTCCTCAAGGCACGGCGCGCTAGTGGTCCAGGGGCGCCATGAGCACGCGCAGCTCCCCGAAGGCGGAGCCGTGGCGACCGGCCAGCGCCGCTTTGCTCTCCACCGCGCCGCGCAGCTCGCGCAGACGCTGGCGGCAAAGGCGGCACTTGTGCTGTCTGCGGCGGGGCCCGCCGTTAAAAAAGCAAAAGCGAGAAAAAGCCGGGTCGGACGCTCGCTCCGGTCGGGGGACTCACCGTTCCTCCCTCGTCACGTCCACGCCCACCGAAGTCGTGGCGCTCAGCGTCTCCCGGATGAGCGGCCAGAAGTACTTCATGATCAGCTTGAGCGAGGAGCAGCCGCACTGCGTGTAACTGAGCACAGTCCGCCGGTCGGTAGGCCGGCCGGCCGTTAGGGGGCGCTCCTCCGCGCGTGGCTTGGGGTAAATTAGCCCGATGGGAAGCGGCCCCGAAAGGGGGCCACACATTTAGGCGACGGACCCACCTTTCGTACTTGCTCTGCAGCAGCTTCTCGATCTGGGGGAGACTGCTGGCGCACACATCCAGCTTCCACAGCGACCTGCCGACACAAACAACCGGGATTTTTTTTTCCTTTCTGCCGCCAACGAGCGGCCGCGGACTTGGGGCAAAGTCGTTGCGCTCGCCCGGAGCCCCCGACCGACCGGCGAAGCGACGCGACGGGGGCCACCCGATAAAGAAGCGGCGGAAACGGGAAGGAAGGGCAAAAGCCGGACTCACGGCTGCGTGTTGATGATGTTGAGGACGTCCACCACGATGGACAGGTCGTTCATGGAGACGGCGGCGTCCAGAGCGCTCTGTGGAGACGAGCCGCGCCCACGGGCTTAAGGCCGCTGTCCTTTATTCCATGGAAGGCTTTTACTCCCCGGGTGGGACCGACCTTGATGCCCGCGCGGGTCCAGACGTCCCGGACGCTCTGCAGGTTCTTGCGGCGGTTGCCCAGCATGACGCACATGGTGACGTGGCCGTTGTGGATGTGGTTCAAAACCTCGTCCTCACACAGCGTCCCCGAGTGGCCGCCCTGGACGCATCGACGGATGGGCGACGGGCGCGCCGCCGCGACAGAGCGGCAAAAGGTGGCGGCCGGGACTCACCGACAGGAAGTCGGCCACGTCCAGGCCGGTGGGCTCGCTCCGGCCCACGGGGAAAATGGCCGGCGGCCGAGCCGGGGACGCCCCCGCGGGCTCCGCCCTCCGGACGGGCGCGGACGGAGGCGACGGAGGAGCGCGTCTTTCCGCCGAGGCCTCGCCCCCCTGGGAGAAGACGCCCCCGACCCGCACCCCGCCCTCCTCCGGGGGGGCGGGAAAAGGCTCCGGGATCCCGGGAGGACTCCGAGCTGGGGGGTGGCGGCGGTGGGGATTTTAATCGGCCGTCCGTATTTGTCCTAGGGGATCGTCCCGAGGGAGGGAACGGTCGCCGGCCGACAAACAGAGTCTTCTTACAGAGAGCGTCGCGGGGCCGGAAGATTTCCCGGTAGTCGCGCGCGTCGGCCGAGGGCGCTTGGTCTCCCGCCTCTTCCTCGCCGGGACTGCGCCTCTCGCCCTCGGGGCTCCGTCGCTCGGGCCGGGGCCGGCCCTGGGGGGCCGGAGGCGGCGGCGGCGCCGGGCGGGAAGCGGCCGCCACCGCGGGGCCCTCGTCGCCACGCCGCGCTTTGCCGTCGGCACCGTCGCCCAGCCGGACGCGCTTCAGGTCCACCATGTAGGTGGACAGGCCGCTCAACTGGTAAGACGTGGCCATCTGAGGGTGGACGGACGGGTCAGCGGAGCGCTGGGGGCGGGGAGAGGCGGGGCGGGCGGCTCCGTACCAGCTGCCTGTCGCAGAGCGCCAGGTCGGCCACGCGTCCCCAGCCCACCGTGACGGCGTCCAGCCAGCGCTGGGGCTCCCAGGCGCACACGCGCAGGACGTCGGCGTGGCCGCTGAACAGGCAGCCGCCGTCGGCGCTGAACGCCACGCACCTGAGAGAGGGCAGGTTGAAGGGGCCGGCCCGAGGCGCGGCTCCCCATGGGCCCGGCCGCTCACCTGATGGCACCGGCGTCCTGCAGGGCCCCCACTTGGCAGAACTTCTCCAGATCCCAAATCCTCAGGCACCTGCGCACAGGCGCCGGCCGCGTCAGTCCGAGCCGCCGCCCCCGAGGGTCCGGACCGGGCGGCGGCCGCACCTGTCGGCGCCTCCCGAGGCTAGCAGGTACTCGTTGGGGTGAAACTGGACGGCGGCCACGGCGCCCGTGTGCGCCGTGAACTCGGTGATGGTCTTGGCCAGCTTCAGGTCCCACAGCTGCCGCGAAGCCAGCGAGCAAAATCAGCGGATCGGGCCGAGGGGAGGGGAAGGGTCGGGAGGGAGGGAAGAGCCACCTTGACGGTGCAGTCGTCGCCGGCCGACGCCAACCACCTGCCGTCCGGGCTGAAGGCCAAACTGCGGACGGCCGCCGCGTGACCCTGGAAGGACGCCGTCGCGGCTTAAGCTCGGGGCTAAGGCCGACCCCGACGGCCGTCTTACCTTGTACCTGTAGATGGGACCTTTCCTTCGCACGTCCCACATCTGACAGAGGAGGAGGGCAGACGGAGAAGCGTCAGACGGCGAACGTGCAGACGGCGAACGTGCGGACGGCGACTGGAGCACCCACCTTGATGTTGGCGTCGGTGGATCCGGACGCCAAAAAGTCTCCGAAAGGATGGAAGGCCAAGCCGGTGATGCTGGATTTGTGGCCCGTCAGATTCCGCAACACTGAGGGTGCAAAAGGCGGCCGTGAGACGGCTTGGGACGAGGCCGGGCCGGGCGAGGGCGCTGAGCTGACTTTTGGCGGCCTCCAGGTCCCAGACGCGGATGGATCCGGACTGCGAGCCGCTCACCAGCTGCTCCTCCGACGCGTTGAAGCGAACGCACTCCACCGCTTTCTTGTGGCCGCACAGACTCTGGCGAAGAGGCGGGGCAGAGCGGCGGGTGAGCCCGGCGGGCAACGGAAAGACGCCGGCCCCGCCCCGCCCCGGCCTCCCCGTACCATGACGCAGTTGGCCTTGCTCAGCGACCAGATGTTGACCCGGCAGTCCTCGCCGCCGCTGGCCAGCAGGCGCCCGGTGCTCTTGCCCAGCGCGGCGCAGCATACGGGCCCGGCGTGGGCCTCAAAGTCCTCTGTCCGAGTCGGCCGTGGGTTTAGGTCGGGTTAGGTCAGGCTAGGGTTACGGCTCAGGGGAAGCCGCGAGCGGTGAGACTCACGCATTCGCCAGGCGATCTGGGCCCCACCGCCGGCACCCGCACCGGCGCCAGCGGCCGTCGCCATGACCGGACTCCGCCTGGTCTGGTCTCGTTTCGGCCCTAAAATCAACAAGCCGGCGCAAAAGAACCGAGGACAGACATCCCGTTTGTTTGAAGCGCTTGCGTCGGCCGCGGCTTTCTGGGTGCCGTCGACGCCAACTTTCGTCAGAGGTTTAGGTCCTAACCGTCAGGGTGACCGACCCACGGCAGCTCCGCTCGGCTGTCGATGTGGAGCAAACGCGACGACTGACTCGTGGTCATAGCAAAGGACGTCACGACTCGAAACGATACACGGCGCCATCATGTTGACAAAAGTTGTCGCCGACTTCCTTTCAACGGGGATGTCAAAGTTTGGCAAAGCGTCGCAGCCCGCGTCGAACCACGTCAAGTTCGCCTGCTCCCGTTATCGCGGAGTGAAGCTAAAACGAGGAGCGGGGGTAGGACGAGGAGGAGGAGAAGGAGAAGAAGGAGGAGGAGAAGAAGGAGAAAGAGGAGGAGGAGAGGAGCAGGAGAAGAAGCAACGAGCGTGGCATGTAGCCGGGACGGCTAGCTGGCTTAGCCGAACGCCGGAGTGAGCGCAGCTAGCAAAGGAAGGAGCTAAACGCAACGCGCGTAGCTCGCAAAAGGCCGAGGCTTTACCTGCTCGCTTAAGCCCAGAGTTGCGACCGACCGATGCGGGGTTTCTTCCAACACACCGGGGTTGCTGGACGGAAGAGGACGCCGGGCGCGCTAACCCAAGCGAGCGCACCGAGATTGTTTTGAACCGGAGGCGGGTGCGCGCGCAGCCTAGCAACGCCGTCGGTGTGCCAACCATATAGCGCCAGATGCAAAACGTCGGGCTCGGCGGCGTCAGTTAGCGGCGGCCATCGTACGACAGTAAATGGGAGGAGGTTTGCTCTAATGAATGAATATATTTCGCTCAAGTTCAGAAGCCGAGCGATGGACTTTGAAACGCTTCGTGTATAGTTCAGGTCGGACGGTGACAAATTCAAATCATTTTATTGACAAAAAGAGGGCTGACGAGTGAGATGTCACATCGGGGCCGCCTTCTTTTTCTGGTCACGTGACCGGCCACGGCGGCGCCATCGCTTGCGGAAGTGGGGAAAACTTTACCGTGCGACGTTCGAGTGGATTTGTCGGTTTTGAGGGATTGCCATCAGGAGTGATAGCTTGCGATCAATCGATCGATCGCCAACCGCAACAAGAAGCGGCCCGGCCCGACTCGGGCCGGCCATGACGACGATGATGACGACGACGGCGGCGGCGGCGGCGGACGTGGAGGACGAGAGTCTTCTGGCCTCCGTCTTCCAGGAGCGCTTGCCGGACACTTGGAAGGACAAAGCCGACCTGGCGGCGTACTTGTCGGAGCTCAGCTCGTTGGGCGTGGACGAGCTGGGCCGCGAGCAGGAGCGTCTGGCGGAGGAGCGCGCGCGCGTTCTGGACCAGACGCGACACTTGGCCTTCTCCGACTACCAGACCTTCATCCGCACCGCCGACTGCACCGAGCGCATCTACCGAGACTTTGGTCGCGTGGAAGCCAACGTCTCGCGCCTGCTCGACAAGGTTCCCGCCCTGGCTCACAGGTGCCGGTAAGTAAGATGCCGGATGGAAGGACGAGGTTTACACTCTGCTGCGCACGTTTGGTCCTGACCGACCAACCGACCGACCGACAGGAACAACCTGAAGCACGTCCCCCCCGTTTCCCTTTTCAGGAGGTTCGCGGAGGAGGCGGAGCACATGTCGGCGAGGCGTGCCACCAACACGCTGACGCTCAAACGCCACACGGAGATCCTGGAAATCCTGGAGATCCCGCAGCTGATGGACACGTGCGTGCGCAACGCCTACTACGAACAAGCGCTGGAGCTGGCCGCTTATGTCCGACGCCTGGACAACAAACACGGAAGCAACCCTCTCATCCAGGTGAGAGCGCCTCGCGACAACTTGCCTTCTTCAGCCCGAGAAAAGTCCACCTTTGGGCGGTTCTCCCTCCGGTCCGCTCCCCCCGTCCAATGCCCTCGACTGCCCTCGTCCAGAGTCTGGCGCGCGAGGTGCGCGAGAGCTCCGGGCTGATGCTGCTGCAGATCCAGCGGCAGCTGCGCGGCGAGGCGCAGCTGTCGTCGTGCCTGCGCGCCGTGGGCCTCCTGAGGCGCGCCGGCGGCGGCGCCCCCGACGAGGCCGAGCTGCGCGTCAAGTTCCTGCGGGCCCGCGGCGCCTGGCTGCGCTCGGCGCTGGACGCCGTCCCGGACGTCGAGCCCTACGGCCACGCCAGCAAGAGCGCCGAGGCCGCCCGGGCGCACCTCTTCGACGTGCTGACGCAGTACCGCGCCGTCTTCTCCGAGCCCGGCCCGGCCCCGCGCTCCGCCCGGGTGCTCCGCGGCTGGCTGCTCGCCAAGGTTGGCCTTTTTTTTTTCTTCTTCTTGGGAAAGACGCCGGTGCCGACCGAGTTTGCGCTGCGCCGCGCGCAGGTGTGCGAGTTGACGGAGGCGCTGGAGCGCGACCTGCGGCGGGGGGCGTCGGCCCGGCTGGACTCGCTAGCGCCGCAGTGCATGTACTTCGGGCTGTCCTTCGGCCGGGTGGGCGCCGACTTCCGGGGCCGGCTGGCGGCCCTTTTCCCGCCGGCGGCGGGACGGGCCTTCGGAGAGGCGGCGCGGGAGGCGGCCGAAGGCTTTCGCCGGGACCTCGCCGCCTACGCGCCGACTGCCGCGACCCCGGCGGCGGTGGCGGCGCCGCCGGCTCCGGGCGAGGGGACGGTGGCGCCCCCACCGGGCCTGCTGGACTTTCCACCCCTGGCCCGCTTCCTCAACTGCATCCTGGCGGCCTTTAACGAGCTGCGCCTGTGCTGCCCCCTGGCGCTGGCCCGCCGCGTCACCCTAGACCTGCACGGAGCCCTGGCCGAGGTGAGTCGCCGGCCGAACGCGAGGTGGATCCGATGCCTTCCGGGCCACGTGACGCCTGACGAACCCGCAGGTGAGCCGGGAGCTGGCCGACTATCACCGTGCCGAGGATTCGGCGGCGAGCGACGTCGAGCGGCGCCTGTTTGCCGGCATGTGCCGCGCCTACGCTCGGGACCTCCTGCCCTTCCTGGACCGCTGCCTGCAAATCCTCTTTCCGGCCTCACAGGTGGCGCTCGTCCTCGGTGAGCGGGCGAGCCCGTGATTTTTTCTGCTATTATTAAAAACAAGAAAATCCACGCCGAAATTGGCAAGCGGAAGCCACTCCCCCATCTTCCGCTTGCTCATCAGCACTGAAGGGGGAAAAAGGCTAGGATTAAAGGGGTGACGCTACTCTGCGATATTTCCATGATCGTGGCCAGGTCTGGTCTACGTTAACCGTGATATTTGAGGGATTATTGTAGCGCTCCTATTTTCTACTCAAATGTCCACCAACACTCTTAAAGTTAGGAGCCGTTCAGTGGGGGCGCTCCTCCGGCCTCGGATGGGGCCGCCTTCCATTAACCACAACCTTCCCCGCTTTGTCTGCAGGCGCGCCGGCGCCCGGCGCGGAAGGTCTGGCCCGCGTGGACGCCGAGCGGCTGCTGGAACCGCTGGCCTTCTTGGCGTCCGAGGACCGGTGGCCCTCGGACCGAAAAGACGGCTCACTTCCGGAGAACTCTCACCCGGCCCCATGAAGATGCTGGCGAGAAACAACGTCTTGCTCGCGGTCCCGGCGCCCGAGAGACGACAAAGAAGGAAGATGGTCACGTGGTGGTTGACTTTATTGAAAATAAAAAAAGAGAGAGAGGCAAATGTGTCAGTCTCATCACACTGGAAGCGAGAGGGGAGAGGGGAAACCCTGGCCTGGCCAGCAAAGCTCCACTGCCCCTAGTTTGGTGGCAGCGACCGTGAAAAGGGCGCCAATTGGCATTTAAGTCACCCGACACCGTCCTTCCAAGTTTCACACGAGTCTGTCGATACAGAAGGCGTCGAGGCCGCCGTCACCACCCTACCCGATCGAAGGCGCGCTTCCGACGAACGTGGCGGTGCGTTGCAAATGAAAAAGCGAGCTGGACTCGCAAGAGAGCTGGCCATCCAAAGCCAGTCCTCCTTCCCGACTCGTCTCGGCATTTTCTTTCCTTCCTTAGAGCTGCCCGCCCGCGGCGGCATCGCCCGTCCGTTGGACCCCGCCGCCGGCTTGAGATCAATCTGTAAACAACCAATGGCGGCGCACCGTGAGGACGGCGAGCGGAAAACCCAAAACAGACGACGCGCTTACCCGCCGAGAGCTGCGAGTTGGATTTGCGTCGGGGGGCGGAGTTGAGGGAGGAGCCCGCACTGCTGCTACGAGACAAGGGGAGGGGCCCCAGGCTCAGGGGCGGAGACTCCATCTGCCAGAACATGTCATTAGTGTAGAGCTGGCCTTTTTTTTTTCCACGGGCGATCCCAAACGAACCTCCGAGCTCTGGCGCGTGGGCGACGACGAGGCCGAGCGGCTGTCCGGCCTCCCGGGGGCGGAGCTCCAGGCGTTGAGCTCCACGCTGCGAACGCGCTGAGCGAACTTGAGCGAGCACAGCGACTCGCCGGCGTCGGCGGACAGCGGGGACACCTGGGGGCGGCGCCGCGGAAACAAAATAAAAGGAGGGCCACGCGGTGGGCGCTGGCTGGCAAATCCAAAATAAAAGGAAGGCCGTTGCCGCCGGCGCCACCCTCGCCCGCTTGGGCTCACCTGCACAACCAGGAGCGTCTTTCCGTCGCCTCTGAGGCTGTCCTGCAGCAGGAAGGTGAGTCGCGAGTTCCGGAAGGGAACGTGCGCGTGCCTGCACCGCAGCGCGTTGATGACGTCGCCCAGCGCCGACAGCGACTTGTTGATGTGCTGCGCCTCGCGCAGGCGGCCGCCCTCGGCGCCAGACTTACGCACCCGCTCGGAACCCGCCAGGTCCACCAGGTTCAGTTTCCCTAAAGGACGGGGGAGGGGCGAGGTTCGGCGTCACGTCACCTGGCCGGCGACGCCGCTTTGCTCACCTTGCGTGCGACTTCCCGTGGTGGCGTTGATTCCCGCCACGCTGACCATGAGCAGGGCGTGCGAGCGAGAACTTCGCCGGTTGAGGTCGGTGCTGGCCGTGGCCCGGCTGGCTCGGCCCGCCTCCAGAATCTGAAATGTTTTTGAGCTTCAATTTGCCCGTTTTGGGGTTTTTGTCTCCCCCCCCCCCCTTTTCTCTCGTTACCTGGTTGACGTCTTCGAGCGTGCGCACGGCGACGCGCGTCAGTCCGGGCACGTAAAGCTGCCCGCTGCCGTCGGGGTTCATCTTGATGTCCAACTTGTCGGCCCGCTTGTCGCCCAGGAGGTCCCTGCGTGCGGGCGGGCGAAACCCGTCGGTCAGCGGTCGGCCCGATCGGCGGGCCGCTTTGCCGGCTGGGCTCACCTGAGCGTCTCGTTGTAAATCTCCAGCATGCTGACGCAGACGTGAAAGTCCCACTCGGGACTTTGGGAACAGACTCGCGAAAAGAGGAGGCGCAGCGCTCGCTGGTTGAGGCCCGGGTCCGAGGGGACGCCCTAGCCCGCCACGCGGAAAGCCGGCGTGGGGGGGAAAAAGCGCTCGCCGGTTAAGTCAATACGGAATGGACGGAGGATCGGAGCCACGTCAACTTTGGCGCAAGACGTCCAATTTAAGGCCACGGCGTCTTACGTCCATGGTGTACGTCTTTCCCGATCCCGTCTGCCCGTAAGCGAAAATGCACACGTGGAAGCCGTCGATGCACGACGTCACCAGCGACTCCACTTCCTGGAAAACCTGGGCGGACCGGAGCGGACGTTGGGCGGACCGGACCGGAGCGGAGCGCGTTAACGGCGGGCATTCGGGGAGCGGCTGACCTCCTCCTGGGTGGCCCGCGGCGGGAAGACTTTGTCCAGGTCGAAGGTCACCACCTTGCCCTTGTTGTCCAGGTAGAGGATACCGTCGTCGTCCGGGTCAAAGGTCAGGGCGCTCTCCCCGTCCTCCATGGGACGCACGCGGCACAACACGCGGATGTTGCCTGGCAAAGGGACGGAGGGAGGGACGGAGGGAGAGGATCCTTTTTCAAAAGCAAACCATTGCCGACCGGGAGGGTCGCCTGCCCCCCCGACTTTGGCTTAGCCTAGTTTCTCGCGTATAAGCCGTATTTGTGACAACAACAAAAACGGCTTATTATCGCACACTTGCTATACTTTTCCACCAGTAGATTTGGGGGAAAGTAACATTGACTATTTGTTTGGTTATTTTCTGTTTTGCAGTAAGAAAAGAACCATTACTGGATGATTTCATTCCTTGATATTGACCCTAATAATGTGCTTTTTGATCAATACAGTATATCAGAAATACCAAGTGTGATGATTTTTCTTAAGTTTTCCCTTCAAAGTAACACATTTGTGCTCCCTATTTAAATGAAATGAATTTATGGAGGTGAAAATTGTCAATGTAGGGGGTGGGGGGGGGGGGCTCTTGTACACGAGAAAATGTCAAATTGAAAGATTTTAGGGCCATTTTAAGGGTGCGGCTTATATGCGAGTAAATGCGGTAGGTCAAATTGACTGAGGAGAGGGGAGTAGCCCCACCCCCAAAGCACACAGGGAACAAACCCTTGAGCTGGACCAGCTGGTTGTGGATCTTCTTCCTCAGGTTCATCTCGCGTTTGTACTTGTCCAGCAGCTTCTGGTTGGTGGCGCTCACCTCGCCCATCACCTGACAGATCTGCGCACACGGTGGAGGCGGTGAGGCTGGGCTAGGCTGGGCTAGGCTAGTTCACTTGTAAGCGGGAGGGACGGATGGCGTGCCGTGCGCGCATTTCGCCCAGCGTTACCTCGCGCTTGGCGTCCTCGATGGCGTTCCGCAGCATGGCCGGGAAGTGGTGCACTTGCTTCTTGAGTGCGTTGTAGTCGCTGGTGAGCGTCCTCAAGGCGGGGTGGAGACCCAGTAGCTTCGAGCGTACCCCTGCAAGCCAAAAAAGACATCAAAATGAAATAAAAGCCTCAGGTGGGCCTGACCCCTGACCGCTAAAGCGACGTCGTTTGGACCAGGAGGCGGCGGGCGGGTGGAGCCAACCGAGTTAGGGGAGAAGAGGAGTTACCCGCCAGGTTGTCGCGCACGGCCTCCATCTGGCTCTCGGCCCTGACGAAGGCCTCCTCCACCACGCGCTCCTTCTCCTCCTTCAGCCGCAGCAGCTCGCCGTCCAGCCGCTTGCGGGCGCGCTCCGCCTCGCCGTCGTACAGGGCCGCCTCAAAGACGGCAAGACGGAAAGAGTTGGGAGTGGCCGGCCGGCCGACGCGCCCACCCCCCGGCGGGTCGCCTACCTGCGTCCGCAGTTGCGCGCACGTCCTCTGCGACTGTTGCAGTTGCGTCTCCAACTCCCTCAGCAGGTGGCGCTGCACGCAAACTTGCTCCTGCAGCCAGAGGTTCTGCGAGCGCAGCGAAGGCGCGCCGTCGCCAGACTCCGCCTCCTCCGTCTGAGGGCCGCAACAGGCGGTCGCGACCGACTCTCTCCGTCTGCAGCTGGGGGGGGCGTCCACGGCGGCCCGGCCTCACCTGCGTGGCCACGGTGGGCCGAGGCCGTCGAGGAGCCTCTTGAGCCTCCCGGGCCTCCGGGGAAGGCCAAACGGCGATAGGAAGGAAGGCTCCTTCGGAGGTCAGCCGTCGTCTGAGGTTCTTGTTCTCCGCCTCCAGGAGCTCCAGCCGCTTCTCCAAATCCGTGGCCCCCTGCGGGAGGCCAGACGAGACGGGATGAGGAGACGCCCGCAGGCTAAGGAGGAGCATTTCCTGCCGAGATGGCGCCGACGATGAGCTAAGCCGGACGCCATTCTCGTGCATTCTTAGCATTGGTAGCGTGTGGTCACACCAGTCGACGCGATCGCTCGACAGAATAGTGGGGAAATTCCAACACGCCGTTTTGCCCCACGCACGCGCCCACGGGTGGGGCCGGAAAGGCTGCGGTGGCAGCGGGGCGTTCTGCGCTGGCTTACCAAGGTTTCCTGGGCGAGCTTCTTCTCCAGTTCCTCCACCTGTGGGCAGAGCAGCTTGGTTGGGTGGACGCTTGGGCGGATGATTGGGCGGGATGGATGGATGGGAAGCCCGAGCACGGGCCCACGTACCTGCGACTGCTCTTTCTCCGCTGCGGCGCCTGGCGCACAGGACAAGCACAAGACAACAGTCAACTTCCTTCCTCTAGGGGCACGGCTCCGACTGCCCAGGGTCACGGGCGCCGTTAGCCGGCCGATCGCCGGCTTGGCGTCGACGCTAAAGGCTGACCCCGCCCCCTCCAAAAACCGGCCCCACATTTGGCTAGGCAACATTTCATTTCGGTACATCCGGCGTAGCGTCACGTGACGCCGCGCTCTTAAGGAGCGGCGGGCTTCGGCGAAAGCCGGCCGTCGTCACCGGACAAAAAAAAAAGCGGACTGACCCGGAGGCGTGCGCTCCTCCCCCGGCTGCCGCCGACGCTCGTCCTTTTCTTCGTCCGGGTCGAGGGGAGCCCGAAGGCGGCGCGCTTTGTCTCGGGGCGTCTGAAGAAGACAGACGCGCGTACGGCGCGGCGTTAGCGGGAACTCGGCGCGGCAAAAGCCAGCCGGGGAGCCTCGACCCGCCCCCTTTCGGAAAGGGCGGCGCCGGCCGGCATCCTCGGAGACCGCTCTCTGTCGGGGGGGGGGAGCGGGTCATTGGGACGCTGACCTGGACGAGCGGGCCGGCGGGCGCGTCGGCTCGGCCGGACGAAAGACGCCGAGAGAAGGCGGGGCTGGGCAGAGACAGGAAGGAGGCGTCGTCCTCCCCTTCGCTCATCAGGAAGTCCAGCGTGCTCGCTGCGAACGCACATTTTCAGGTCACGACGCCCCGGGACGTGCAAACGGTGGTCCCGGCATATACGAAAACGAGACGCAGGTGAGGAAATGCCCCCCAAATTGTCAATTCCCGTCTCCGTTATTTCCTTCCACTCAAAGTCTCCGACGACAACGACTCTCGTTTGAGCGCCGTCTGCCGACACGGAGTGAGTTGTTTATTTCAAATGATTGGTGCCAAGGAAATGAATGGGCGGGTCCTGGCATCCATGGAAAAACACAAGATAAGAAGAAAGTGGCATGCGGTGGACTGATGATATTGCCGGGCAAGCCCAGCCCCTAACACGGCTACGCTATTGAAGCCCAAGGACTCATTGGATGGCACGACTCCTTGGAATGGCTAGCCTCTCTCTACTCTTACTACTATTTACTATTTTTTGGGGGGGGGGGGGGGGGGGGGGAGGACCGTGGAACGAACCAATGACAGAATGTACATATTTAGTACAGTGGTACCTCGTCATACGACCGCTCGTCATACAATATTCTCGTCTTACGACGGAAATTTCGATGGAATAATTCGCCCGTCATGCGATCAAAATGTCATGATGCGACCAAGCCAGGTGGCCATGGCACTGTCTTTTTTGCATCTCTTTCGTGTATAAAATACGATCTCGGTCTCGGAACGGATTACGATGGTATGTCGAGGTACCACTGTACTGCTCTAATTCCAGAAAAAAACGTTTTGGAAGCAGCAGTTCATTTGGTAAGTAAAGGCACGAGTGTACGTTGATAAAACTCCCATCAGCCAGCAGCCCCGAGTGAAAAAAAAAAAGAGGACGTGAGGCAAAATGAAGAGAAAGTGAGGCAGAAGTCAAGAGACCCACCCGTACGTGTCGGAGAGGAAGGGACGTCACGGATGGCCGTCCTAACAAAGCCTAAGCCGATTGGACAAATGGCAGCACGCACCGTCCAAGGGAAAGTCGCTCTTCCACGGGTCCTGCAGACAGGGGGGGTGGCCGAGGTCCCACGTCTTTCTGGGGCCCAGCATGGCCCCCCGCGGACCTCCCGAGGGCTCGCTCCCGCGCCGCCTGTGGGGAGGGAAGGGGAGGGGAGAGAACGCCAGGGGCTTTAGCCGGATTTCGCGTGCATAACGCGGGGCCGTGCCGGGAAAGCCGCCTGGACATTTTTTGGGGCCCACGTCCACAGGAGAAGGGTGGGTGGGTGGCACACTCCCCTCACAGACTGAAACTGCCAATGAATCATTTTACAGATACTAGATCAGGGGTAGGGAACCTATGGCTCGGGAGACACTTGTGGCTCTTTGGATGGGTGCATCTGGCTCTTTGCCAACCTGGGAGCTAAAATATGGAAATGGCTGTTGACACAACTGAGATATTACATTTAGAACTGCTTTAATCTTCTTTTTGCTTTAATCTTCATATTTTTTTGCTTTAATCTTTTTTTGCAGTAGACTTCTGGAATGCATCCTCTCATTGATTAGCAACAGCATAAGAATCTTGAACTGTTTTTTTCCACTTTAAAAGTGGTGAAATTACAAAAAAAATGAAAAGCCACTTGTTTACATGTATGTATTTTGACTTTGAAATTGGTAC
This sequence comes from Stigmatopora argus, assembly GCF_051989625.1. Lineage (NCBI taxonomy): Eukaryota > Metazoa > Chordata > Actinopteri > Syngnathiformes > Syngnathidae > Stigmatopora > Stigmatopora argus. Next base: position 77,394 of record NC_135388.1, read on the forward strand.
TATGGCTCACAAGGAATAACATTGGAAAATATGAATTGTTTGTGGCTCTCTTGGTCAAAAAGGTTCCCCACCCCTGTACTAGATGCTGGCTTTTGATGTTCCGTGACCGGCAAAAGCTTGTACGTGGAGTGGAGAAATGAGCGAAACAACAGCGGCACCCTAAACGCGTCTGGTTTCTCACCTACGCGTGCTCCATCCGCTTCAACTCGGGAGTCAAGGCGGCAGGCGGAGCGCTTCCTTGGCTGGCCCTAGCACGCTTCACTAACAGTCTTTTTCCCCGTCCGGTCACGAGTACATACGGTCCCCAGGGCCCCCTCGCTCGTCCGCCATCTATCTGTCTGTCTGTCTGTCTGTCTGTCCGTCTGTCCCTACCGCCGAGTGGCCTTCCTTCTCCTATTTCCGTGACGAGCGGGCGCAGCGGCAGGAAAGGGCCCCCCCGGCCCGCGCCTTCCTCCGTTTCCCCGGCGACGGCGGCGGCGGTGGCTCTGTCCCCGCCCCTCCAAATTTCAAGAGCCGAGCGAGCGGCAAGATTGTCGAGTGTCAGAAAAACGTCTAAATTCAGCGGGAGGGGGGAGGTCTGAACTGAATTTGGGCCTAGTGCAGGGTTGGGCAAACTTTTGGGCCCGGGCGGGGGCCACATTGACTTTAAACACTTGACAGGCGGGCGGGCCGGGTCAGCACAAGATACGATACATATAAAAAGTGCATCCGTTAACAGTACATATGAAACATAAACAGAAAAAAAGGACTAAAGGAAATGACACAAGCTGTCTATTTTTCCAAAATCACAAAACCGACAGCAGAATTGCTCATGCGGGTCATCCAATGATTTCCTGTATTTTCACTCCAAAAACAAAAACAAAAATTGGACAACGTCGGCGGGCCGGATTAAAAGGCCTAACGGGCCGTATATGGCCCACGGGCCGTAGTTTGCCCATGGTGGCCTAGTGCTTGCCTCGAGGGTCCAAAGGTCAAGAGCGGAGCACCAAGGCTCTCTAAAATGGCCCATTTGGCGATGGAGGCACCAGGCGCACAACGGCTATGGTCCAAGTCACATTTGCTCTTTTAACAAAGTCCAAATTGAAGCAAGTCACATTTGCTCTATTTTTCCCCCGCAGTCCAAATTCGAAGCAAACGTCCCACACCCAAAAAAACCCATAATGACAGCCTGCCTGCGCCGCGTGGAAGAACAAAAATAGAGGACAGATTGACAAAGGAGGGAGCTGGAAGCAAAATTTTTTGTTTTGTTCCCCACAGACATTATTCACTGAAAGCTCATTGCTGCACGTGAGGTGTATTAAACTGAAAGTGGGATGACGTCACATTGGATCTGGCAGCGAGTTGGAGGCCTTTTAGCGTCCCTTCCTGCCTCCAATGATATCCTCGTTTCACGGCTAGCCTTTGGCGAGCGGCAGCCTTATTTTATGGGTGTCGTTAGCTTGGCGAGGCTTAGGGCTAACGATGCTATTGGCGATAGGCGTATCGCCTTGATGCTTCAATTGCAGCCCTTTCGTGCAACATTGAACAAAGCGGACAAAGCGGTCAAAGCCGATAGCCGAAAACGCTTCGCTAGCAAAGTGTCCGAATGACAGAACCCCGGTCGCCATGGAGACACGAGCACGTGCGGCGGCCGTCAAGCTATTGTGACGTCACCTTGAGCCAGGAAAAAGAAAGGAAGAAAAGAAAAACACGGCGAGGAAAGAAAGTTCTCGAATGACCTCGTCCTCTTTTTATGCCCGCACACACGGGCGACGACGGCGACGACGACGTACCTTCGACCAAAAGCGGCGTCTCGTTTTCCTCTCCCTTTCCTTTCCTTTCCTTTCTTGTCGTCGTCGTCGTCGTCAGGCAGCGGAAACGTTGACGCGACGCCCCTGTCGGCGGCTCCGCTCACGTCACGTCACGTCACGGGCACGAACACGCAGCTCCACTTCAACTTTCAAGTGGCTTTTTCCATCGGAAAGAGGGGAAGAAAAAAAGTCTTGGCGCCAGTGGAACTTGTCATTTCCGGTGGCTTCCGCTGCTGCCTTCACGGACTCGCCGACATGTCGGGAAAAAGCGATAAAGCGCACACGGGGCGGAAAGCTTCGCGGCGGGCGGCGATCACGTGACAAAGAATAAGGACCGCCGGGCCGGCCCGGCCCGGGCGGGGCGAGTGGAGGGAGCCAATCGGGACGCTGTCGAACATTTCGTCTCAGTGTCCTTGTGTAAATGTCCCGATTCCTACTTGGAAATAACTCCCAACAGCTCCATTTCCAAGCCGCTTGGAACCTCACACACTTTGTGCTCGGTCACTCAATCAAATGCACCAGTCCAACTTTTAGGATATGTTTTTAATATGAAGTTGGGGAAGCCGTTACATTTTGGCCTCACGGGGTAGGAATCGGGCTCCGACTGGAGAACGGACAATGGGACGGTCCGGGTCGAGGGCCGTGTGGGCTTCCGGCCCTTTGCGGCCGGTGAACCGGCGCGCCGTAAAAAGAGCGGTCCGAATGAACGAGGCCCGCAAATGGTCACAAGTTGCTCTGGCGCAGGCAGCGGCAGCCGCAGCCGGCCGGGCACTGGTCCCGCTTGCGGAACCAGTCCATCATGTGGCCCGTGTGACCGCCGTGGCCGCAGCTCAGGCAGAAGTGGGAGGAGCCCCGGACGGCCACGTGGCAGACGGCGCACCGGAAGCTGTGCCGCTTGCACGCCGCGCACTGGGCGCCGCGACCGGGACTGCCGCAGTGGCAGCACAACACGCGCAGTTCTGAAAGCACAAGACGGACGGCGGTGAGACGGGAGCGTGCCAACGCGAGCGAGCGAGCGCCGGAACGGGCGGGGACGCCAAGGCCGTCGAGAGCCACGGCACGGCGGAGGGACGGGATGTGATGCGGCGAGCCGGGGCTCGTACCCACGCCTCGGTGGCTCTCGGGAGAACAGGAAGCGAACTTGAGCACGTCGGCCCGTTTGTCTCGGAGGTCCCAGCGGTAGAGGATTTCCGCGTAACATTTCTTGAAGTCGTCAAACTGCGGCGCGTTGGCCGGGTCCAAGAGCCTGCGGGCGACAGGACGTCACGCCACGGGAAGCGGCGCCCGGCGTGGCCGCCGTCTACTTCCGCCGCCCCACTGGCCTTTTGTTGAGGTCGTGCCGCTCGCGCTCCCGCGGGTCGCCGTGCGGTCCCCGGTTGCCCTGGCGAGCGCCTTCGGGGGACTCGCCGCGGGGCTCCGGGGGGTCTCGGCTCCCGGGCGCCGTCGACTCGCTCGGGCCCGACTGAACCCAAAGGAAGCGCTCTTGACTTTTAGCAGCGGCGGCGCCACGCGGGCGCGCGCGGCCCTACTTACGTAGCGGGTGTACGGGGGGAGGGCGGCCCGGCGGGACGGCGGCGCCGGAGCCGGCTCGGCCGCGGAGCCGCCGAAGACGCTGCACATCATGGCCAGCGTCTGCACGTCGCTCATGTGGCTGTAGTGGTCCACGCTGAGGGCGACAAAAGAGAGACGGGGCAAAATAGCGACTGGCGTTGGCGATGGCGATGGCGGACATTTAGAAAATAAGCCAATCGCCTTTGCAGCGTGTTTCCATTTCAGGCTTATTAAATATAGAAAGCCAGTTTTACAGTTTGCCGCTTTACAAGAAATCATTGGAGAATAGGAACAAGGTTTTTTCCTCCGGTTTCTATTTCAATTTGTAAAAAATCTATAAAGAAATCACTGTTTTTACTTTGATTTTTGGAAAATGAATGATTCATTTGGCAGTTTTGTTTTTACAGCGAGGAAAAAACAAAAGTCCAATTGAGACCATTTTCGCACAATTGTGGACAACATACACGCATGTGTACATATATAAATAAATACATGAGTAAATATATAAATAAGCGTGTCTCTGAAGTATGTATATATATATATATATATATATATATATATATATATATATATATACACACACACTTCAGAGACACGCTTATTTATTTATATATTTACTCATGTATTTATTTCTTAACTTACTTATTACCTATCTATTTATTTCTAAAATGTCCTTTTCTGTGTCTGTATTCTCACCCTCTTGCTACTGTGACAACGAAATTTCCCAAATACGGGATGAATAAAGTTATCCAATCCAATCCAACTCACAGCGTCTCCAGGAGGTGGCGTCCAAAGGGATGACTGGCCCATGGCGCGTCCGCGTCCGGGTCCGGGTCGGGCCTCAGGTCCCGGGCGGTGGCCGCCGAGGCCAGGGCCCACACCTGAAAGGAAGTCCGGGCGTTAGCCTTAGCCGGACGCCGAATGGAAACCGAGCGCCCATCTGGGAATGAACCAGGCCCCCCGGAATCAACTGGAAACCAACAGGAAGTCCACTACGCGGGAACGGACGGCGGGCGAGCCCAAACGGACTCACCTTGGCCACGTCCCTGCGTCCGGCGGCCAGGGCGGCGGCGGCGTTCTTCTGGCACGTGTCCTCGGTATCGCGCGTGTTCAGGCTGAAGACGACGGCGGCGATGTGTTGACCTGCGGCGAGCGGGCGGGCCGGCGGGTGGGCCGGCGGATCGGACGAGCGGAGCTCACGTGTAATTCTCCCCCAGGACTTTGTGGACGGGGAGCAGGCAGGAGATTTCCTGGACGATGACTTTCCCCGCCAGCTTGATGGAGCGGACGCCGCCGTCGGCGCCGTCGCGCTTGGTCTTGAAGCGGCGGGATTTCTGCCGACGACGGAGTCGGGGCTAGCCGCCGTCCCGGGGTCCGGCGCCGGCGACCCCCCCACCCCCTAACCCTCGGCTCACCCGCTCTTTGTAGTAGAAGGAGGAAATGGAGACGGCGTCCTTGTCCGCTCGGGTGGGGCTGCCGCCGTAGAGCCGCAGCGCGTTCTGAGACTCGGAGCGGATCTTCATGGGCGTCAGGACGCCGCTGTGGTAGGCCGACAGGGCCGACAGCGACCTGGGGGTGGGCTCGGCGGCCGGGACGGCGCGGTGCATGCCCACGGGCCGGGTGAAGTAAACCAGGCAGCCCGTGCCGCAGAAGCGGGCACCCGACGTGCGCGGGAAAGGAATGTTGGCGTCCTGGCCGGTCCGCGGAAAAAGAAAAAATCATAGCTTTTAAATCCGGAGGGGGCGGGTTAAGGGTTGTCTCCTTTTAAAAAAAAAACGAATTTCTCTCTAATGATTCATGCCGTCACTTTGCATTTTTCATTCTAACACTGGCAATATTCAGGGCTTTCTAGAGACATTTGGGAAAATGTATTCCCCACTTTTTGCCACTTTTTATCCTTCTTTGAAATGAGAGAAAATCCGGGCCGTCACCTGGTAGGAGCCGTAGGTGTTGATGACCCGGGGGAAGGCCGGCAAGGTGGGCGCCACCGGATCGGACAGGACGAAGGGTCCCGAGGACGCGGCGTCCTCCTGCCGGGACGGCAAAAGTAAGTGCCCTCCGGCCCCGGGGGCTTTTGTGGGGCCCTCGGCGCTGGCTTTGGGCTCACCGCGTGGGACTCCAGGCAGGACACCAGCTTCCGGACGCAAGGTTCCAGACAGTTCTGGTTGCGTTTCACTTTCTGCAGGGACACGTCCGTCAGGATCTGCGGGGACGGGGACGGGAGGATTAGTTCCAAGAAAAGTCGCCTTGAAATGTCACCACCGTCGGTCTCGGCCGGGACCGCCTTTTCCTACTTTATGGATCTTTGTCTTCATGGCGGCGGAAATGGTGGTGGGCGGGACAAATTGAAAGGCGGGCGCGCAGTTGTTGGGGTACTGTCCCGGGAACTTGATGAGCAGCCGCACCCGGTGGCTCCCAAAGTGCGCCGACACCACGCAGCTGCACTTCACGGCGTCCATCTGCCACCCACAAAGTCGCTTTTTTTAGGTCCCGTGGCGAGGGGAAGGCTCGCGACAATCGTCGGCGCAAACATTCGCGGAGGCCAAACTACCGGTTAGGGGGAGGGGTCACACGTCAGAGTCTCACCTCCACGTTGACGTTCCGAATTTGCAAATTGACCAGAGAGAATTCCTGCTGGAGCGTCTGAGCCAGACCCGAAGACGACGCCGCCGCCGCCGCCGGGTCACGGGCGCCACCCCGACTGGAGACGCCGCCCTGATCTACGAGACGGAGAGAGAGGGCGGGCCGCCGTTAACGCCCGACGGTAACGAACGACGGGGCGTGCCGGCGGTACGTACGCGCGAGCCCGTCCGGATGCGGCGCGAGCGGAATCTTGCCGCGCTGGCCTTCGGACGCCGGCGACTTGTCCGCCTCGGTGTTGAGAGGCGTGGCGTCCGCCGGCTCGCCCGTCAAGTCGCCCACGCACAGCTGCGCAACGGGCGTCAGAAGGAAGAAACGACGTGGCCGCCGGGCGGGGAAACGCTGACCTTCTGCAGCTGCGGGTCCAGCCTCCAGATCCTCAAGGTCTGGTCTCGGGACCAGGTGACCAGCTGGAAGTCTTGGCGGGCTGAGGACAGGTTTGGCTTGAAAATCCAAAATCCCACTCCGAGCCACTCCACCTGGACCGGTCTAGGACAGAGGTCTCCAAAGCGGTTCTCAAGGGCCGCCGTGGGTGCGGGTTGGAACGAAAACCCGCCCGCACCCACTGCCGCCCTTTCCGGAAGAGTTTGGGGAGCCCTGGTCTAGGACCAGTCGGCGGTTTCGCGCCTCGGAAGAAGCGCCGGGATTTTGGAGCTAGCTCACGGGGGCGCCGGCGACAGGGCTAGAACCAAGGCACGTGGACTGGTCATTTTGAGCGACTCTCTTCTCCCGCTCACCTTCTTTCTGCGGCCGCCACTGGAACTCCAGGACCACGTCGTCGTGTCCCACAAAGGCGTGGACCGGACTGTTGAGGTCCAGCGTGGACCAGAGAAGGAGACTGTTCTCACGCCGCAGCTGAGGAACCATCACCGTCACCAGGCCGTTGGAGAAGGGCTAAAAAGAAGAAGAAGAAGAAGAAGAATTTGGCATTTGGAACGCCGCAAGTCCGTTCTCTCTCCGAAACCGTGTACATCGGCGTGTGCGCCCGCTCACCGTGTATCTGGCCTTCCAGACGGGGACTTGGCAGGAGAGGACGTCCAGGCACTTCCGGGGCTGCCGGTAGTCCCAAAAGCGGACCGAGTTGTCCTGGCTGCTGGTGGCCAGCATGAACTCGTGCTCCGGGTGCCAGTCCAGGCCGTGGATCTTGGACAGGTGCGCCGCCAGGTACTCGCAGGCCGTGTCGGCTTTCTGCCACGACAAGCGCGCTCGGTCGGTGTCGTTCCCGGTGCCGGTCTCGTGGCGGTCCCGGTCCCGGCGAGCGCCGCCTGGTCCTCACCCGTCTGTCCCAGATGCGCACGTCTCCGTCGTGACTGGACGCCAGCACGTTAGCGTTCCCTCGATTCCATTTCACCTGCGATGCGCCGGCTGAGGACCCCCCAAAAAAGACAAAACAAAAAAGAGGCTGGTGTTTTGATGGAGCCAAACAGGAAGTCACCCAAATAACTAACTAATACATAAGTACAAAAAAAAGAATAAATAACTAACTCCCTAAACCTTTGAAACGGAGCGGAGGACACGGGACTCACCCACGGCGGACAGCGCCACGGCAGGTTTGCGGGCGTCCCTGCGGACAAAAGAAGAGCCGTGGCGGCGGGCGAGGTCGACGTGGACGGCCCGACCGCGGACGAAGGAAGTGCGGCGGTCGGCGACCCGGCCGCGTCCTCCCACCTGACGTCCCAGATGTAGATGAAGGTGTCCACCGAGCTGCTGACCAACAAGTCGGCTTCAAAGCACGACCAGTCCAGATCGCTGCCGACGCCCGGTCACGTCGGCGGGGGAGGGAGGAAAAGGAAAGGTTTCAAAGGGCAATGTTTACAAAGTGAAAGAAACTTTAAGGCGCCGCCAAATTGGACATGTGCTAGTGACAAACTCTTTTCAATTGAAGGCAGAAGCACAAAGATGCCAAAAGGGCCACGGCGGTAGCTAGGGTCAAAGTCAACGCAACGACGTTCGAAGCGTGTCCCGACTCGCCGAAAGCGGTCCGCTTGCGGGGTGGGCCAGGGACCAGACGCACCTGATGACTCGCGTGTGTCCTTGCAGCGACGTGCGGACGCCTCCTCCGCCGTCCTTCCACGAGTACAAGTCCACGCGTTGGTTGCTCTGGAAGGAAAGGAGAGGGGCGCGGCGAGGGTGAGACGGCGAGGGCGAGACGACGCCGGGCACGAGCGGCGCACGCACCGAGGCGGCGAAGACGTGCGCCTGCTCGCGGTGAGGGTTCCACTGCACCGTGCCCACGTCCCACTTGCTATGGCGAGACATCTTCCCGGCCAGCTCCGACGACGCCTCCAAGTTGACCACGTACAGGAAACGGCGCCTGACAGGGAAGACCATTTCCTCTGGGCTAGAAGTTCGGTGAGGTTCCCCCTAATGTTGCCCCCATTTTTTTTGCCCAATTCTGGCAAAAATGTAGGCCTGGATTGGGATCCGTAGAGCGCTGACATTTCTGGACGGCGGCAGCGGACTTGCACGGAGGAGCGTCTGAAGGCCGGAATTGTGCCGGTGCAGCGACTTACCCAGAAAGCACGGCGTGCGAGCCCAAGCAGTCCACGGACATGGTGCTGGCCTGCCGACACAACCAACATCTTCACCGTCACTCGAGCGAATGGATGCAAAAAAAATAGTATGGACAATACAGTCGACGCGTAGTCTACCATCCGCTCGCAACTGTCGATTTTGCTTTGGGTCCCACGATACAGGCATCGGAAAGGGCAAAAGAGCATTTGCCTCAAAACTGGGGCAGCGGTACAGTATTGACATGTACCGATAGCAGGCGGTCAGCTATCGGGAATCACTCTTATTGGCTTAGTTGCTTAAGTGGAGACTTTCCAATGAAAAGTATTATTCATCAAAAGGCTTTCGACCCGTGCAGAAACTTTTTTTCCATCCACTGAACTTTTCTTTCCCCCATTTGACCACAGGGTCAAACAGCCTAACCCTGTCATTCTGAAAAGCGTTGTTGTTTGAGCTAGGCTAGGGGATTTTTAGGGAAGCTAAAGCTGGCGACGTAAAAGTCGGGCAGAAAAAAAAGGGTGTGTGCGTGTGTATTTACCTGCGCGTCTCGAAACTCCAAAACCACATTCTCGCTGCTCCAGCGAGCCGCCATTGTTGTTAAAAACACGGTCACGTGACAGCCTCAGACGTGACATCATTAGGCAGGGGGTTGAGTTTGTAAGTACGTACATTCGGTGATGTGAACAAGTCGAGAATTTGACAAGGACCACGAGATAGAAATACCCGATTACTTTTCATTGTGTGTTCGACACGGACACAATAAGTCAACGTTCCGCTCAACACGTGAGTTTTGGTCGAAGACCCGGGCGCGCGTTGATGGCGTCACCAGCAAAAATGGCGCAGCCCCGACTGGAGCATGTTGTCGCAGACGCAGGAGCTTTTCTTCACAGAGCTCCTCTCCAGGTGACTTTTACACAACCGTCCACATACAAAACTTGACTCCCCGACTTTGAGCTAGTTTTAACGCAACGACGCAAGAATCGGGATTAGATTTTGGCACCGAGCGATCGTAGCGTAGCGCAGGGTTCAAATTGTCAACACGCCACGGGAGAGACTGGCATAAGATGGAGCTCACTTCTGTAAGCGGAATAAAAGTTAGCTCCACTTTTTTTAATCATTGGCAGTTTGACCACTAGATGAGAGGAATTTAAAATGGGGAAATTGGACATTATTTAACGAAAAGCTTCATGTAAAAAAAGACCCATCTTTGGTTGAAAAGAATATTTAAGAATGATGCAAGTAGGAACACCATGTAAAAAGAATGCTGCCTTCCAGGAGATCGGGAAGAACGTGTACACTTTGAGCGAGGTGGTGGAGGAGATCCGAGACAAGGCCACCCGCAGGAGCTTGAGCTTCCTCCCGTACCAACTCGTCCTTCGCCAGCCGCGACCGGAGCACGTCCGAAGGGGTAACAGCCGTCCTTTCCGGGCGGGGGTGGAGGGAGCGACGCCCACTTGACCCTCGCTTGGCTTCCATTAGTGACGGAATTCTCCAAAAAGACGGGCGACTACGCCAGCCTGTCGTCCACCGACATCAAGGTGGCGGCGCTGACCTTGCAGCTGGAAGAGGAGCACGTGGGAAGCGACCACCTGCGCCGCGAGCCCCTCCGACAGGTACGTGCCCCCGCCCCCCCCCCCCCCCCTCCCCCTCCACGTCCATCTTTGAGCGCACCCGTGCCTCCGGCAGGTTCACGTGAGCTCCACGCGGCGCCATCCGGAGACGCCCGTGGACATCGCTGGATTCCACTTCCCCTCCGAGGTCAGCCGTTGCTTTGACTTTTTTTTTATTAAACTCGTATCGGACCGGGGTCTTGAAGTGCGGCGTCTTTGTCGGCAGAAGCGCGGCCCCCCGGAGCCCCCGGAGTCGCGCCAACTCGACTCCGGCCACGATGACGACGAGGACGACTCCTTCAACAGCTTCCAGTTTTGGAGACAAGTTCTTCCCAGCGTGGAGGACGAGCTGAGTGCTTTTTTGGTGAGCGGCTAAAAGCCAAAGCAACCCCCACCCCCGCTTTTGATGATGAACGTCGACGGGGATCCCTAAATGAGCGGTCCGGGTGTCTACTGCGGTCGACGGCGGGTTTTCAATTGCGGGGACGCTTTGCTTTGAGGTTTCCGAAGAGCGACGTGAAGCTCCGACGCCCGACGACTTCAACGGCTTCCAGTTCTGGAGGCAGACGCCGGCACCCGTCGACCGCCACCTTCTGGCCCTGCTGGTCATTAGCACGCTCGCCGACTCGACTCGAACCGGGGCTTCGCCGTAGCCTCTTTTTTTTTTTTTTTTTGCAGGACGAGGGTTCACAGGAGTACCGGGAGACGGAAGATGGCGGGCGGGAGACTGAAGACAGCGACGACGACGACGGAGGAGGAGGTTGGATCACCCCGGCCAACATCGGGCGGGTGAAGGCGGACTCGTGCGATCGGACGACGGCGCAGCGGGTCGAAGTGGGATGTCTGACCACGGACTTTGCCATGCAGGTGAGCGGCCCCCAGCGCGCCCATTCCTCGCTCGTCTCCCGACCGAAAGAGAAACTCCCGTGGCGACTCGCACGGCGAGTCGGAAGCGCGACGGTCGTAGACGCGTTAAACGGTCGGACGGGTGCGCGCAGAACGTCCTGATGCAGATGGGACTCCGCGTGGTGTCGGTGAACGGAATGTTGATCAAAGAGGTTCGGAATTTCATCCTGAGATGTCACGCTTGCTTCACGTGAGTACGCCGACGTGGTTTGGCGTTCCCCGTCCGACGTCCTGGTCCTTTTTGGACCGCGGACTGACGGCGCGCCCGCCTCCTCCCTCAGGACCACCGGCGACACCAGCAAAGAGTTCTGTCCCAAGTGCGGCAACGCGACATTGAAGAAGGTCAGCGTCAGCGTGGACCAAGATGGCCAGCTGCGCATGCATTTTTCCAACAACCCCAAAGTGCTCAACCCGCGCGGCCTCAGGGTAAAAACACACACACACAAAAATGGGGAATTTAAGTCGAAAAGGCGTGCTTTGCTCTCACTTCTCATGCCATTGAGGGTGCCGGATGGCAAACCGAGGGGGCGGGCTAAAAGTCACAGAAAAGAGGCAGCAAATGGCTTTACAAAAAAAACCCGGCAGGCAATTTGGAGGGGTAGTGAGCACCGCATTAGATTAGAATGGGATGGCCAATGGTTTGAGAGCAAAGCAAACCCGAAGGGCAGCGCCCGTTTGGTCGCGACGACTCACGTGTTTGGTTTGGGATCAGCACACGTTGCCGGCGCCCCGGGGCGGCAAGCACAGCCGGGAGCCGCGGCTGTGCGAGGATCAGCGCTTCCCTCAGCAGCGGCAGTCGCGCAAAGGCCGGCAGAAGACGGACGCCCGGCACCCGGACTACGCCGCCGGCGGCGCCTCGCCCTTCTGCCCCAACGACGTTTACAGCCGCGCCGCCGCCCTGAAGGTGCGCGACACCGGCTGCGGCGCGGGCCGCCGGCGGACCAACCCCAACGCCACGCGTGCCAAGTACACCAAATGAAGCCTGTTGGGACTGTTTGAGTGGTGTTGGAGGAAAATTAAAAATGAGTTCATAAACATAGTGAGCTGCTTTCTTTTCTGGTGTCCTGTTAATGTCATCCCTGAAATGGCAGCCTTCACTCAATTGACCTGAACATGGCAAAAAAAATCTAGTCTTCTAATCTAAAATGACAGTTTTTTCTTACATTAACTTGAATTTTCTTTTAAAATACCCCAAAGGCCCCAATTAATGTATCACTGGGCTTTTTCCAAATGCCATGTTTTATTTCTAAATGACTGTCCCCTTTTAACAACAATTGGCATGGTTTTATTTTTCTTAAAATTAGCTTGAGCTAAAAAATACTTCCCATTTCCTAAATTATTTTTCTTACAAAATGAGCCCAAATCAAAGTGAAAATGACCAACAACAAAAAAAAAGGCCCTTTTCATTTGAGTAGGATGAATAACTGCGGCCTATCCGGTCTCCCGACTTGGCGCACCGGACCCAAACGATGGACTCGTCAGCCGGATGCCCGGAACACCGTTAGGGACGATTGGATTGGATTGGGGTGCCCCCGTCATGGCTTTGGACTTGATCAGCCTAGAATGTGTACTTCAGAGTCACTTTCAGACAGCGTCATTAAAAAAACAATCCAAAATCAACTTTACTGTCACTTTTGTAAGATAAAAAGTCCAGAGCGCAAGAAAAAAGGCATTCAGGATCCATTGAGGCGAACGTCCGTCTCCATGTCTTCCTCTTCCCGAGCGTCCGTCGGCCCTCCGCCGCCGCCGTCGTCTTCGTCGTCCTCCTCTTCTTCCTCCTCCGCTCCGTCTGCGGGGGGGCAAAACAAAGGTCGCTTTGATTGAGCCAGCGGACGGGCGAGCGAGCGAGCGCCACTCTTCCCATGACTCACCCGGCACCGCGGCGCGTCCCGGGATCTGCCCGGCCTGCAGCAAGCCCTTCAGGCGCTCCACCTCGGCCAGCGACGTGGCTTTAGCGATGGCGTTCTGACGGAAGAGGGAGGGACGGGGAATTGACGCCGGGTACTTCCGCCGTTATTCAAAAGGTTTCTCACCTTGATGGCTTGGACGTCGGCGTGGGACGGGCCCGTCCTCTTCTTCTCCAGCTGCACCGCCATCCCGGGTGTGAACCTGCCGGCGGGAGATGAGCGCCGTTAGCCGAGGTCGGCGCTAGTTTCGGGGCCACGACCCGACCCCAACGAGAGGCGCTCACGTTTTGCTCTGCTTGGCGATATCTTTGGCCAGTTGAGCGCCACGTTTGCCTTTGAACATTTTCTCCGCCTCCTGGCGTTCCTGCGACCACAAACACACGCTCCAGTTAAAGCACTCCCTTGGCCGGCGCCCCGAGGTTCGGAGACGACAGCGACGCCGGCCCTCGGGTGACCTCTCCAAACTTTGGAGCGCCAGAGGAAACAAAACAAAGAAAAAAGTCAAGCCACTGTGACAGGCCTGAAGGACATTGGAGAGCCATATACTATATTTTGGCAAATTCAAAAGGGAAAATATTTCACCGTACCATCCCAAAATCCCTTTGGGAGCTTTGCATGGCCGGACTCGCCGCGCTCGAGTAATAGTGCTTTCTTAAGTTGGTGGTCGTCGTGCCGTCACGAGTGGACCGTGAAGGTCGCCCCGCACAGATCCGGGAAGCAAAAGTCGCATTTGCGTGCTCGGAAATTAATAGAAAAAGGCCAGGCTGGTCGGGGTGATTATTGAGCAATGCCCAAACAATATCGCCAGCGGGCCTGCCGTCCATTTTCTGGCCAAAATTGGACACGCGCAAAAAAACCCCCAGAGAATCAAACAAAGAAGATTAGACGACTTGAATGGCGCGATAGGAAAGAATCCTCGAGTAAAAGGAATATTTACAGATTTTTATTGCCTTGTTAAGACAAACGGAAACATTTCAGTTCTTTGAGCCGGTTTTGCCTCCCGCGTCCGGAAGCCCGTCGGCGCCCGGCGAGCGGACCCACCTTGAGCTTGACCTTCTGGAAGTCTAGCACGCGGATCTGCGGGATTTTGTTGATGACGTAGAGCCGGTAGTGCTTCTTGTTGGTCACGGGATTCCTCAACAAGCTGGACGGACAAAGAAAAAAAAGCAAAAGGTGGGCGGAAGGAAGACGGGGAGCCTCGCCGTGGCGTGCCACCCATCTGGCGTCTCACCTGAGCAGACTCAACGTCTTGACCGACGCCAGCGGCTCCAAGTCGCCCTGAAACGCAACCGTCGGGGGGTTAACTCCCTGGCCGCCACCCGCGGCGCCGGACGGCAGCGACCGAACCGACGATGGATCGCTCGCTCGCCGACCGCCCCGCCCCCGACTACAAACGGACCGGCCCACTACCGACATTCGCCCCGTGCGCAAAAGGCCGATGGCGTGGGAAGCGACGGATCCCAAAGGGGGCTCACCAGCTCCTGGATGTTGTTGCTCGTCAGGACCAGTTCTCGAAGACTGGGAAGGCTCTGCTCCAGACTCTCTCCGATACGACTGCAACGTGCACGCACAAACAAACAAACAAACAACAACGTTGGGACGTGTGCGTGCAAAGGACAACGTTGAGCTATGAAATGGAGGGCCCCGTTTTTGCCACATCTCTCACCAGATCCTGTTGTTGTTCAGCAGCAGCGTTTTGAGTCGCTTGAGGAGCGGGAATCCGTCCAGTTTCCGGATTTCGTTGTCAGAAAAGTCTACCGTGTCGAATTGGTCCAGCGTGGCGCCCAGATTTTCCAGAACGGGAATTTTATACCCTGGGGAGAAAAAAAATCTCAACATTTCCAATGCGAAGCCCGAAAGTGGGACGAATCCCACGCCGATTGGGCCCGGCCTCCCAAGCCGGTCTTCATTCTTCTCCTCCTGTTTGGTATTAACGTGCTCATTCCGTAGTCTTAAGATACGAGCAAGCTTATTTTGAAGGAAGGAGTATTATTCTCTACACTAGCACTCGAGTGCAGTTTGTGACAAGTTTGGCCAGCAATGGTGGTCAGAGAGACTGTCGCCGCGTCCCATTTGAGACAATCAAAAGCATTGGCCAACCCTGGCGAATACACGCGAGGAGCTAGCGTCACGGGCTAACTAGCTAAGCTAAACTTAGCTTAGCCGAGCGTAGCGTCGCGAATAAACGGAGGAGTGCGGTTACCTCTCAGGTCAAGCTCTCTGTCTCTCACCGGGTTGGTGTATTGAGCAGCCTGCTCGATTAACTCGGCGGTTAGCTTCACCATTTTCGACAACAACTAAACACTCTTGACTCTTTTGAAACGCAGCGTGTTATTTACAAAGTAAGAACGGCGTCTGCAGAGCCGGAAATAAAGACGACTTCCCGCTCACGGATTTACATCCGGTTCAATTTAAAGTCAACGTACTTTTGCGTCTGAAATGTGTCTTTTATTCCATTTTTAAAAACTCCTGCCCATGAACATTGTCAGTGTTTCCTTTTACATTTAAATGGTTATTTTACAAAAATGTTTCCCCGTCTGAAAATGTCCTTTCGGGGACTGAGGTCAATGTAGTGGACACGCTATACAGTATAGTCTGTTTCCTGTAGTATAACCCAAGTAGTAATAAATACGCATTTATTGGGGTATTTACTCATGAGATTTTTAGCAAAAACTCGAAATGTTTTTGGCACGCCTTCGCTTTCTCATTTGCCAGTGGCGGGCGGGGGTGGAGCGCCATTGGCAGGGGGGTGGGCGCGAGGGCGGGGCGGTCTTATTCTGAAGTCAGAATGACGGAAATGACGAAATGACGCTTCCGAGCCCAGGCTTACTTTGGTATAAAGCTTCCAAATTTGACGTGTTAAAACCCAAGATGCTGTTGAGTTAAGTGCGTGAGCAAAAGGACACTGATGCAAGTCGGAGCGCAAGCGAAAGCGAAAGTGAAAAGGACGGCGAAAGCGAAAGCGACGGCGACGAGCTCCGAAAATGCAGCGCCGCTGACAGACAACAAGTTCCGTCTGCCTCCTGCTCGCTGACTCTGATTGGTTGGTTCAATGTCCACTCGACCGACGTCTTTTTGTTGCTTTGCTGCGATGCGCCGACGCTTGGCTTTTCTTCCTTATTTATCGCCTGTGCCTTTTGCCAAAGTCGCGACAAGTGCAGCCGAGTCGCAGTAGCACACTTCAGGTGCTTCTCGACGAGTTCGTCCGTCGGTTCGGCTAACGCTACTAGCTACCGGAGTCGAGCAAAGACTCTCAACTTGTTCCAAATGTGGCCTGTGAATATCCCAAATGCCCCCACTCTGAGTGCCTTTTCGCTCGCTCGCGCGGTGTTGTCCTGGTCGCGCAATTAGCTTGAAACTGATTTGGACCGATTGACTTGAGTTGTCCGGCTTGCTAGTTAGCTAGCTCGCCGACCGGCCAGTCAGTCAGTCAGTTAGTCAGTCAGTCGCACGCTAAATTCACTCGCCAGCGTCAAACGGCCCCAAGTCCGGCTCCCGAGTTAACGCTTTCGGGCACGAATTAGCAGTCTCTAACTTGCGCTTAATTTACTTTTAAAACACTGGTATTTTCAATTGGCAAGAGCTCATCCCTATGAACTGCTAGCGTTTCGATACTTGAATCTATGCAATGAATACATTAGGCCAAACAAGTCACCGAAAACCAGAATATAAAAAGACAGCTGTAAAAAGACAGCTGACCCGTCTCGGGCGCTTGAGTGCCCTCTTGTGGACAAACACGTTTTCTATCGTGAGTTCAAAACAAGGATTTATTTACCCTGGTCTATCGGTGACAAATATACTAAAGAGTGGGAGAGTTTGAACTGTCCAATATTTCGTGGCCTTGGGGCAGCGGGTTTGGAGGAAGGCGCCCAAGATGGTTTTGTTGTCGGGACATTGGATGTTTTTGGCCGTCTTAAAAATCGATCCCACCAGGTGACTAAGCAGTAGAGTTTTCAAGTTAAACTTGAATTTTTGGCTGCTCCGCCGCCTGGGCAAAGCACAATACGCTTTGACGGCCGGGCTTCTTTCTCTCTCTCTCTTTCAGCAAATTCGAGATCAAGCTCCAAAGCGTCCGCTATGAAGAAGAGAAGTTTGTCTCTTCAGCTCGTGAAAAGGTACCGGTGGCGGGCGTCGGGGCGGGCGTTCAATCTATCATTGGGCGAGGCCCTAGGACGCCCGGTGACACGCGACCTTTCCCGTGTTGGCGGCAGTGGTCGGCAGACGCGCAGAATATTTGGCCCCCGCTAGACCCCGACCGAGATGAACGTCCCCGTCCCCCAGTGCGATGACGGCATGCTGAACCGGAGGAACCCCGAGCTCCACGAGGAGCTTCAGATCCAGGCGGCGGTGGCGGCCGGCGACGTCTACACCTTACGCCGCATGCTGGAGCGCGGCTACTCGCCCACCGTCCGCGAC
Organism: Stigmatopora argus; assembly: GCF_051989625.1. Taxonomy (NCBI): domain Eukaryota; kingdom Metazoa; phylum Chordata; class Actinopteri; order Syngnathiformes; family Syngnathidae; genus Stigmatopora; species Stigmatopora argus. Next base: position 94,725 of record NC_135388.1, read on the forward strand.
GCCAACGGCTGGACGCTGCTGCACTTCTCCGCCGCCAAGGGCAACCAGCGATGCGTACGCGTCTTCCTGGAGCACGGAGGTAGGTCGCCGTTGGCGTTGGCAAGGGTTAGTGCTAGGGTGGCTTCCCCCAGAAATGGCTCCATCTAGTGTTCAAGACGAGAAGGGCAACATTAGGGGGGGGGGGGGGGGGGGGTACCGTAAGCTCCATCTAGTTTACGGTAGGCCGCCGAGTGGGGGCGTGGCGGTGTTGGCGAGGGTTAGCGCTAGGGTGGCTTCCCCCAGAAATGGCTCCATCTAGTGTTCAAGATGAGAAGGGCAACATTATGGGGGGGGGCCGTAAACTCCATCTAGTTTGCGGCCGTCACTTTGCCGGCGTTTGGTAGTACGACGACAAACGGAAGCACGGGCGCGTTCCGTTTCTAACGGCGAGTCTTGTGCCCTTCCGACCAGCCGACCCGACGGTGAAGGACTTCATCGGGGGCTTCACGGCGCTGCACTACGCGGCCATGCACGGGCGCGCCCGCGTGGCCAGCCTGATGCTGGAGTCGGACTTCCGCGGGCAGATCGTGGACGCCAAGAGCTACGACGGCTGGACGCCGCTGCACGTGGCGGCCCACTACGGCCGCGACTCCTTCGTGCGGCTGCTGCTGGAGTTCGGGGCGGCGGTGGACCCGCTGAGCGACAAGGGCACCACGCCGCTGCAGCTGGCCATCATCCGCGAGCGCTCCAGCTGCGTGCGCATCCTGCTGGACCGCGGCGCCGACATCGACATCCAGAACGGCTTCCTGCTGCGCTACGCCGTCAGCAAGGGCAACCACCCCTACTGCCGCATGTTCCTGCAGCGCGGCGCCGACACCAACCTGGGCCGGCTGGAGGACGGCCAGACGCCGCTGCACCTGTCGGCGCTGCGCGACGACGTCCTGTGCGCGCGGATGCTCTACGCCTACGGCGCCGACGCCAACGCCCGCAACTACGAGGGCCAGACGCCGGCCGCCGTCTCGGCGGGCGTGTCTCGCCACAGCAGGCCGTGCCTGGATTTCCTGCAGGACGTCACCAGTGAGTAGGACGGGACGGGACGGGGTGGGGTCGGATGGATAGTGCCTCCGGTGGTGGCTAACGGCGTGCGTCTCTCTCTGGCTCAGGACACCCCCGCAGCCTCCAGGACGTGTGCCGCATGAAGATCCGGCGCTGCGTGGGACTGCAGCGGTTGCGTCTGCTGGAGGAGCTGCCCGTGGCCAAGGTCATGAAGGACTATCTCAAGCACAAGTTTTAACTCTGCCTATGCAAAGACTCCGCCTCGCCGTGTAAATACCTCAGATATTTTTCTACTTTTATTTAAGGCTGGCCGGCGGGCGCGAAAGGGACTGGTCAAACGGCGTCGCTCGCTCGCTCGCTCGCTCGCTCTGCGTTAATTTATTTTCTCCGAGACGAGCGGACGGATCCGCCGCCTCGCTTTCCACACCGTGTCCATTTCTCACTTTGACAATAAAAAGGCCCGCCGCGGGGATGGTTTTACTTTTCTTTCCTCGGTCAAGTGGGCGTGACAAAACGCTCTGGGACGTGGTGATGAACGGCTCCCGCTAGTTCGTGCCTTCTGGCTCGGGGTTGGCTCCCAAATGGGACCGGATGTCCCGGACAGGACGTCCCTTCCGGCACAAGGCTCGCCGCCCGCACCGGATCAGATCTCCCTTCTGGCTCGGGGCCGGTCTCCGCCCGGCCCTCGGAAGGATGGGTGGTCCGGCGAGTGAGCAAATACCACGGGACTTGGCGCCAGTTGAGCGCGCCCGTGAGGATAATGCATAACTGTCTGCTGGGGCTAAACAGAAAAGCACCTGAATTGGCAACCTCCCCCCAAAATAAGACCTTGAACAAGTTGCCGCCAAGTGGCATGAAAAAAAAAAAGTGCTACCAGAATAAGATGAGCCAACCCAGTCGGTAATTGATTTTTGCCAATCCAAGGTATACTTTTCCCCAGAAGCTTCCTTAAAAAGGCAAAATCATTTCTTTCAATCTTTGCTTTTATTTATGGCACCGACCCAATGACGAATGTGGCCGGCGCCCTCGGCCGTCCAACTCGTGTCGATCTAGAACGTGGGTGGGCAAACTATTCCACTGCGAGCCCCCCTGCAGTGGCTGCGGGGGTGCAGGTTTTCATTCCAAGCCCGACAGAGGAAAGCTTTCCACCAAAACTGCCGTGTAACAAGTGCAATCAGTGGATTGGCGTCAGGTGCTGTCCAAATCAGCACACCCCACCCCCGTTTCTTGAACTGTCTCCCGGAAGCAAAAGGCGCAAAGTGCACCCACCCACCCAGCCACAGCCAACTTTGAGGACGCCTTTGCACACCCCTCCACCCCTGCTGCGGACTGTCCAAACCAGTCCCAAACTTTTTTGGACCTTTAAAAGGTGGGCGATCAAAGTGCAGACTTTTGACCATTTTGACCCATTGGATGAAATTGAAGCGTCGAACGTATGAAAAGGCAGCATTTGATAAGACGAGGCCTCAATTAACGGGGGTGGGCAAACTAAAAATAAACAAAGGGCCACAGGGGGTGTGGGTCAGGCTGCGGGGGTTTTCGTCCAAACCTCTAAAAGAGGAAAGCTTTCCACCAGTCTGGTACGTCGCAAGTGCAATCAGTGAATTGCAGTCAGGTGCTGGCCGTTTCAGCACACTCCACTCACCCACCCCCGTTGCTTGAACTGTCTGCCGGAAGCAAAAAGTGCAAAGTGCACCCACCCAGCCACAGCCAACTTCGAGGACGCCTTTGCACACCCCTCCACCCCTGCTGCGGACTGTCCAAGCCAGTCAGAAACCTTTTTGGACCTTTAAAACGTGGGCGATCAAAGTGCAGACTTTTGACCATTTTGACCCATTGGATGAAATTGAAGCGTCGAACGTATGAAAAGGCAGCATTTGATAAGACGAGGCCTCAATTAACGGGGGTGGGCAAACTAAAAGTAAACAAAGGGCCACAGGGGGTGTGGGTTAGGCTGCGGGGGTTTTCGTCCAAACCTCTAAAAGAGGAAAGCTTTCCACCAGTTTGGTATGTCGCAAGTGCAATCAGTGAATTGCAGTCAGGTGCTGGCCGTTTCAGCACACCTCACCCAACCCCCGTTGCTTGAACTGTGTCTGTCGGTCTGTACTGGATGGATTGGAAGGGGAAAATACTGGATCTGTCTCGGAACTGGACGATGAATGGACTTCCGGACACCAGCTTACGGAAGCGCCGGTGTCACGGCGACGGGACCGGACGTCGGCGGCGGCCCAAGAGTCGGATGTCAGAAACGAGGACTCGCTGTTGTTGCTGCCATTGTTGTTGTTGTTGTTGTTGTCACGAATGGGACGGCGGCATTTATTAGACCCATTTCCCGCCATTGGACAGCCGGCACGCTTTGGCGCCATTAAATTAGCGCGAGGGACGTCACGGGCGGGTGTCGCTAATTGAGGCGCTGCTCCGCTCATCTTCTACCATTTTCCTGCAAAAAAGATCTAATCAAAATCCACTTTAGTCCGACGTCCGGGCAATTGGCTCGAAATTGGCGTCCTGGCCGCTGATTGACTCGGCTTTTTGTTTGCAGCCTAAAGAGTACAAAAACCAAGCGCTAGCATTTCATAGACTTGTGAAGCCTTTATTTGTCATTGTTTTTCAAAAGCAATCATTTTGTCATGGTGACATGATATATTGGTGTTTTTTCTTTCATGTTTTTGCTCAAATGAATAAGTTCATTGATACATTCATCAAATAGTTTGGTGATTTGCTCTGCTACTTGGTCAACTTGCCGATTTCTTGTTCATTTTCAAGGCATTTCGGGGTCACGGAGCGACCGATCCATTGATACGCCTTGACTTCCTGTCCATTTGCGGCCTATTTCTGAATGGCAAATTGTTGATGTCAATCCATTTGCGCTCATCCAACGTCTGTCCGTCCGTCTGTCGCTCGCTCCGTCCGATCGGCCGTCGCCAGGGCAACCGTGACATGCTCGGCCAGCCACGGGAAGTTAAAAAGGGCGCCGCGGCCACCTCCGCGTCAGTCGGCCGCCCGCCAAGACGCGCTCGCAGGTGAGTAACCATCTTAATGGTGAAAATGTCCAATTGGACCTCTAGACGTAGCACTTGTTTGAATTCCTCGACGGCCAATGATGGTGAAAGCTAGATGGAGATAGTTTCTATTGGATATATTGTACTTTATATTGCTTTGGAAAGTTTGCACTGAAATTGCCGTCAATTTCAAATTGACTTGAGCTTTTTTTTTCTTTCCAGGAAGAAAAGAATTTTCATCAAATCCATTTTTGTCAGGTAACCATTTCAAATGTAAATCCATTTTTCAGGGGATGGTTTCAAAAGAAAATACATTTTTTTCAGATGACCATTTCAAAAGAAAATGCATTTTTTTCAGATGACCATTTCAAAAGAAAATGCATTTTTTCAGGTGACCATGTAGAAAAAAATCGATGACCCTTGTGTGTGTGTTGTCTTTTGGTTTCAATTTGCTATGTTTTGGGCCAAATCCGAATCCACCTTTGATGCACCTCCCTTTCCGGTTAAAAAAGAGATCGATTCTTTGTGAAATGTGAAAATGTCGACGTTCCGTCCGTTGGAAACGAATGGTTGTTTTGGTGGGAAGAGGCCCCGTTTTTGCCTCAGCGTCAACGCTTGGGGGGACCAAATGGGAAGAGCTCAATACTCTGCCGGCCCCCCCCCCGCTTGAAAACAAACGTTTGTCCCGCTTCCAACCAACGGGGTGGCCATCTCTCTCCGTCCGTCAATGGCAGGGAAAGGCTCGACCCCGCCCGGCGTGTAGGATGCGCTCCGGTTCCGGCGTGGTGCCGTACCGCCGCTGGCTGTTGTGCCTGCTGTGCCTGTCGTGCCTGCAAGGCCTGTCGTCGGCGCTGCTCCGACCGCGGATGGACGCCGACCCGCCGGGCGTCTTTCTGTCACAATTAGGTGCGACCTTTGGCACGACTATTTTCTGGTGGGGTTCAACTCTGTCCTCACTCCAGTCATTTTACCTGGCTCTTTTTTTGGGGGGGGGGGGGGACGCAACCACAGCGAGGAGCCGCGCCCGGGAGAAGAGGCCCGAGCCCGCCCCCGGAGGACAGGCGCGTATATACGGGAGACTCGGCGGCGACGGCGGCGGCGGCTTCCCCATGGAGGGCGATTCTTTGGAGCAGCTGGTGAGAACTCTCTTCTCTTCCTTTTTCGATGTAATGATGATGAATCTTATGAAGACTTCTTTTGGGGGGGGGAAAAAACTCCAGTTAGAATGTGTTGCGTTTGAATTCCTCTTCAAAGGCCGATTTTTACTATGGGCACGCTAACCCCCCTGACTAATACCACACATGACCACTTGAAGTTAGTGGCGCAGCCCGTCTAAAGGAGGCATGCTTCTCTCTAGCGTCAGGAAAGCGTCACCGCAACTCGTCTAAAATGGGCTCATCAAAAGTTCGTATTTTTTCCTCCGACTGGAACACATTTCTCATGATGACGTAGTTGAGGGTTTCACATCACAGAAGGCCAGAAAAGTGACGTTTTCCGTTCATTCCACGCGTAAGTGTCGAAACGTGTATTTCTAATAAACGGAATCCTATCCATAATGTCATCCGCCCAGGGTGCCAAATGAGCCAGGCGTTTCTGTGATTTGAATCTGGCTCATTTCCTTTCAATCTACCAGTCATTTTCCAGGTCATTTCCTGTTGGTCTTGCTTTGGAGCAGCGGTCGGGAACCTTTTTGAAAGAGAGAGCCATAAATAATTCTTATTTTCTAATGTTATTGCTAAAGAGCCATTCTCAAAATGTAAAAGTAAAAATGTATGAAAATGTGCGATTATTATTATTATTTTTTTGTCATTTCACCACTTTTTAATCACAAAAAGTCTCTGAAATCTTTTGACAAAATTTTTATCCTGTTGCTAATGAATCAGTATCAATGAGATGATACATGCAGAAGAGTCATGAATAACTAAATTATGATTAAAGTGGTGCTAGAGCTAGTCTCAACGCCACCGTGTCGATGTGACACTCCTATTGGTGCGTTCGGGACTCTGCTCTCTCACTAGTGATGAACATATTTGACCTCACAGGTTAGTGGAGCGCCATACGCACCCATGGAAAGAGCCACATATGGCTCCCGAGCCGTAGGTTCCCTACCCCTGCTTTGGAGGCAGCATTTGTAGGCCCTCCTTTTGTTTTGTTTTGGGTGGCTCAACTGGGAATTGGCCCCAACTCACCAGGAGCCGGCCTGAAATGCCCCCAAATCAGTAGGAAATCATCTGATCTGAAGTCAACAGGCCGTGGTGCCAAATGGCAACAGGAAGTAAGCCAAGATGAACAGGAAGTGTGGACTTTGGCCAGCGTTCGCGTTGCTCCCAACGACCCCAAGCTCTATTTCTGAGAAGGTTTTTTTTGTGTGTGTGTTTAGGAGCCGTCGTCCGGTGAGGCGTCGCGGTGGTCGCGCTCGCCGCGCCGCTGCGTCCGTCGCCAGCAGTCGTGCTCGGCCTTGCCCTGCTGCGACGCTTGCGACACTTGCTACTGCCGCTTCTTCACCGCCATCTGCTACTGCCGACGCATCGGCCACGTTTGCCCGCTGCCGCGTACCTGAAGCCAGCGCCCTCTTCCTCCTTTTGCTCCTCCCTTCTCCTCTTTTACGTCTTTTTCTTCGTCATTGTCGTCTGGCATCCTCACTCTGCTGCTAATAAATGAAGTCACCCGTTGGTTTGTCTTGCTTTTAGTGCTTTGCCTCTCAAAATGGATCTTTGCCAATCCACGACTATTTGGAGACTTGAAACTCCTGATGGTGATGAAAAGTTTGGAGAGATCAAGATGATCCAAAGCCTCTTTACAAAAGCTTTTTTTCGCTCACCAGAGATGTCAATGCATTTCAAGTCCGAGTTTGACGTTAAAAAATGAATCGGAAGTGACTCAAATTGGGAGTAAAGCATCCCTTGGGGATTTTCTAGTGGAGTTTGGGTTAGTCGCGTTTTTGATGCACCGCGCATGCGCCCAGAGACAAAAACCACCCCCTCCCTCTCTCTGGCGGCCCACGTGTAAGGTTTCACTTCCCGCCCAACTCACGTTGACATTCGCGCCGGCCAATGAGCTGCGGGCTTTTTCCTGGAGCCCGAAGGTAAAGGCCCCAATCAACAAGCGGTTGAGTTCCCGTGGGCGTTCCCCGGGCCCTCTTGACTCGCTCCACTTTTTTTTGGGACAAGGGAAAAAGTGGGCAAAGAGTCAAGCCGCTTCTTCGTCCGAGTCCGAGTCCCGAGTTCGAGGTGTGGTCCCGGTCGTGGCGTGCGGCTCCGGTCCCGGTCCGGGGAACGACGGTCGTCGGCTTCTTCGGCATGCGGAGCTGCCGTGTGGTGCGCCTGTTGGTGGCGCTGTTGTGCGCGGAAGTGGCCGGTAAGTCCGCTCGCTCGCTCGCTCGAGTAACGGAGTTCACCAAGTTGATGGATCGACCGACCGACCGACCGACGGACCGACTGACTTGCTAGCGACAGCTTTCGGCTGTCTGTCACCTTCCAAAAATCTTGTCGTCCATCTGGGAGGAAAATGCATGTCAAGTTGCAAAGGCTGAATCCAAAGCCCAAAGCCCACACCCCCCCTCCTACACCCCCGCCCCCGCCAGTCCTTGGTTGGCTTGTTTTGCTTTTGCTGGCTGAGCTTAATGACGAGGAAGAAGCAAAGCCAAGTTCTGGAAACCTGCAAATCCATCATCAGCTAACTTGGCTTTGTTTTGCTAAGCGTTGACACCGTTAGCTAAACTCTCTCTTCTCTTGAATTGGCACTGGGCTTCGTTGGGTTGGCTTGGCCACTCTCTCCAGATGTTAGCGGAGGAAGAAAAGACAAGGCCGTTAGTCGTTGGCCGCCTTTGCCGGCGATGGACGTTCGATCGCGGCCCGGACGGATCGGATGCCCGTCGCCGTCAGTGGGACCGAAACGGCCCCCCCCGTGCGTCGCCGGCCATCCCACCGGTGACGCTTTCCACGGCTCCTCGTCCAGATCTCCCAATTCCGTCTTTCTCTCGTTGGCCGATATTCTCCGGGCCGACGGGACGCCCCCCGCTCCCAAAAAAGAGACCGGCTCTTCTTAGCGAGGGGGAACTTTCTTTCCACGACCAAACGTAGAGAGGCGGACAAAACCTAAAACCCTCTAGTCATGGGCGGAGCGTTGACGCCGGGATGCCTTTGCACAGTGGCGGCGGCACCGCCGCTCGCCGGCGAGGCCACGGAGCGGGCGGAGGCGGTCCCCACTTTGCTGTCGCCGCTCGCCGACCCCGAGCGCCTGCTGGTGTCGCTGACGGCGTTCGGAACCGACCTCCGACTGGAAGCCCGGAGAAACGGAGACGGCGCCCCACCGGTGGAGGTGGAGGAGCGGCGGGCCGGCCGGATTTCGCCCGCCGCCGTGCCGCCGGACCGGAACCGATTCTGCCTCTACTCGGGATGGGTTCGGGACCGACCCGGGTCGCTGGTGTCCTTGACTGCCTGCGGAGGCCTGGTACAAACCACGCAAACATGCGCACACACATGCGCACACACACACCTTTTAGCGCCGTGCGTTTTGTGAGGATTCTTCCGTTAAACGGTGGCATCTTTTTCAAAGGACGCGTGCTCTCTGCGTTCCAGACGGCTCTGGTGCACTTGGAGGGCGAGGTTCTGCTGGTCCGACCTCCGGAGGGACGCAATTTTAGCGGCTTCGGCTCCTTCTCGGGAGTCAAACATCGGCTGCAGCGCCGGCGGGACGCGTCGCCGCGCTGCGGAACCACGCCGGAGCGGGAAGCAGGTCAGTGCGGGGCCTTTGACCACGTGTTCTGCTAGCGCCGGAGCGGGGTCGCCGGAGCGGGGTCGCCGGAGCGGGGTCGCCGGAGCGGGGTCGCCCGAGCTGGGTCGCCGTCGAGACGCGACGACGCTGTGCCTCGTCATTCCCCCAGCTCTATTGCTTCAAAACCGGAGCCATCCTCTTTTTTTTAGACTGCCCGAAATGAGCTAAAATCAACAGGAATGTAAGAAAGTCAGCCCGGAATGCCCCAAAAGGAACCAAAAAATGAGCCAGGGTCAACAGAAAGGCGCCCGCAAATGCCCCAAAACCAACGGGAAGCCACCAATACGTAGGAAGGCACCCACCCAATGGCCGAAAATCAACGGGAAATGGTTGAAAATGCGCAGAAAGGGAGTCGTCGGAAATAAAAACAATGGGATAAAGGGATAGGCACCGGCACCCCCGCGACCCTAACCAGGATAAAGCGGTTCAGAAAATGAGAGGAGATGAGGATCTTGCCATTTATGGCAGCCAATGAAAGCCAACGGCAAGTGAGCGCAAGTCTCCGGGAAGCGCAAAGACGCCCCCCTTTTGCGGTCGTCGGGGGCCGCCGACGGCGAGGACCGCCCGCCGGGACCGGCCAGCCGGCCGGAAACGTCGGGCCCGTCTCCCAAAACGCCTTTGTGTGCGTCGGCAGGCCAGAAAAAGCGGGAGGCGTCGGCGGCGGGTCGAGAAAGTCGCGGCAAGCGCGCGCCGGAGGAGGACGCGTACACGCTGGAAACGCTGGTGGTGGCGGACGCCGACATGGTGCGCTACCACGGAGCGGACGCCGCCAAGAGGTTCTTGTTGACCGTCATGAACATGGTAAGCGCACGCGACGGGCGGCCGAACGCTCCGCCGTGGGCTACGATAGGACGTGGGGAGCGTCTCTCCCACCTGTGCTTTTTCAGGTCTACAACATGTTCCAGCACCCCAGCTTGGGCGTGAGCGTCAACGTGAGGGTCAGCAAGTTGCTCCTGCTCCACCAGCGCCCCGTAAGTGTCGACCGTCGGGCTCCGCTGCCGCCGGCGTGGCCGTTGGGCTCCGGCTCCCTCGCCGCTCCTATCCGATGCCGCAGCCGGTGACTTTAAAACGAGTACAAAGTGGAGCTTATTGGTGAAATGGGCTCCCACCGGGAATGAACGCTAGAGTTCTGCTAGCGTGGCGCGCTGCCGAGTAGCTCGCGTGACGCTACGTCCTGGCGAAATAGCGCTCGTCATGTCGCCACCGGAATTACCGGGGGGAAAAAAACGAGTCTTCCCCGAAGGAAGCGTTGTTTTTTTGGCCTCTTTGTGACACTTTTTCAAAAGGACGCGCAGACGCAGGGCGGGGGCGGGCCCATAACCTGGCGCTATCCGCGGCGTTTGCTCGGCTTTGGTTCCCCACGTCCTAACGCTCCCTTTCTTTCCTTCCCTTCTTCCCTGTGTGCACACGTGGCGTCAGGAGAAGCTGAAGGTGGGCCACCGCGGCGAGCGCTCGCTGGAGAGCTTCTGTCAGTGGCAGCAGCAAGAGTTCGGGGGGTCGCCGTACCCGGGTGCCGACGGCCTTCTCGGAGCACGCCGGCGAGCCCCGGCCGTGGACGCCGCCGTTCTCGTCACCAGGTGGGTGGCCTGGCCCCGGAGGTGGGGGGGGTCGGGGTTTCGGGGATGCTTGGAAATGGACTGAATGCTCTTGTTTATCTGCTGTGGATTTCAGGACGGACTTTTGCGTGCACAAGGAGGAGCCCTGCGACACTGTCGGTAAGCTGGCCTGACCTGGCCTGACCTGGCCTGCCCTAAGTCACTCTCCGTCCACTTGGGCACATTTGTCTTGAGCTCCTTGTCTTTTTTGAGTGAGAAGCGACGTTAGCCTTGGTAAATCAATCTTTTTTTTTCCTTCTTTCATGTGCAATTTTTGCCTTGAGGTCTTTTTCTGTGACTTTTGTGCTGTTTTTTGTGTGTCTTTGTCTGCCTTTTTTGGGGACGTTTTTGTTTCCAGCTGGACGAAAAACCATTTGACGACCACCTCTTGGCTTTTGTTCAGGTATCGCGTACCTGGGCGGGGCTTGCAGCGCCAAGAGGAAGTGCGTCTTGGCCGAGGACAACGGCCTCAATTTGGCCTTCACCATCGCACACGAGCTGGGGCACAAGTGAGTTAACGTCGCAACGGCTTGGTTTAGCTTAGCTTAGCTTAGCTTATTTTAGCTTATCTTATCTTATTTATATTATCTTATTTTAGATGAGCTTATCTTATCCTAGCTTATTTTAGATGAGCTTATCTTATTTTAGCTCATTTTAGATGATCTTATTTTAGCTTATTTTAGATGAGCTTATCTTATTTTAGCGTATTTTTAGCTTATTTCTATTTTATTTGAGCTTATTTTTAGCTTATTTCTAGCTTATTTCTATTTTATTTTATCTTATTTTTAGCTTATTTCTATTTGATCTTATTTTTAGCTTATTTCTATTTTATTTGATCTTATTTTTATCTTATTTTTAGCTTATTTCTATTTTATTTGAGCTTATTTTTAGCATATTTTAGCGTAGGTTAGTGGCTAAATTCCGGGGGCTGATTTTAGCATGGGCATGAGCCACGACGACGATCGCGCCTCCTGCGGCGGCCACGCCTACATCATGTCCGGTGAGTGGCTGAAGGGCCGCAACCCCAGCGACCTCTCGTGGTCGTCGTGCAGCCGCGACGACTTGGGCAAATTCCTCAGGTGAGTTTGCTGGTCCACGGTAGGACCCAGCGTCCCCGTCCCGCTCTACCTCCCAGCCCTCCCTCCCTGGCTCGTCCGCAGGTCCGAGTCCAGCGCTTGTCTGGTTCGCACGGACCCCGGGGGAGGCCACACGCCGCGCCTTCCTCACAAGCTCCCCGGCATGCATTACGGCGCCGAGGAGCAGTGCCGGATCCTCTTCGGAAACAACGCCACCTTCTGCTCCGACATGGAGGTGCGTCCTTTTTCGCCGTAGGCACGCGTGGCCCACGGGGGGGGGGGTCTCCTTCGACCCGGCCAACCGGGGTTCTAAAGTCATACCTCTACTTACGAATGCCTCTAGGTACGCCGTTTTCAGGTGAGCAATTTTTGGGTATGCCAATCAACGACTGGAGGTACGAAAAAGATCCAAGTTAGGAAAAAGTCCATGCATTTCCTTATCCGTTACGAAAAAAAGTTGCGGACGGAACGCATTCATTTCGTGAGTAGAGGAGAGTAGGACGGACTGTATTTCCGGCAAAAGCGCCACCAAAAGTAAAGATGCTTCCGTAAGAGAATCATGTGGCATCGTGGATTTTTCAAAAGTTCCCCAAAAACTGACGCGCGGTCGCCGCCTCGTTGTCGGAAAAATCGTCTGGTTTGAAAAGGACCGGCGCTCTTTGCTTTTCTGGCAAAAAGACGGAATGTTTCCCTCCGTTCTTTCGTAGCACCTGATGTGCGCCGGCCTGTGGTGCCTGCTGGAGGGCGAGGCTTCTTGCAAGACTAAACTGGACCCTCCGCTGGACGGAACGCAGTGCGGGGTGGACAAGGTAGGATTTGCCGGGACCTGGTCCTCGGTCCTCGGTCCTCGGCCTCCGTCTCGCCGAGTCCGTCCTTCTCAACTCGGCTCATCGGCCATGTCCCTCCCGTGCTCGTTGCAGTGGTGCCGCGTGGGCGAGTGCGTGAGCAAGACTCCCATCCCGCAGCACGTGGACGGAGACTGGAGTCCGTGGGGTCCGTGGAGCATGTGCAGCCGCACCTGCGCCACCGGGGTCCAGTTCAGACAGAGGAAGTGCGACAACCCGCCGTAGGTAGCGCCGTGGGCCTTTTTAGTTTTAGCCACGCCCGGCCTTCGTCCGACTGACGCGTTTGAAGCGGGCGGGCGGGAGCGCCGGCGGTGGGTGGCGGCCGCGGTGGCCACCAATGAACGCCGGCTTCCGGAGCCGGCCGACAAACGTGGGCCAAATCACTTTTGCCGGTCGGGCGCCAATGGAAGTACGGCGCCTCGGACAGACGCCCTGGGCTTTCGGCAGGCCGGGTCCTGGCGGGCGGGCGTGCCAGAAGGCCAGCGTGGAGCACAAGGCCTGCGAAGGTCCCCCCTGCCCCGCCGGAACCCCCGGCTTCCGCGACCTTCAGTGCCTGTCCCACGACCGCCGCGTGGGCAAGAAGGAGGGCGCCGTCTTGACGGCCATCACGGACGACGGTGACGATCCGGTCGGCCGTCTTTCCGTCCGTCCGTGGCCCGGTCGTCCGCCCCCGCTTGACGAGCTGGAACGTCCGCAGAGCGGCCGTGCGCCTTGTTCTGCAGCCCGGCGGGTCGCGACCTCTCCGTGCCGCTGCCGGTGGCCGAAAGGGTGATGGACGGGACGCCGTGCGGCCCCTACGATGCCGACCTCTGCGTCAACGGCGCCTGTCGGGTGAGCCGGGGCCGGGCGAGTGCGGGCAAAGCCGACTGACCCTCGCCCTGGACAACAACAACAAAAAACCCACGTTTGTTTGCAGAAAATCGGCTGCGACGGCATCATCGGCTCCACCTCCACGGAAGACGTCTGCGGCGTCTGCAACGGGGACGGGGGATCCTGCTCCCTGGTCCGGGGGGACTTCAACCACAGCAGAGGCATGGGTAAAGAAGAACGCCGTGGCCAGAAAGACAAGGGACGATGGGCAGAGCCGGCCAAGCCAAATTTTGCCAGCCCGGCCTTTTTTCGCCAGGTTACGTGGAGGCGGCGGTCATTCCTGCCGGAGCGCGCCGGATTAAGGTGGTGGAGGACAAGCCTTCGCACAGCTTTCTGGGTAAGACGCCTTCAAATGCAACCCCGGGGCGAGCGCCCGACCGCCCGGTGACCAGCCGTGACCAAGCGTGGTCTTTCAGCCCTGAAAGACGGCGGCGGCAGGAAGTCCATCAACAGCGACTGGAAGATCGAGCTCCCCGGAGAGTTCCAGGTGGCCGGCACCACCGTCCGCTACGTGCGCAGGGGCCTTTGGGAGAAGATGTCGGCCAGGGGCCCCACCGACACGCCGCTCCATCTCATGGTCGGTCACATCCACCGCTAGACTTTGACCCCGCTCAATTCCTCCCCGCGTTCACCGGGCGCCGGGCCAGACAAACCTTTCCCGCCGGCCAGGATCGGCGCCAACTAACGGGCGCCAACGGTCGGCGGGGGGCCAACATTTACGGGCGCCGACGTGCTTTCGCAGGTGCTGCTCTTCCATGACCAAAGTTACGGGATTCACTACGAGTACACCCTGTCCCTGAACGCCTCGCGGGACCGCCAGGGCTCTCCGCACTACGCCTGGACCCACGGCGGCTGGGAGGAGTGCAGCGTGCACTGCGGAGGCGGTGAGCCATCTGGGCGAGGTCGGGGTCCCTGCAACGGACGTCCGGGGCCGACGTGGCCCCGAATCGATCTGTCCGTCTCCGTCCGGCTCAGGCGAGAGGAGGACGGCGGTGTCCTGCGTGCGTCTGACGGCCAATTCCACCGAGCCCGCCGCCGACGGCTTCTGTCACGACCAAACTCGGCCGCCGCCGCGAGTCGAGACTTGCAACGCTGAACCCTGCCGCCACCGGTAGGCGCCGGCGTCCGCCCGGGGCCTTCCCGAGGCCGTCCCGGGGCCGGGCTTCCTTCCGCGCCTTTGCTTTTCAGGTGGCTGACGGGCGAGTGGGAGGCGTGCTCGGCCTCGTGCGGCGCCGGCACGCGGCGGCGCCGGGCGTGGTGCGCGCTCCAGCGCTCCCACGGCGCGCCCACGCCGGCGACCGACGTCGCCCGCTGCCCCGGACCGGCGCCGACGCTCCTGCGGACCTGCTGGGGCCACCTCTGCCCGGGCGCGTGGGAGGCGTCGGAGTGGTCCCAGGTCGGCGGCGCGTCCGTCGCTCGCTCCTTTGACCCCGCGACGCCGGCCGTCACCTTTCCTTTTCCGGCCTCCTAGTGTTCGGAAGGTTGCGGCGCGGGGGTGCGTACCCGCACGGTCACCTGCGGCCACGCCGCCGACGGCGATGACGACGCCGGTGGCCGCTGCGACCCGCCGACGCGTCCCGCCGTCCAGGAAGCCTGCCGCGACCTCTCGCGCTGCTACGAGTGGCAGAGCGGCCAGTGGTCCAAGGTAGCTTTCCTGGCTTTGCGGACGCTTCCCGGAAGCCATTTTTTTTTTCCTGTCCTCCTTTCCCGTCAGTCTATTGAAATAAGTCAAGCGGACTGGGAAATGGCGCAACCTTTTTCCGCCCGCCAGTGCTCGTCGTCGTGCGGACGGGGCCTGCAGTCGCGTGTGGTGCAGTGCATGCACAAAGTGACGGGTCGCCACGGGGACGGGTGCCCGGCGGGCCCACGCCCGCCCGCCTACCGCCCCTGCCGCGCCGAGGGGGCCTGCCGCCCCGAGGCCAACGCCATCACCTCGCCCAGGCTAGGTGAGTCGGCCGGAGGTGGCTTCCTTCCTGCGTAAACCCCTCCCTCAATCCCGCCTGTGACGCCGCAGTCACTGTGTCCGCCGCCATCGTGTCTGTGGGCCGAACCGACCGACGTGTCTTTCCTCTCTGCCCGCCCGCCAGCCGCCCTGACGTCCAAGTGCACGGGCGACCAGTGGGCCGTGTACTGCCGCGTGATCCGGCAGAAGAAGCTGTGCCGGGACATGCGCTGGTACCAGCGCTGCTGCCGGACCTGCGGAGACTTTTACGCCAGCCACAACCAAAGCCATTGAGCCGCTCCAACGTAGGACTTTTTTTTTTTTCTTTTCTTTTTTCTTCCTCCCCGTCCGTCCGTCCGTCCGTCCGTCCGGCCGGCAGTCGCTGGCCGGCTCGGTCCGCCTCCCGTGTTCCTCACCGGCGGGAAGCAAGGAACGGAAGAACGGCGGTCGGTGGGAGCAACGGAAAGCTGTCGGTTGGCTCGCCGGCCGGCTACGGCCGTGGCGTCGCCGCCGCCGCCACCGCCGCCCTCCTCGGAGAAGCCCCAAAAGCAAAACCTTTAAGTGGCCCCAGGTGCTATTTTCTCAGGCGGAACATCTAAGTGTGTCCCCTGGTCAGTCAGTGTTTGGTGTATTTGATGTTCTCCATGGTGCTCTTTGCAATAAATGTTCTCTACCAGTGACAACGTTTCGAGATGATGAATTGAAGGAAGGGCTAGTCCAAAGATGAAGCAAAATAAAAACGGAGGTGTATCATCAGGCTTTTTGTTAATAAAATGACCCTGCATAGGCTTTTTTGACCATATATGGTAAGACTTTTTTTTAAAAAAAGACCATGTATTGTAAGGCTTTTTCCTGGAAAAAAATGACCATGTATAGCAAGACTTGTCTTTAAAAATTGACCATGTATAGTAAGGCTTTTATTACTATACACCCCTGGTATATAGTAAGGCTTTTTTTCTTTAAAAAACGACATAGTATAGTAAGGCTTTTTTTCTTAAAAAACGACATAGTATAGTAAGGCTTTTTTCCTAAAAAACGACATAGTATAGTAAGGTTTTTTTTCCTAAAAAACGACATAGTGTATATAGTAAGGCTTTTTTTCTTTAAAAAAAAACGACATAGTATAGTAAGGCTTTTTTTCTTAAAATACGACATAGTATATAGTAAGGCTTTTTAATTTGTAAAAAATGACCATGTATAGTAAGGCTTTTTTCTTTAAAAAATGACCATGTATAGTAAGGCTTTTTATTTTTAAAAAATGACCATGCAAAGTAAGGCTTTTTATATTTAAAAAAAAACCGAACACACTCTTTTACAGCATCAAGACTACAAAAATGGCGACTATAGTACGTCATCTTCCAAACATGGTCATTGAGTCGGGAGGACAAATCACCTCCTATGGGCGTGGTTACGCCCATTGGTGACGCAGGTGTGTAAATTATGCACATGCGCAGCATCTCGCCCCTTGGCGCAGCCATTTACATGCCGTCGGTCGAACGACTAGCACCCAAACGAGGTAAGCCCTAGACTAGAGCAATTTACTGTCCTATGTGCATTTTTAACACCCTACCGGGAGATTTTTTTAGGAATCAATTGAGCCAAAACGCCAACAAATCTGTTAGTTTATTGCCAGGTCGAACACACTGTCGACATTTGAAGTATGGGCTCCTTGGCATGTCACTAGCTAGCTTAGCATTAGCCTCACGACATTTGACTTCTAAAGTATTTTGTCCGTATTCTCTCCATTATTGAGTCGTGGGGGAAGACTTCATTTGATCAAACAAAGCCGAGATATCAACGGTCAGTTTGCCAGGTGAAGGTGTGTTGAATGTAATGATAGTTTTCACTGCGATTGCTAAACGCCCTTTTCCAATTTGTAATTCTGTTTTAAACAAAAATCATTGATACCAAAATGGTTAAGCCGACTTTCTCCTAATTTTTAACATCAGTCTGTATATTGAATCGCTTTGTCTGGAAAGGGGATTTTTTTTTCTTTTTTTCGGAGACCAACAGTTTATTATCTGTTGATCTTGAGAATGGGTAAATTCAAAATAAGGGCAAAGTAATAAAATATGTCAAACATGGGTGTATAATATGCACTAAAACAAATAAAACATAAATAAGATAAATAAATAAATAATAATAAAAATTAAAATAATAAATGAAACGTGACACATAACTTCCAGGGGAAATTAGCACCGAGCACTCACTAACTTATTTTCATTCTTTATCTTAATCATTTACTTTTAAGATTTCTCTTTCCTGTAATAATTGTTTGCACTTCCCAAATAGTTTGGTTCAATCAAGATGAAGCTGTTCCCGTGTGTCCAGAACCATGCACACCCTTGAGGGGAGAGGAGAGGAGACTGGGCCAAGGTATCAAGGTAATACTAATTACCCCCCAAAAAACCCACCTAAACACATCTGTTGAATCTCCAGTCTCTGTATATGATAACTTTTGCTCTATTTTTTTTGAATGCACCAGGTCCATGGTGATGTCCAGACCCTGGAGGACCACTTGATCTTCCCAGGTTGCCCACTTGAAGATGATGCATCGTCTCTGAATTCTGCTCTGAGGTTAATACCGTATTTTCACGCCTATTTGGCGCATTGTTTCTTACGCCGCAGTGTCAGTAACAAGTGCTATTTCTGTATTTTAGACACACAAAGCACGCACTATTTCGTATGGATTAAGATCGAAATGCGATTGCGCTGGCTACCGGAAGCAGCTTATTTCCGGGTTATATTGTAATGTATCCAAGTCAAAACATTCCTATCTTATTGACTAAAGTTGTGCAATTTACTAACCCCCCCCCCCCCCCCCCCCCCCTCTTATTTTATAGGTGATGTCCTGATCCCTAAGGTGAGGAGGATTTCTTTTTTTTTTTCAATCAGAAATTTCAATAAAAGAGATTTGAGTGTCATTTGTCTTTGTTAAAACACTTGGAGAAAAAAGACCCAAGACCCTCAATGGTCTTTTTTTTCCTTTTTTTGTTTATTCTAAATGTTGCTTTTGTCTACAGGTGAACACCAATCAATGTGATCCGAAGTGTGCAAATGTATTTCTTTGAATAAAAATTATAAAATGTCATTGTTGCTTGTATTCCTTTGCTAGTTCTATGAAGAAAAATACATGAGTATATTTCAAAGGTTTTATTTTCCCACAAAATAGAGTCATTGAAAAGTTCACAAGTCTTCCAGCAATTAAAGATGAGGTGGTGTTTCCATTGATGAATCTCTTCTTGGCAATGGATGGAATTCTGGGGAGAAAAAAAAAAGGTCAAAGCACAATAGACTAAGTCCAACATTAAAAAAAATAGACTGGGGGCCAGTTAGGTCAAAAGATTTGACCAAAAAACAATAACACTAAGTTAGGTTTTACCAACATCAGAAGGACCCATCTCTCTCTTTTCAGATGTAGTGGGAGATATACTGGATAGGGGCCCTCAAGATGTTGGTGTCAAAGGCTGTGCCACGCTCCAAAGTCACCTTTCTTTAGCGTTGATTTGCTAAACTTGAGTGGACCCCTGAAGAGAAGCAAAAAACAGAGTATTTTTAGTACACATGACATGAAAATAATAAATCAAATAAGCTGAAAAACAGGTCTTACGTCATACACGACTTCTTTGGTCTTGTAGATTTGGACAGCTTCCACCATCTCCGTGGCTTTAAACTTCTGCAAAACACCACAGCATGATTATGTCATTGCTTATTGAACCATTTTGATGCACAAATGACTCCCATTCAATCCAAAAAATAAAATACGTCTCACAAAGCTCTTAGACGGAGGAAAAATGGTTGTTTAAACGAGTCAAAAATGACCCCTGCGCTACGGTTGAATGAATGTCTCGCTTAGGTTTTGTCAAAACCACAATTAAAAATCAAAAGGTCCAAGCCCTGAAGTCTTCCTTTAGGAAAGGGAAGGGCAAAGGTTTATATAGACGTATTCTAGAAGTGTACTGTTTATTCCTTACACCTCCACTTGATGGCACTAGTGTGAGTGTGAGTTACCCACACAGGATCTTGCTATTAAAAATCAACGCCAACCCAGTTAAAGTGTCTTCATTCAAAATTGGAGTGTATCATAATAATAATAATCGGACATAGGCCCCTGTTGTCGTTATCACAACACAAAAAGCCTACTTGTCATCACACGCAGAAACTGCGTGTGACGAAATTGATGGTGCTTCTCCATAAGCTACGTTTACTCGGCAAAATGGCATTCTGCTATTGTGGATACAGGTCGCTTACCTCTCACTGTCTTCCACTTACCTTACTTCAGTCAGCTAGTAGGAGGCAGATCACCACCCAAACCTCTTTTTATATTACCGCAGAAGTGAATGTGTGTTATGTTACCGCGAGTTTAGATGTCTGATGGATGTGGGGAAAAAAACTGTCCTTAAGCTGGTCGCTGATATCTAAACATTACTGTGACAACAAAATTTCCCGAATACGGGATGAATAAAGTTATCCAATCCAATTACACGGGTAGAGGAATTAGAAGCTATTTAAAAAAAGACTCACTTTGCCGACAAACTGCTCCTTTTTGGCGGTTATGGCCACATTCTTGATGTTTCCCAGCAGTCTGTCCTCGTTGAGGGCCTGAAACACACAATGGAAGGGTTTCTTTTGAAACATTAAGAGCAATAGGTGACGCAATGTAGCCAACTTGCTAGCAAACATTTGTGTTTGCATCCACGTCGGGGCTACATCACGCCAATGAAGCACGTTCCCGTCAAAAAGCACTCTTCAAATGAGAACTGGGGCTACGAAATCCCCAAAAGACAAAGTACCGAACGCGCTGCATTGTCCTGGAAGAAGTTTGTCGAGTCTTTCTTCGGGAAATCGTCAATTCTGAACAGCAGCTCAGCAGTCCAACGCGCCCAGCCTCCTGCTCATCCGCCATTTTGAAAAATGGCGGCGTGGCTTTTGAACTCTGACCACAGCCACGCCTCGGCCACGCCTATTACACATAGACACAAAAAAAAGAGATCGTTTTCATCATAGAGTGCATTAGTCAGGGGGCTGGGGCTGCAAATACTTTTAGGTTGGGCATTAATACTTCAAAACAAATACATTGTTTTCATAATAACGTACTGTAAATACTTTTTGGTTGGGCTTTAATACTTTGAGATACAATATTGCATCTCCCTAGGCCGTATGTGGCCCACGATGCCAAATGAGTTTGACACCCCTGGTGTATAGTAAGGCTTTTTCCTTAAAAAAACGACATAGTATAGTAAGGCTTTTTATTAAAAAAATGACATAGTAGAGTAAGGCTTTTAAAAAAAAAGATCATATATAGTAAGGCTTTTATTTATTAAAAAAATACCATGTACAGTAAGGCTTTTTTGTTTAAATGACCATGTAGACTTATAAAAAATGACCAGGCTTGTTTAAAAAATAAAATAAAAAAGATCTTGTATAGTAAGACTTTTCATAAAAAAATGACCAAGTATAGAAAGGCTTTTTTCCCTTTAAAAACATGTATATAGTAAGACTTTTCATTTAAAAAAGACCATGTTAAGGCTTCTTTTCTTTAAAAAAAACATGTATCGTAAGACTTTTCTTAAAAACAAAATGACAATGTATAGTAAGGCTTTTTCTAAAAAATAAAAAAGACCATGTATATTAAGGCTTTTTTTTCTTTAAAAAACATGTATAAGTAAGACTTTTCATTACAAAAAATGATCATGTATAGTAAGGATTTTTCTTTAAAAAAAGACCATGTACATTAAGGCTTTTTTTCTTAAACATGTATAGCGAGACTTTTCTTTTAAAAAATTGACCGTCTACAGTAAGGCTTTTTTCTTTTTAAAAAAGTCAATGAATAGTAAGGTTATTCTTTTCTTGAAAAAGAAGACCAAGTACGTTAAGGCTTCTTTTCTTAAAAAAACGGACCATGTTACGTCATAAGGCTTCTTTCTTTCAAAAGTGGACCACGTACGGACGGCACTGTCCGCAAGGCGCCTGGCTGGCTGGCCGGCCGGCCGACCGTATCCTGGTCGTCGCGGGCCGGCCAGGCCATGGATGACATCCGGCTTCGCTCGCTCGGTCGTCCGTCCGAGTAAACCTCGGGAAAAACGGCTGCGCCCGGCGAGAAGCGCTCTAACTCCCAACGGGGAGCGAGCCCACCTCCGGAAACGGAGGGCGCCGTTCAGAAGCTGGAAATGGGGTCCCGAGGACCGGCCGGGCCAGTCGACATTGCCGGCTGGCCCGGCGCCGGCGCCGAGACGGGGAAGGCATTGGTGCAAAAGACAAGATCAAGGAACTGGGGACAACTTTTCAGAGAGCCGTCTTCCAGCGAGTCGGCCCACGCCTTAACGGGGATCCAATAGGGCCAGTTTGGCTCGGAGCCTCGCCTTTGGCGCCCCACCAAAGCCACATCGGCGCAACACCGGCTCGGAGGTCGGCGCGCGTCCTTAGGTCATCTTTTTGGTCTTGCGTTGATGGGCGCCCGAGGGCAAATCCCTGAGGTAGTTGAGGTCCAAAGTCAAGTCGTCGCGGGTCCCGGCCGCGCCTCGCGCCGCCGCCGCCGTCATCGTCCTCTTGGAGTCCGCTTTGTCCTTTTGGAGGCGTGGGCGCTCGGTCGGCGCCGCACGCGACCTGACCGCCTGCTTGTGGGCCGCCGTCGGCTCCTCGGCCGCTTTGGCCCGACGCCCACGGGGCGGGGACGGACGTCCGTTTCCTCCTCGCTGGGTTTTGAGCGTGGCCGCCGCCGCCGCAGCCGGCCGGGTCTTGCCCCGCTCCTCGCCGGGCCGAGGGCCTTCGTCGCGTCTGAGTCGTCCGGGTACGGGCGCGGGTGGAGCCCGGCGCGTCGTCTCGGCCGCCGGCGAGGACGGGAGGCGGGGGACGTCCGGGACGGCCGAGCGTCCCTTCACCCGGAAGGAGCGCTTGCCCCCGAGCCGGGAAGGGCCGCGGTCGAGCGCCGGCGAGGACGGGGCGCCGTCCCGGACCCCGGACGAGCCGGCGCGGATCGGCGACGGGGCCCGCGGGGACGCCGGCTTGGCCGACGGCGCCTTGACGGACGGGCAGCGACACGGCTCCGGAACGATGCGATTCATCCGGAAGAAGAGGCAGATTTTCGTCCGCCAGGTCTTCTTCTCGGGCGGGAGCTGGGGAATTTTCACGCTGGCGCGCAGGCGGGGGCGGGGCCCGCCGACGAAGACTTGACGGAACCTCCGCCACCAGGCGCCGGGCTCGGTCTCGAGAGCCCCGGCGACGGGCCCGTCCTCGGCGGCCAGGGGAGGGGGAGGCGGTGGTGGCGGCGGCGGTGGCGGCGTGGCCGCCGGATTGCCCGTCCTTTTGGGGCCCAGCAAGCGGCAGAACTTTTGGCGCCAGTTGGCGGCCTTGAGCGCCGGCCCCGAGCGGCTCTTGTCCGAGCCGCCGACCGGACAGAATTTCATTTTATCCAAGCTGTCGCTCACGCTGCAAGAAAAAGAGACAAGAGCCAAGAGTCAATGATTTCAGTGGCAAAGCAACGATGGGATTTTGCCGTATATTTAGGCCTGGGATGGTCCCGCCAGTCAGCTTTTTAAAGACTTTTTAACACGACGACTTAACGTTTTACTCAAGTAAGGCTATTCTGGGCTCCTCTGCTGTTGTTTCAATTGAATGGGGAAAAAAGGTGTTTGTCCACTAGAGGGCACTTTGGAGAGGACGGACATTTCATTCCCGTCTCCATTTTTTGGGTCATAGATCATCATAAGAAGAAGAGTAGTAGTCATAAAAGTGGATATAGACGAGAAGGCAAAAATCCTATCAAAGCAGAAATTTGGAGCCGGCGCAATTTTTGGACGAGCCACGTCAAGATGGGAGCGCCGGCGCACTCACTAGAGGCTGTCGCTCTTGTGCTCGCTCAGGTGGCTCATGGTGAGGAAAGGGTGCCGGAGCGCGTCCTCGGGGGTGATCCTGTGTTCGGGGTCCATGTGGAGGAGACACTTGAGGAGGTCCACAAAGGCCTCGCGATCCTCCAGCTCCACCGGCTCGCCGGCTTCCGGCTTCAGCTGCGTTTTGCGTGGGACGTTAGCGGTGGCGGCGGCGGCGGCTGACGACGACCACGACCACCCAAAGGCGCCCGATGGCCCCGGCAAAAAAAAATCAAAATGAGAGCCACACTTACTTTGACCATGTCGTCCAAACACTTGAAGGACCACGGCAGGGACTCGGGACGGACTCCGGTCTTGTCTTGGTACTCGCGCTCGGTCTGCAAGCAAATCGGGTGGCGCCCGTTAAAAGAGCCTGTCTCAATCCCCACCGACACCAAAGCCCCTCCGCCCCTCGCCCCCCGCTCACCATGAGGCGCCACTTGGGGTGATCGCCGTCGTTGTCCCTGTCGCTTCTCTTGAAGTACTTGGCGGTGTTTTTGCTGGCCGTCAGCAGGTGATCGGGAATGCGGCCCACCACCTCGATCATGCTCCGCAACTGCCAAAACCTTTATGTTGACCCTTGATATGGCTGGGTTGCCCGCTGGCGCCCGGGCACAAAAACATCCCCGACCCGACCCACTCCGTGGGACCAAAAGCCCCTTTGGTTTTAACAAAGGGGCTTTTTTGGAGGGGACCGGCGTTGCGATTTTCCGTTTTTAGCGCCCAGTGAGATGTTTTGGATGGCAACCTACCATGTTGTAGTTGTTGTTGGCCAAGAACAGGTAGTTTCCCAGGTACAAGAAGGAGAGGACGCATCCCAGGGACCACATGTCGATGGCCTCGGAGAAGGGGAGGCCCAGGGCCACCTCTGGCGCCCTGTCGGGGCGTAGCTTTGGGGTCAGCCCATAAACTTAAGTGGAAGAAGACCCGCCTCCCCCCTTCCCCAAAAAGCGCTCCGTCCACCCACTCACCTGTTGCCCATGGGCTGCAGGGCCACGCCGTAACTGAGGGGGGCGTCCTCGGTGATGATGGACAGGCCAAAGTCGATGAGCTTGACGCGGAAGGGCGCCGCCGTGTGGTTGACCAGCATGATGTTGTCCGACTTGAGATCGGTGTGGATGACGCCGATGCTCTTCAGGGCGTCGAACGCCGTCAGCAGCTAAAAAGTAGAAGGAAAGAAGGAAGGGGGGGGGAAGGAGGG
Source organism: Stigmatopora argus (assembly GCF_051989625.1). Taxonomy (NCBI): domain Eukaryota; kingdom Metazoa; phylum Chordata; class Actinopteri; order Syngnathiformes; family Syngnathidae; genus Stigmatopora; species Stigmatopora argus. The sequence continues at coordinate 118,935 of NC_135388.1, forward strand.
CGCCCGTCCGTCTGTCCGTCCGTCCGTCCCCAAAACGGGCCAATCCGTCCGTAAAAAAAAAAGGCAGCAGCTCCCTCCGACTACCTGCTGGGCGACGGGTCGGATGTCGCTGGGCGAGAAGGTCTTCCATTTCTTGTCCAGGACCATGCTGAACAAGCTGGTGTCCAGAAGCTCAAAGACCAGGCACGGGTGGCCGTTGAAGGTGAACGTTTCAATGAACTCCACGATGCTCTTCTTGTCCGGGTCCAGCACGCTCACGATCTCCTGCATGTTGATCTGGGCGGTGGCAAGAGTTTAGGCTCGAGCCCTTCCCCGGTCGGCCCCCGGGCAAAGGGGTAAAAGCCCTCCCCCCCAAACGCACCTCGTTCTCAAAGAGAGCGTAGTTCTTGTGGACCTTGAGTGCCACGTCTTTGGCGCTGGTCAGGTTCTTGCACCTGAAGACGTGGCTGCTGGTCCCTCGGTCCAGGAGCTTGTGGATGTGGTAGAAGCCGTTTTTGCTCTCCACGATGGAACCTTCCATCTCGGCCAGATCCCGGGATTCCGCCTCGGAGGAACGCGCTGAAGAACATGCAGAGAACCAAGACTGCGCCGCCGTCAGGCTTTCCCCAAAGGAACGGCCGAGAGAGGAGGAGCAAACGAAGCGCCACGCCGACCGACGGACGGACGGCCCTTGGCTTACCTGTGTCATGTGTGGAGGATTCCAGGAAGGCGACGACGGCGAGGCGTGGCGCGGCACGGCACGGCACGGCGAGGGGGGGCGAGCGAGCGGGCAACATGGAAGGCCACGTCGGTCGGCAGCGGCAAAATCAAATAAGACGCGGGGCGATCTTTGTCAGGGCGGGACGGCCAGAGCGCCGCCCTTGTTTCACACGCCTACCATCAAAGTTGGCTGACATCATCAAGGTGCACCCGCGACCTCATCCTGCACTGATGACGTCGGCCGAGCCGACGATGTCGGACGCCACGCAGGTTGGGCGGGGCCGGCCCCGCCTCCTCCTCCTCCTCCTCTTCCTCTTCCTCCCCAAAGATAGGTGACCCGGAAATGCCCCCGATTCAAGAGGAAGGAGGTGGCCCAAATTGAAGAGAAAGCCACCCGGAAAGGCCCCAAAGATCCAAAGAATCGGCGGAGGTGGCGCTGCTGACAGCGCGGACATTTTGCCAAGCGGAATCAAGCACCCCCGCCCGGGAAGAAAGTCCATTTCCTCGTCCAGCGGAACGCCACGGGAAAGAAGTACGCCAGCGCTGTAAGGTGGCTCCCAAATGGGGTTCTTTTTTTTTTTAATGGCTCCATTTTTGAAGAACAAGGTCACTGGTTTGCACGGGTGGGCGGGGCAAAAAGACATTCCACCCTCGACGACGACGGGCGTCCCAGTCCGATAGAGTCGAGGGGATCGGAGGTGGCCGGACGGGGATGGTTGGCTATTATTTCTTCTCGATTGGTTCAAGTGGGCGTAGCGTCCGTCATCGTCACCGCGTCGTCACGGCCGTTGGAGGGAGCGTGGCGGCGTTTGCGGGCCGCCGGTGCGTCGCAGGCGGGCCGCCCGAGCGTCCGTCACGGACGACAGCATTCCCTGCGAGCGCCAGGCAAAAACTTAGGCTCGGGGGACCACGAGACGGCCACAAAAGGGCCACGGCGCTCAAAGCATTTGGCTCCCAAACGGAACGAGGCCGCAAACCTTTTCCAAAGCACACTTGAGCCATTGAATTCACATTCATGGTAGAAAATGGAAAAGAGAAAAGGAGGAGAGCCAGGAGAGACCCAAGCGAACCACCGCGCCGCCAAGCGTGGCCAAAAAAGGACCAAAACAGTTGTAAAAGAGAATAAACGAGACGGAAGACGCAAAACAAGAGGCCAAAACGCCAGGCAGGGAGGCAGGCAAAGAATAGAAATTGAGAAAAGAGAAGGAAAAAAAAATGGAATCAAAGTACCCGGGCAATCTTTTCATCTTGCAGCTCGATGCTTCGAATGGTCTCTCTGTCGTCGTCTTTTTGGCCAACGTTCAACTTGCGGGGTTCCTGAAAAATCCATCCGTCACAAAATGCAGTGCGTTGGCTTGGGAATCCCCCCCCCCTCAAAATCAACGTGCATCCGATACCAGTTCCATTGCAGTTTGTACTTTCTTTTTTTTTTTTTACCTTGCAGTAAATGTTGAGACGCGTTCCGGTCAGGTCGGGTGGCCGGTACAAGTTTTCGTACAAACACTCCCACTCTTTGCTGAAGTGAGCCATAAAATCCACCTCTTTGACGCACACCACCCTCCTGAGCGACCACCCAAGAGGGTCAAGGGGGCGCCGACGGCACCGGAGACGGCGGACGGACGGCCCACCTGTTGGTGACCACCACGTTGGTCTTCTTGCGCCCGGGATAAGGACAGTGGCGGCAGAATACTTCGCCTTCCAGACGATTCAGCTCCCAACGCTGCCGGGAAGCCGACGCGCAAACGCGAGGGATGGAGGGGGGGGGGGAAACAGGGGGAGGAAAAAAAAAAATCACCAACGACACACAATGTTCTTTAGAAAGGTTTGCTGATTTTTAATCCAAGTTAAGAGGGGGAGAAAAGAAGAAAAGTGGGTGGTCCTTTGCCATTTTTGTTTAGTGGTCATGGCGCTGCATGCGGGTCAAACACACAAAAGAAAAGCAAGGTTAACTTTGCAAGAGAGAAAGAGAGAAAGAGAGAGAGAGAGATGATAGAGAGCAGAGAGACACACCACGGATAGACAGACTAACTACGTTGGCGGGAGGCAAAGTTGCTGAATTTTGGGACTCTTTTGGGACTCTTGCATTGATTCTGGGCCATCCCCGCATGGTTCTCTCTGCCTGAAGGCAACGAGGGGAGAGGCCATTTTGGAAGTTGGTTGCCAGATAAGCTCATTCTGCCTAAAAAAGCCCATTTTGCCCCAAAACAAGCTGACTTTGCCTCGAGCCAATCCCCTCTCGAGCGGCCGACGACATGTGGCACGGACCCACCGACCGACGGAAGGAAGGTAGGTCCGGGCTAACGCCGTAGCCGGGCGATGAGCTACCTGGAAAAGGTCCAAGCCCCGCGCCTCGGCCAGGTCGTAGGCTCGAATGATTCCGTCTTCTCGGATCAGCCGGACGGGGCGGAGCTTGGCCACTTGCTCCGTGGACTCGGCCGCCCTGGAAAACACGTGAAGAATAAACGCCAAGGGGGGGAGGGAAGGCGACGGCGGTGGCCCGATTTCGCCGGCTTTGGCCGACGAGCGCGCGGAGATGCCGTAGGGCGCCTCACCTGATTTGACCTCTAGGGGCAGCGTGGGACGGGCGCAATGTCACGTGACCAAATGAGGGCAAATGCCAGGGAAATTTAGTTTGGGGATCATTTGGTTGAGGTGTGGGTGTGGGGGGGTACAAAAGGCGGTCAGCCCTGGAGCGGACAAAGACACTTTTGTGGTCACGCGTATGCGCCGCCTTTGTCGTCCGATTTGTCCGCACGTCGCCCAATTTTTCGCCCTTTTTTGACTTTCCCGGGTAGCCTTTTTTCGGTCCGGATGCCAACTTTGTCCATCCGTCGCACTTTCGTGCCTCGGTCGATATTCCCACGGCCCTAAGCCGTTGGCTTTTGAAAGGTCGCAAAATGGGGCCGGCCGGGTCAGCCGGTGGGTTCAATGGACACAAAAAAATGCCGATCGGGGGTGGGACCATCTGACAGACACGCCGCTTTCACGTCACGTAGGGCGAAACCAAACCGTGGCAAAGAAGGAGAAAGGGGGGGAAAAAAGAGCACCATTGGGAGGCACGGACGACGGCGGATGGACGGTCAAAGCACGGGGGCTTGACAGGTTCCATACTCACGTGGCAGAGGGGACGGGGGGAGAAAAAGAAAGAAAAAAAAAAAAAAAAAAAGAAAAAGAGCGCAGCTGAGTGACGCAAAAGCAAAGGTGTCGGCGGCGTGTTGACTTTTACCTCTGGATGCCCTGGAAGGCGCTGCTGGCCATGTCCACCACGCCGCCGGTGGGGCGGGCCACCACGCCCACCAGACCTTTGCCGATGCCTTTGAAGAAGCCGGCCGCGCCCTCCTTCCTGGCCCCTGTCGGGATGAGCGTCGTTAGACTCTGGCGGCGGCGGTGGCGGCGGTGCATCCATCTGTACGTACCTTCCACCGGTTTGGTGACGATGCCGGTCACTCCGCCGACAACACCCTGCGCGCACGAGGGGAACGTTTGAGAGGAAGGGGAAGGGCACGCCCCGTCACGCCCCCATCACGCCACGCCTCGCACACACACACACACCTTGAGAAATCCTTTGCCCCCTTTGGCCAAGCTCTGGCCAAAGTCTCTGGGGGCTCGGTTCATCTCGTCTCTGCGTTGGCGCTGGTACTCCGGGTCCATGGTGATGGCCGCCAGGCCTTTCCCCACCGAGCCCGTGATCCTGGAGACCACGCCGGCGGCGCCGCCTGCGAGCGGAGAGCGGAAAGCCCCGTTAGAGCGGAGGCCCAGAAAAGAGGTTCCGTCGGATGGCTAGAAAAGGAGCTCGCTGGAGGAAACGGCTTCTCACGGGGGAGGGGTCGCTGGCTTCCTCTCCATTTTGCTCTACTTACGATTTCTTTAGGCTTTGGCTGTTGTTGTTTTTTAATGCTAGGACTGGTTTCCAGCCATTTTCTTTTCAGGTTAGCTAACACGACACGAGCAAAATGAAGAGGAAGTGCAACTGGCCGGGCCCGGCAAAGGAGGACGAGGAGGAGGAGCCACTCCTCACCCACGGTGTGACCCAGGAGGCTGCGCACGCCGATGACCACGCCTTCGGCGAACTCTTCGGGGCCTCGGACCGCCCCCTGAAAGGGCTCGTAGAAGAAAGCCTCCACTCCCTGGGACAGGCCCCGGATCAGGCCGAAGGGGTTCCCCAGCACGTCCAGACCCAGGACCAGCACGTACATCTGCTTCAAGAACTGTCGGAGAAGTGCACGCCATCAAAGGAGGGTGAGTGGTCGGTCGGTCAGTCTGTTTGTCAGTCAGTCGGTCGGTCGGTTGGGGTCCCGCCCACCTGCTCGCTGTAGTGGCGCGTGGCCGCCCGCATCAGCTTCTCCCTGCGGTAAAACTGGCACTCCACCTCAAAGTAGTCCAGCCTGCAAAAGACAGCCAATCAGAGCGCGGCAGGGAGGAAAATACCATTTGGCGTGGGGAGCTTTTGGACCCTCCAAGTCCATTTTCTCAAACTTCCGGTGGGCAAAAGGGCTCAAAACAAAGGAAGCCCGACAGAAAAAAAGGCCAAAAAGGAGAAGAAAATACGAGGGCAAAAAAAGTGGGGGAAAAAAATGGTTTGATCCCATCTGTTGGAGCGGAAACTAAATGGCGGAATATTGTCTCACTTGAAGACCAGGTCGTCCACGTCGATCAGCGTGGCGCCGATGCTGGCCAGGAGCAGGTTGAGCGACTCGGCGCCGGCTTCCCCCGCCGCGGCCGGCCCCAGCGACAAACTCAGGTGCAGCTGGAGGGGAAGAGTCCCCGATGAGCGCGGTGGAGCGCCGTCCCCAGGGTTAAGCCCCGCCCCCTCCCTCCCTCCCTCCCAAAAAAAGACAATCCCAAGGCCTGGCCCCTGCCCTACCTTGACGGGGGATATGTGAAAGTGTTCAAAAAAGTGGAGTCCGGACGCCTGGTCCAGAGAACTTTGCATCAGTTCAGCCTGCAGGATCTCCATGTCCTTTTGGAGCAGCTGGCTCTAGAACACACATAGACACAAATACACACACGGACGCCACCATTTGTGGACAAATTCTCACTTAAACGGCCACGCGCTGCCTTCAAGGTACTCTCGACGCTATGAAATATTTTGCAAGACGCGCCACTCATTTGAAGTGGCTGGGGGCCGGGTGAGGCTTGGGGGACAGGAAGCGACCCGTGCCCCCCCAACCGACTGCTACGCCATTGACGGCGGGCGCGGAAGTTCAATCCGGACCGGCACCTGTTTGCCACCGGACACGAAAAAGGAGCGCGTGCCCACCTGGTGCGCCGCAGCCCGCGGCGGCTCGGCGGGCGCCAGGAGCGCCAAGATGGCCGACAGGAAGCCTCGGTCCACCTTGACGGCCATTTCCTGGACCAGCACCATGAAGTACCTGGGGTGGCGTGGGAAAGAGAAACGCTTAGCCGGGAAAGAGAAATGCTACGCCACCAGGAGCGGCAAAAATGAAATCCGCCGACGCTACGATGGACCGGGACTAACTGACGGGCGGAGGGACGGATTTCAATTCTTTTGCAATTTTCCGTTCCCATCGAGCTGCATTTCGGTCCGTTGGGCGAAAAATAGACGGGCGTCGACGGCTTCGTCCACTTACTTGAATTGCGTGACGGCGCTGCGGTGGTCCGAGCGCGTGATGACCGACATGTCCAGAAAGGCCTTGGGCTCTGCGGGAGGAACGGCGGGTGTCAGCCGTCGGGCCGCTCCATCGCGACGCGACGGGACGGGCGCCTCACCAGAGTCCAGAGCCACCGACTTGGGAGGGGGAACCGGGTGGAAGGCCACGGGGAAGATGGCGCCCGGGAGCTGGTTGTCCACCTGCGAGCAAACACCCCAAGTGCATACGTGGTGGGCGCATTTCCCTCTCAGTCGTTGCGGTTCCATTTCGGTTCCGTTCTGACCTGCAGCCAGTGTAGTTGCGCCCGAAGGCTCCGCTGGTGGGGAGATCGCTTCAACTCCACCTGGACGGCCGGCAGGAAGTTCCTCCGGAGGGGGCAGGCATGGGGCCGGCGCATGGTGGCCCCGCCGACGCCGAGGTCCACCTCCAGCTCGGCGTCCAGTCGGGTGGGCCCGGCGGGCGAGCGGCCGCTCTTGACGCCCCGGTGGGCCTCCTCCAGCAGGCCGATGTGCTTCTGACTCAAGGGCCTCCAGCGGTTCTTGCGCCACATCTCCCACACCACTCCCGAACTGAAGGCAGACGGGGCGGCGACCGTCAAAAGGAGAGAGCGACGGGCGGGAAGCCCTCGGACGGACCTGGTCACGCCCACGTAGGCCACTTCCCGCCGTCCGTCGGCGTCCACCAGGGAGAGGCCGAGGTTCCGCAGCGAGAGCCCCAGCTCCTCCCGGAACTGCTCCAGCTGGTCGGCCTGCCGGGCCCTGGTCACCACGCCGGCGTCTTCCGTGAAGATCAGGACGCGCTGACGCCCGTCCAGGAAGGACGCCCAGTAGACCTGGGACGGGCCGCCGTCCGGCCGGAACTGACCCCAGTCGTCCTGGGAGAGAAGAGGGGGGGGGAAAAAAGCGCCCGCCGGCCCTCAGATCCTAGCTCGCTCGCTCGCTCACTTCCCGTTGATTTGGGGACACTTTGGATGGACGCCCGGGCCACCTCCCTCCCTCCCTCCAAATATTGGACTTTTGAGACCTTGAGAAGGCGAGTCTCTCCGGAATGCCGGCCGCAGCTCCAGGCCAAGGTTCGAACTCCGGCGGGGTCGTCCCAGGCGAAGCGTCGAGCCTCGCCGGGCTTCAGTCGGCGCTCGGCCGAAGGGCCGCTGCCAGAAAAGAAGGCCGGTGTGAAACAACGTGAAGCGAACCGGGCCTCTGCCATCGGGGGCCGTGGCCGTACGGATGGCCGGACCGACCGACCGACCGACCTCTGGCGGTAGACCAATTCCGCCCGTGCCGTGTGGTTGATCACCAGGGCGGGGGCCGCCCCCTCAAAGTAGTCGCCCAAGCCGACCACGGTGGAGTGGTCCGACACGTTGACCTCCACCGTGATGCCGCCGCACTGCGGAACGAGCGAAGAAGCTCGGACTCGGGCTGGCGTGAAAAGACGGCGTGGCGCCCTCCTACCGTGTCCAGGCCGAGCAGGGTGCCGTTGTCCTGCCGGTCCAAGCGGAACCACGGGGAGCCCCGCTCGGCGCCCACGGCGCGCACGCGCAGCTTGGCCGAATCGCTCTCGGGCCACAGAGGGAGACACTGCGGGGAAGCCAAGTGAAGATTAATGGAGATCCGGACGAGAAATGAATGAATTGGGCTAGCCGGCGGCTCGTCCCGGTGTGAAGAGCCGTTAGGTTCGGGGGACGTTTTGGGGATGAGGGTCCGGGGCCCACCTCGGAGGAGGAGATGTAGTGCCACCTGGTGGCGGCGTCCACCAGTTCGCCGACCTCCAGCTCGTAGGAAGACTTGTTGAGCAGCGTGTAGAAGGGACTGACGGTGACCATCTTGGTGAGCTTGAAGCTGCTCATCTGGATGCTCACGCCCACCTGGACCATTGCGAGTGAGAGAGTGAGAGAGAGTGAGAGAAAGAGTGAGAGAGAGAGAGAGTGTGAGTGAGAGAGTGAGTGAGAGTGAGTGAGTGAGTGAGAGTGAGAGAGAGAGAGTGAGTTAGTGAGAGTGAGTTAGTGAGAGTGAGTTAGTGAGAGTGAGTTAGTGAGAGTGAGTTAGTGAGAGAGAGTGAGAGAGAGTGTGAGTGAGTGAGAGAGACAGAGAGAGACAGGGGTAAGGGTTGGGGTGGCTAGAGAGACTGAGAGAGAGAGAGAGAGAGAGAGAGAGAGATGGTTTGCGGTAATTCTCACCAGGTAGTCCGGGGCGCCGGCGTTGCCGCCGGGGCAACGCACGCAGCCCTGACTTCCCACCGCGTCCAGGGAGAAGGCGTCCGACCAGGAGCTGTTGGACACGCACATCTGGATCTGCCGGGACAAGCGGCGGACGGTTACAAAGCCGGGCCCAAACGCTCGAGCGCCGTTTGTCGCTTTCTAAATGACTTGGACTTGCTATTTGAAGCCAGAAGCCCAGCCAGTAGGGAGGCGCTAAGACGGAGACAACGCGTACCTTGTTCTTGCCCAGGAGGTTCTTCCCGCGGAAGGAGAAGAGGACCACGTCCCGGAAGTCGGTGGCGTGCTTGACCAGGACGCCGCCGTCGGCCCGGTATCGCAGCACCCGCCGCGTCTTGTTGACCATCCAGAAGGGGCTGTAGAGGGACAGCAGGAGGCGGCCCGGCGTGGCCGAGGCATGGACGCTCAGCTCCAGGCTGCGCTCGGGCTCCGAGGCGCAGGTCATGCGGACGGCCGGAAAGTGGGCGCCGGCCCGGTCCAGGCGCAGGTGGCCGAGCCAGTCGCGGCCCTGGTAGCCCAGCAGCTCCAGGCGCAGCGTTTCGCCGGCGGCGCGGGCGTTGAGCAGGTTGGAGGTGCCGCCCTCCGCCAGCTCGTGAGAATCGGCGCAGTTCTGAAACGTAGCGTAGCCGTCGACTTTTCTCCGACTCTTTTGGGTTTAGGTTCGGGGTTAGCCACGAGGAGAGGCGCATTTTTTGCCCACCTCCATGGTGTAGCGGAGCGCGTAGGGCAGCAGGTTCCTGAGCGTGGCCACGGGGCGCAGGTGCAGGACGTAGGCCGGGTCCCACTCGTCCTGGGCCGCGTCCACGTGCGCCAGGGCGTCGGGCGCGGCCAGCGCGCTGACCGTCAGGGGCAGTCCGCCGCGGTCGGCGTCCGACGGCGGGCACGTCAGCAGCGAGAGCACCTCCGAGCCCCGCCGCGCCTCCTCCTTCCAGGAGAGGCACGTGGACGACGGAGCGTAGCGGCACGACGGCGCCGACGCCGGCTGCAGGTACAGCTGGAGCCTGCGGACGACAAGCCACGGTGGGAACGGAACGGCCCGGACCGAGGACGCTAGCCTCGCCTCGCCGTGGCCGCAATAGAGGGCAAGCGAACCCCCCAATTGCCCGTTTCTAGTCCTACAAATGGCCACCTGTAGGCATCCAAGGGGATGTGGAATTCCTCCTTGGGGCGGGCCACTCCGACCGCTCGTAGGTCGCGGGCGTCCGGGCACCATTTCAGCACGGTGAACGGCACGGAGAAGTGGTTCCGGATCTGTGGGGGGAAAAACAAAGCCCAGTTGGCCCGGACGGAGGGGCGGACCGGACAGGCGGACCCACCTGCAGGGGGGAGCGGACGGTGACCAGCTTGTTGCCGTCGGCGCCGTCGATCTGCACCACCACCGACAGCGACCGCCGTAGCTCGGGCCCGCGGACGTTGTAGAGGCGGCGGCCCGGCTTGTCCACGGGGACGTCGGCAATCTCGCTGTACCCCGACGGCACTGCGACCGGGACAGAGAGGATTGGCTCGGACCCCGGCGCCTCCACGCCCCGGCGCCCCCTCGTCCTCCCGCCCTACCGACGGTGAGGCGGAATCCGCGGCTCTCCGGCCGCCGCAGGGCCGAGAGCGTCCCTCCGGCGGAGGCTTCCGAGACGGAATGTTCCAGTTCCACGGTGCCCAGGGGCGGCAGCTCCAGCAGTTGGCCCCGGCACGCCGGTCCCGCCGGCCTCAGGTCGGCGCTGGTCCGCAGCAGCAGCGGGACGCCCAGGGCGTTGAAGACGGACACCGGCGCCTTCTCTTGGGCCGACGGGTCGAAGGCGGGTGCGGCGCTCCCCGAGAAGGCCTGCGGGCGAGGGTGGATGTCGGGGTCGCGGTCGGCCTCCTGAATCCGGAGGCCCGCCTTCCCCGGGAGGGCGCTTTTTCCCCTACCTCGGCCAGGCGGGCCAAGACGTCCAGGGCGCCGCGCGACAAGGTGACGTTGAGGGTGTCGTCGGAGGAGACGCGGACGGCCCTGCGCGCTTCCGGCAGGATGACGAACTCGTCCCCGTGGGCCGGACTCCTGTCCGCCTCCGGATTGGTCTTGACCTGAGCGATGGACACGCGGTCGGTCACGGCTGAAGGGCGGGCAAACGGGGGGACAGACGGACGCCATCCGAGAGAGAGAGGCCCACCCTACCTCCAAGTCCAGCTTCCATGGGCGCGCTCCGCCTTCCACGCGCTCAATCAGCGGCTCCCACACGGCGTGGACGGCGTTAAAGTAGTTGACCTGCAAGGCAGCCGCGCAGCCAAAATCAAAAATGGCTGACGAAGAAGTCCCCCGGAGAAGAGTCCCCAAGTCAATGGAGAGTCAAGCAACATGCGGTCACACTTGAGGCCCAATTCCGTGTGCTCAAAGCGCATTCAATCTCAGTGTCCCGGTAGAAGCACAAACCACAATCAAGGCACTCCATTGGATTGAATTCCCCGGGGTTACCTCCAAGGTCAAGTTGGCCTTGAGCCGCGGGAGGGAGGACCAGTTCTCGGCCCAGCCGCCCAAGGAGGACTCGGCCAGCAGCAGCGGGACCGTACGGTGACCCGGACCGGACTCCAGGGTCACCCGGACGACCTGAGAAAGCCAGAGCGTGGGCCGGACCGCTCAAAACCCCGTGCCGGCTTTTCCCCAAAGGCGACCCGCCTTACTTTGACTCCAAAGTCCAAGTGCTGGCCTAGGCCGAGGTCCTGGCTTTCCCCAAAGTTCTCGGTGACCTCGGCGGCCCGCTCCACGCCCAGGAACCAGTAGTCGCGCTCGTAGACGTTCTCGGTGGCCCACAGGTCCTCGGGCAGCCGCTCCGAGCCCTCGTCGCCGTCACCGTCGTCGTCGCCGCCGCCTGGCCCTCGCACGGCTGCCGTTATGTTGCCGATGGTGTCGAGGATGAAGGGAGAAATCTAAAAAAGGATGGCGACGAGACAGACACGCGTGAGTGCTCGTTTGAAATCCCAGAAGGATTTTCCGGCGGATAGCCTCGGGGCTCACGGTTAAGCCATCCGTGCATTTTGGCCGCGGCAACGAGGACGACGACGCCACTTTCCGTCCGTCGGAGGCTTACCTTGACCACCAACTCCTCGGCAGCGACGGAGACGGCCGGCGGTCGGCCGGGGCCGCTCTCCATTTCCACGTCGACGGAGCAGGGTCTCAAAACAGTGGCGGCCACGGCGGCCCGGTCCTCCCGCCCGTGGCCGCGGGCCACGAAAGGTCGGGCCAGTACTTGGAGGGCCCTCAGGTGGGCCTTCAGGCACCGGCCGCCGTCCTCCCGCCGCTCGGCGCTCACGTCGCACTGGAAGGACAGGGCCAAGGACGGCGCGTCGGCGTCCGCCAGGCTGGCCACGAACACCACCTCGGGGTCCACCGCCACGGCGTGCACGCTCATCTCGGACGGGGGAGCAGAACGGAGCGGGGCGCGGGGCGGAGCGTGAGGTGCGGAGACGGCGATGGTGATGGCGGCGGCCTCTCCTACCATCTTTGGGGCGCTTCGTCCGTTGCGACGACGCCGCGCGCCCGCGGCTTTTGGCGGGAAGCGGCGGCGGCAGAGCCCCCAGAAAGAAGTCGGCCACGGCCGTCAGGAACTCCACGCTGGCACACACGTAGAGCTTCTGCAGGACGGCCAGGACGGAGCGCCGGCCGGCTTTTTGCCGGTAAGTCACGTCGACGGCGGGATCCCCGCCGGAACCCTCTCGTCGGCCCACCATCCTGAAGACGAGAGCCGGGAAATCAAAAGGAAGGATGCGAGCCAGCGAACCGTGGCCGAGAAGCCTTTTAACGGCCGGCGTCTCGGCGCTCACCGCGAGGTGACCCTTTCCACGCCCGTCCTCCGGTCGTCCAAGGCGCAGTCGGTCAGGACGGCATTGAGCTCTACGTCGCCGCGGCCGTAGATCTTCCCGGACGCGTTGAGCAGGCGGAAGGCCAACTCGCCCAGACGGAGCTGTCTTCGCTCGGAGGACTGCGGAAGGAAAAGAGAGGCGGGATCAGAGATGTCTTCTCAAGCGGAAAGGGAGGGGCCAATTTGGATTTTTTTTTTTCCCCTGGGGGAGTGAGCCAAATTTGACTTGCAGCCCGAGCTACAAGGCACAGGGTCCATCCACCCGGTCCGTTAAAAGCCACCCTGGTTTACCAGGAAAAATCCTTTCAGAGGCCGTGCCAAAGAAATCCCGGGCCCGGCGAGAGGATGAGCGGCGGCGTTGGGCCACCTGGACCCTCGCCACCACCCGCAGAAAGCGCTTCCCGTCTTCACCTACCTGCGCGGCGGCTTCGTCTTTGTACAGAAGCAGTCCCAGAGACTCCACGCTGAAGTTGAACTTGACAGAGCACGCGTTTCCATCCCCGTCTCGGTCCTCGTCCGGGTCCAGACGCTTTTCGGCCCCGCCTGAAACAATGGAGGGCAATCTCCTGACGCCCGTCGAGCGCCAGCATTTGGGAGAAAATCGCCGACCCGCCGTCCGAGGGCCCGCGGTCGGCGAGAGATGTAAGTCGGTCGGCGGCTGGGGCGGCCCCAGCTCCGGCTCCGGCTCCGGTTCCGACTCCGGACCCGGCTCCTCGGCCTCGGCCAGGTTCTCCGTGACGATCGTCAGCAGCATCCTGAGATCTTCCTGGCTCAGCGCCACCTATGTGGGTGGGATTATTTTTCAAATGTAGCCACCACCACCACCACCTAAGACTAAGACCAAGCCTGACCCCCTGACCCAGGAATCACTAATCCCTCCCTCCATCCCACCCGGTCGGTCAGTCGGTCCAGTTCCCACCTTCATCGGCGCCAGATCTCCGTCCAGCTCCACGGCGGCCACCTCGTGGTACCAGGATGCCGACAAGTTCCTGTTGAGCCTCAGGTTCAGGTTGACCGGTTCTAGGAGGTCGCTGGAGGCTCCGCCCCCCGCCGGGTCCAAACACATCCTGATGGACAAAAGTGCCGTTTGAGGCCGGCGACGTGACGCCTGGGCCATTTGATAAGGGGCGGGCGGCGAATGAGCGAGCGAGAGCCACCTTGCCACTTTGAGCTGCGTCAGCCGCACGTCCGTCTTGTCCACCACGGCCGGCAGGGGGCGTCCGTCCACGGGCAGCAGGGAGAAGGCGTTGGACACGGTGAGGAGACCCAGGTCCGCCACCAGGGCGTCGTAGGAGGTGGACGAGCGCGGGACCGCCACCAGGGGCGCCTTCAGCTCCACGGCGGCCGACAGGCGGAAGCTCTTGCCGGCAAAGTCGCGGACGCTGGACGCCGCCCTCTCGGTCGCCGCGCTCACGGCCGCTTTGGCCGTCTGGAAATGGTCGCCAAAGTTCTACGGGGGGGAAGGAAGAGCCAAAGCGTCGACCTTTGGGCGTGAGCAGGAATGGACGGACGGACGGGAGCCGGAATAGACGGACGGACGTACCACGAGAGCCGTCGCCAGCTTGTGCAAGTAGACCACCCGGACGCGGCCCACGTTCAGACGAAAGCGTCCGTCCGACGCCGACGTGTCGGCGTAGCCGGCGCCCTCCGTGGCGTTGGGAGTCAGACTGACGGAGAAACTGAAGACCTCGTCCCCCTCGATGGAGACGGCCTAAACGGGTACCCGTCGGTCATTGGCCCAAACGGCCAGTCGGCGGTGGGCGCGGGGACCCACCTGCCGGTGGAGGCTGGCCGGATCCGCGTCCAGGACCGCCAAGTCCTTCAAGCGGGCCGACACGTGAGTCTGGGGTCCCCGCGTGGTCAGGGAGCCGTGAAGACCTGGAAAACCAGGGCGGGGGGCGCGTACCGCCATAGGCTTAGTATTCCCCACGCCGCCAGAATGGCTCCCTCCTCACCTTGGATTTTGACGTCCACGATGTGGCCCCTCCGGTCGCACACCAGGACGCGGAAGGACCCCAGATCCACCACGGCCTTCAGGTCCACGACCCGGTCCACGGCGGGCCGGGCGTCGACGTCTGGCGGACGCAAAGCCACGTCAGGGTCCGCCCGCGGCCGGTGGACTCGGCGGACTCACCGGACTGGGCGGGCCGTCCGTCCGGGGCTTCGGTCGCCACCGGGTCCTCGGGAGCCGCCGCGCCGCCGCCGCCGACCGGAGACAGGACCCCCGAGAAGAAGTGGAGGGCGGACAGGAGGGCCTGAGCGTGCAGCACCAACTCCAGGGAGGCCAAGGTCACCTGGAGGGAGGAGCCAAAGCAGTGGGCGGAGATACGCCAGCGCTTTCCGTCAAAGCTGTTTCCCGGCGGTGCCTCTGGCCGGCGGGAACGCTTTGAGGAGGCCAGAGCCGAGCGAGGCCCGCCGCCGGGGGAATTGCCCCCACGTCACTCACGGTGATCATCCTTTCCGTGTTCTTGTACACGCTGGAGAAGTTTGGGCCGGAGCGATCCGCCTGAGGACAACGGAGAAAAGCGGCCCGCGTCGGGTCAATTCCTTTGGCGCGAGGGACGGCAAAAAGTCCATCAATAGTTGGGAGGTGCGCCACCTTGAGGTATTGGACTTTGAGCAGCTCGTCCCCGGAGGACGAGTTGACGAGGCTCAGGTGGTCGCCGTTGGAGTCTGCGGCGCCGACGAGGACGGAGAAGGGTCAGGCGGGGCAACGTGGGACGGAGGTAACAAGACGGCTGTCAAGAGCCTCACCTTTGAACTCCAGGCAAGAGAGCTCCATCCGCTTGACGTACAGGGCGGCGCGGGTGTCGTACTTTCGCACTTTGGCGTCCACTCCCAGATGAGCGAGGTGCAACGCCAGGAAAGGAGATTCCGCCTCCGCTCTATCCTTCGTCTTCTTCTTCAGGCTCAGCAGAACCTGAAAGAGGCCGCCCGGTCTAAAGGTCGGCCCTTGTCGGCCGCTCGTCTTTTACCTCGCTGATTTTAAAGTCCACGGAGACGTTGACGGCGTCGTCCGAGGCGTCGTCCGAGGCGTCGCCGTTGGCCGCGGGCTCCCCACCGCTCCCTCGCCTAGCCGCCGCCCGTCGCTCTACTTTTCCTAGGGGCGAAGAAGGCGCCGCGGTTACGGGTTTGCCATTTGGACGGCGGCGGCGGTACGCTCGGCCCGGTCACCTGGGACCCCGTCGGGGCGACGGCGCTCGCTGCTCCCCTGGCCGATATTCTCCTGCAGGATCTTGACGAGCAGCAGCAGGTCCTCCTCCCCCACGCTCAACTGCTCGGGGCAAAGAGAGGCAAGCGTCGGTGGGCGTCAAGTGCTTCAAGAGCTTCGTCAAGTGGCCGTTCTCCGTAGAAACGGCCCGGGGCTGCCTTTTGCCACTTGGCGAGATTTGGGCCCTGGACCAGGATGAGGGTTTTGCTCCGCAAAGCTCCCCCGCGCCTTCCGAGAATGGGACATCCGAGAACGAGGCACACCCAGAGGAGGGATCAAAGCTTACGTGGAGAGAGGGCAGGACGCCTTGCACTCGGACGCCCGGGATGTCGGTGAACCAGGAGGAGGCCGTGTTTCTGATCACGAGTAGCTCCACGTTGACGGGCTCCAGGATCTCGATGTCGGAGGCGCACGAGCTGCTGGCTCTGAGGACGACCGGGGAGGGGCGTTTGTTTGGGAATGCGGTCGGTCGGTAGGACCTCCGTCGCGGGTCAAACAAACCCTTTTCCCTTTGCCCGTTTCCGCCGGGCCGACGCCTACCTGGAAAGTTTGAGTTGCGCCAGGCGAACGTCCAAGGTTTCCACCACGGCGGGCAGCGGGAATCCTCCCGAGGGGAGCGCGGCGAAGCCGTTGGACACGGTGAGGAGGCCCAGGTCCACCAGGATGGCGTCGCGGGAGGCCGACGAGCGCGGCACCGCCACCAGGGGCGCCTTCAGCCGGACGTCCAGCTTCAGGCGCAAGCTCTTGCGGGCCAGCCGGCGCACGCCGGACGCCGCCTTCTCCGCCGCCTGGGCCGTGGCCGCGCTCACCGCTTCCCTGGCCGGGTGGAAGTGATCCGCAAAAGCCTGGCGTGGAGACCGAGGATGAGCAAAGATGGTCGGACGGCTCGGACGGACGGACGGGAGGAGTCGGGCGGCCGACCGGCCGGCGCCGACCCCGGTATGTCGGTGGGCATCCTGACCAGCAACGAAGCCAGGAACTTGTGCAGGTAGACCATCTTGATGCAGCCCAGGCGCAGGGCCAGCTCGCCGTCCACCTTGGACACGTCCCCGTAGCCGTCGCCCCGGGTGGCCCCCGGAAACAAAGACAGCTCCAAGCCGAACACCTCCTCGCCCACCACGGACACCGCCTTCCAAAATCAAAGACGAGCCGGCCAGCGCTCGGTCACGTCTCCGCTCGGCGGGCTCACGGTGGAAAAAAAGTGACCTGTTTGTGAACGCAGCCGGGGTCCGCGTCGGTCACGGCAATATCTCGGAGGCGAGCGGACACCCGCGTCCTCTCGGCCTGCGCCCACGCCGAGGCCTCCAGACCTGTGGGGGTGGACGGCACGCGCTGAGGCCGGGGCTCCCGCCGGGGGTCCCGCCGCCCTCTGGCTCACCTCGCACTCGAATGTCGGCGATGGCGCCGCGGTCGTCGCAAAGCTCGGCGTGGAAACATCCCAGCGTCGCCGACAACTTCCACCTGAACACGTCGGCGTCTCCGCCGCCTTTGGACACTGCGAGAGAGAGAGAGGGTGGCTAATGAGTGGCTTACGTGGAGTGGATTTCCCACGGAAGTCTCTCGATATCAACGGTGTGGCGAGTGAGACAAAATGAGCAGTGAGGAAAATAGTACAAAATGATTGGAGGGGAGGGGCCTTGGGGTAAGAGTTAGTGGGGGCTTGTCTAGTTTTTCATGTGCCAAAATGAAGCCAAATCAAGAGGGAGGCAGCCAAAGAAAACCAAATCCTAACCCTGGACCGACGTTTTGCGTCGGGACTCACCCACGCGGCCCCGGTCTTCGTCCGCCCGTTTCTCGGCGTCCGGACGGCGCCCGGAGGGCGGCGGCGCCACGCCGGAGAGGAATTCCACGGCAGACAGCAAAGCTTTGGCGTGGAGGTGAAAGTCCAGGGACGAGAAGACCACCTGCGAGACCGCGCCGGCTCAGATCGGGAGCGCGGGAGTGGGGCCGAGGCGCCGTCGGACCCACCTGGAGCATTTGCTCCGTGTTGTCGAAGAGAGTCCGGAAGTCGGGCCCGTCCGCGTCGGCCTGCGGGACAAACGGCGGAGGTTGGCCGGCCGGCCGGATCGTCCGGTCCGCGCCGGTGCCGACGGCCAACTCACCCTGACGTAGCGCACCTGGAGAAGGTCGGCGTTCCGCTGCTCCGAGCAGTCGATGAGGCGGACGGGATCGCCGCCTGAGAGACGACGGAAAGGTCAGGTGGCGGAGAGGTGACGTGTGGGGGTTGGCTTAAGGTTAGCCGACATGAGCGCCCGCTCCCGCTCCAAACGGACGTCCCCTACGCAGGTTTGCCGTCTACGACGGGCTTAGTCGCCGAGCCCTGACATAACGGGAGACGGGACCGAGCGGGCGATACGTCGTGGGCGTGACTCGAGCGGGCAATTGGGCAATACGGCGTGGGTGAGACGTCTTAAACTGCTTGGCTGCCGGCCGCGGGCGGCGAGATCGGCAGGCGTGGAACCAAAATGACCGGAGAGCGCCTCGGGCATTTGCTTGTAAACTCAACTCACCTGGCGCACGGTAGGAGTCCAGCGTGATCCGGCGCAGGTACGACGTGACCTCGGCGTCAAAGGTCCTGATCTGGCCGCGGGCCCCCAGCCGGGAAACGCCCAGCGCCAGCGCCGTGGTCTCGCCGCCCTCGTCGTCGCGCCGCGTCAGCTCCAGCAGCACCTGAGGGCGAAGCGTCGGACGAGCGCCACCCACTCGAGTGGCGGGCGCCGAAGGGGGCCACCCACCTCTTTGACTTCAAAGTCCAAGCGCAGGTCCACCATGTCCGGGCGCCGCGGCTCCTCGTCGCTGTCCGAATCTGAAGGAGGATGTGGGCGGCGTGGGCCAAGGACGCGGACGGACGGGCGAGCGGCGATGCGGTCGGGGCGGATCTTACCCGTCTCGGCCGCGCCGAGGAGCGCGGGTCCGACGGCACGGGCCGGCGCTCGGGACTCCTGCGGACGGCCAAATATGGGCCACGTGTCCAAACGGAAGAAGAGAAAGAGAGGCTCTCGGCCGCCGCCGCCTACCTGCCGCTCTGCGGGCGCAGAGTCCAGACGGCGAGGCAGCGGGATGCCGCGGAGGAGCGCCGCCACTTTTCGGATGGTCTCGTCCGACATCTTGACGTGAACGAGGGGCAGCTCGCCCGACGCTTTAAACCTGCCGCACACACGTGGGGGAGTCGAAGGCTAAAGAAGGGTTTCACCTTGCCGCCAAGTCGCCGGGGGCCGGCCGACGGGACTCTTTTGGCGCCAGGGCCGTGAGTTTAACCCCTGACCCGACAGTATGTCCGACGGTCAAAAAGCGATGGCGCGGCGTGTGGGACGCTCCGTCGTACCTGGGCATCCTGGCGTCGTCGTCCACCACGCACTTGGACAGGTGGAGCGTCAGGTCCAGGGGCCGCAGGATGTGCTGGCGCGAGGAATCCCGCAGACGGGACGCCTTCCACTCGTCGGCTGGAGGTGGCGTGGCGGCGGAAGACGGTGGGCTCGGGTTTCAAAGACCGCGTCACGCCCGCCGGAGCCGCGGTTGGAGCTTTTAGGTCGGCGCCCCGCTTTTTTTCCCCAGCTTTACCTGACTGGCCATAGAGCACTTGAACGCGGGTGAGCTCCACGCAGTATCGCTCGTACGCCCGCTCCATGACCTCCTCCAGGGACGAGAAGGAGGACGAGAAGGAAGACGAGGGCGAGCGCAGGTTCTTGTCGGCGCTGTTGAACTGCGGAAAGGCGTTTGAGTTCCTTCCTCGAGCTTTGGGTGGCGCGTGGGGCGGTCCGCCTTCACCTGCAGGTTCCCAAAGTCCAGCACCAAAGCCTCCGAGGATTCCGAGTAGAAGCCGGAGCGGGGCAGCACCAGGTAGGACGGACGCAGGTCCACCTTCAAATCCAAAACCTTGCGCGTCTCGATGATGTGGGCTAAGCCTGCGGGAAGGCCTCCGTTTTAGCCGGAGGGCGAGGGCGGGGGCCGGGACCAGAACCGGAACGGAGGGCGGAGGCGGGACCCGTGGGCCAGGACCCGGACAGAGGATCCCACCTGTGGCCGTCTTCTCTTTGATCTCCTCCAGCTTGGAGAGCGTGGCCGAGGTCAAGACTTCCAGGTCCACCTCCTGAGCCATTCTGAAGAATTCGGCCAAACTGTTGACCGTCATCTAAAAAAAAAAAAAGGGTCAATCTTATTGTTTTTGGTTGAGGAGCCGCTCTCCCTTTTTTTTTCCATTCAGGCAAAAAGAGTTTGATGGACTTATTTTGGACGTTTTTCATTGAAAACACAATCCGCCAATATTCTTTTTTCGTTTTTTCATGGTGAATATTTTCTAAATGAGGGCAAATGGATTTTGGAAGGCGCGGGCGGGTCTCACGGCGTCGTAGATGATCTGCACGGGCTGAGAGTGGATCCTGACGACGTGATTGGCCGGGCTGTCGTCGGGGTTGAGCTCCAGGATGGCGCGCAGCAGGGAGGCGTCGCCCTCGGCCGAGTCGCCGCCCCCGCCCGGCCGCGGCTCCTCCACGGACGAGACCAGCGAAGGGACGCGACCGTTTTGTCGCAGGCCCGTCACGTTCCAGCGCTGCAGCGACGCCTCCGCCCTGAAAGCGAGGCAGACCAAGCGCTCTCACTTCCCGGTGAGAGACGGACGGCGCCGTCCCGACGGAGGGAGGGAGGGAGGACTTGTAGCGCCGTCGTACCTGAGGGCCCGGGCTCCCGGTCGCTGGCGGAGGGCGCAGCCGAGGCCCACGGCGCGGACCCGGAGGATTTCCGGGACGCCGGACCTCTCGCGGACCGTCAGCGAGGCCCCACGCAGCTGGAAGTTGAGCGCCAACGCCACGTACTGCGCGCAGAGACGGGCGGTCGGTCCCGACGGCCCGTCGCGAGGCCGGTCCCGCCGCTTACCTCCTTGGGCGTGGCCGAGCCGCCGCCTTCGCCGGCGCTGTATCCGATGGCAGCGTAGAGCTTCTCCTTCTCTTCCGCCGTCAGCACGGCGTCCAGGGCCGAACCTGAGGACGGGGAGGCGATGGGTGCCGCGGTCGGGAAGGGGTGGCACGGTGACCCGGCGCCTGGGTCTACCCTGGCTCTCCTCCCCTTCCTGCTCCTCCTCCGGCTCCTCCTCCTTCTTGGGCTTCCGTCCAAAGAAGCCGGCGAAGAACCCTCCCCGCCCGTCGCCCTTTCGAGCCTTCTTGACCGCCGGCTTCTGCCCCGAGCGGATCGCCTGCCGACAAAAGAACAAAAAAACAAGAAAAATCCTCAAAACATTAGTCGGTTGGCCCCCATCAATCCAAACGGATTGGACGTCCACCACCGTCGGTGGCGGTCGTTTGCCAAGTACCTCCATCTGGGCCTGTTGCCTACCCAGGGTGATATTGAAGACGTCCAAAACATTCTCCAATTCCTGGAAGAGGCAGACAGAGGTCACAGAGGTCCGGAGGAGGCGGATCGGGATGGGGCAGGGCCACCCGACGCTCGCCCTTGTCGGTCGCCCGCTACCTGGAGCTGGCGCTCGGCGTCCGGGCCGAGCTTGTCCCGGCTCAGGATTTTGCTCTTGTACGCCGACTTGTAGGTCTTGAGGTCCCGGCGGTGGCGTCGGATGTCGGACCAGGACCACGTCCGGCCACGCACCTGGACTTCCAGGATGCCGCTGATGGCGTAGCGCCACCTGTCGGGGAAAACGAGGAGTTAGATCATTTCAATGTACAGACGCTCCCCTACTTACGAACGAGTTAGGTTCCGAGCGATTATTCATAAGTTGAATTTGTTTGTAAGTTGCAAAATCCAACTTACGAACATTTTTCCACATAAACGCAATTTGCAGACATGTTCGTATGTACCGTTGTTCGTAACTCGAATGTTCGTAAGTAGGGGAGCGTCTGTATTTGAGGGCGGAGAGAGGGAAAGAGAGAGGAACTAACTCACCAAGCCACGGCATGGGCCCGCACCGGGACCCCGGGGCGGAACTTCCTGTAGGGGGCGTTCTTGGCCATGCGCTCCGCCGATTCCAGCATCTCCACCGCGCTGACGTACTGCGCCGAGAAGGAAGGTTAGGGGGGCAGGGGTGACGGGACGGGACAACCCGCGCCGCGTTCCCGGTCTTTAGTGACCTGCGCTTTGGTGATATGGATGTCCACGTCGCCGACCTCCAGATCCAGCCGGGTTTTGGGCGAGTCCAGTACCTTCTCGGCGTCGGGGTCGATGCGGATTCTGGCCGAGGCGAAGATGGGCTCGAAGACTGCGAGGGAGGCAAAGGCGAGCGGATCAACGGGCGGAAAGGCGCCGGCCTCTACGGGGTGCCGGTCTCTTCCGGAGGTCCACCTCCCCGGGGACCGCCCCGTCGAGCTCATAGGCCAGCCGGCCACCCACCGTAGTCGTAGAGAGGCGCTTCGCGGTCCTCGCCGCCGCCGATTCCCCCTTTGAGGCGAGCCTGCGACGAGACGCGGGCGGGGCGTGACGGTCAGCTGGCGGCCCGCTCGGAAAGGACCTCGGTCCCGAAAGCCGGCCACCACCAGGAGTTCCGGCTCGTCTTCTCGCTGGAGGACGGCCCCGTTGACGTTCCAGTAGGCGCACAGGCGCTCCAGACGGCCCAGCTAAAGGCACGCCAGGACGGAGAAAAGGTTTTTCAACCGGCGGGCGGGCGGGCCAACGGGAAAAGCCACTCGGGATCACTACCGGACCTTGTAGACGATCTTGGCGGCTTCGTCCAAGATGGATAACTTCCAGTTCTCGTCGGCGGTCTGCCAAAAGAGCGGAGGATTCCGATTCGACGACGGTAGCCATTTCCTTGCTTATCCCGCAAAATGACCCCAAACGCCAACGTCGAGCGGTCGCCAGTCGGACGCCAGGGGGCCGACGCCGCCATTCTATTTTGGGCCACGACCACCTCGGGCCGGTACTCGGACGATTCGCCGACGGACAGTTCGCCGAACGGACGTTTCGCCGAAACGCTCGCTCCGCGCCCGGATCGTGTGTTTTTCCAACCTCGGCCCATGGGCCATATACAGCCCGTTACATTTTACCGGCGCTCCGGTGGCGAAAGAGCGGCGCCTTACCTGCAGGCTGAGTTCCGCCAGCGTGACTCCCAGGGCCAGGGGCCGCCGCGGGTCCGACACCTGAGTGGGAGACGCGTGGACTTTGAGCCCGTCTCGGCCCCGAAGCCGGTCAACGAGCACCCGCGGACGGCGGTACTTACGTCGTCCTCGTATCGCAGGTGGACGCGGTTAATCTTCACCTGCAGGTTCTTGATGACCTGCGTGGCCAGTTTCTCCAGCAGCGAGTCGCTCTTGACCCCCTGGTCTGAAAGGCGGCCAGAAGGTTCAGAGGCCGGTCGGAGGTGGCTCCGCGCCGTGGGTCCGACCGGCTCCCCGGCGTTCTAGCGGCGGTTCTCCGGCTCACCTGAACGCCCGCTGCCTTTCGGCATGCCGGGAGCTTTTTTGCGCTTTTTGTGTTTTTTACATCCTTTGAGCGCTTCGGCAGCATTAAGGAAAGAGAAAGTTAGTCCGGGAAAGGAAAGTGAGAGGGACCCTAAAGTCGGCGCGTATTTTGTCCCGGCGGATCGGCCGGACCTCGTCCCGACTGGGGAAAATATCGACGGCCTCGAACGCGCGCACGTTTTCGGACGTCTCGCGAGAACAAAGCTGGGTCGGTGGCGCGTTGGAGAAGAGTCAAGAAAGCGCAGCGAAAGAGGCAAAGGGACCGCCGGCGTGATGCCGAACCTCCTACCTGGCCCGGCCGCCGTCCGCAGCGCTTGCTCGACGCGCAGCAAATCGCGCCGCTTGGCCTCCTGCCGGTAGCGCTCCTCTTTGGCCTCGTCGTACTCACCGGCTGTCGGCGACAGAAAGTCACGTGGGAGCGCGTCAAACAAATAAAGAGATTTTTGTAAAAAGTCCTTTCGGATGTAGAAAAGCAAATCGGCCCCTCAAATCCGCCTCGTTTTGCCATTTGGTTCCGGCCAAATGATCACTAGCTCACCGCTAATGGTTGTGCGCAACAGTTACACTTCTAGCGGAAGGAACGGGGGCAGACTTACCGGTGGCGGGCGCCAGCAGCAGATAGAGGCCATCCAGCGTGGCCACCACCGCCTCCTTGTACAGGTTCTTCCATGGGATCTTCAAGGTCAGAGAGCCAATCAGGCCCACCTTCACCTTGACCGGGACACCCACTTGGCTCTGTGGCGGGAAGGAGTCTTTAGTTGGGAGGCTGGCCGCCTGGGGGTGGGAAATGTCCATCCATATTCAACTCACCAGCGCATTTTCCTTCACTCGCAGGTTCTCCAGAACCACATTTCCTGCAAGAAATAAACGGGCCAAAACAGAGCAAATTGAGAAGGGACGGGGGGTCGAGTTGATATATTCTGGGCGCTCGTTGGAGGCCCTGAGGAGGCCAATTCACACAAGAAGAGAAAGCGCTGAAGGACGAAAACATTTGAAGGAAGGGGGTCGGGAGAGGAACATGACGTCTCCAGAAATAGACTTTTGTCGTTTAAGTTAAGGGGCGCCCTTAAGGGGCGCCCTTAAGGGGCGCCCCCCCCCCCCCACTTGGGTCCCGTTGGTTCGGTCGCAAGCAAATTCGCGGGAACCCGAAAGGCAACAACGGCCCGGCGCGAATGTTGGACAGGTGGCGCGAAATTGCGCTGCCCCCGAATACATTGGTGGGACGCTTTCGGTTTTCGACGTCAATGGCCGAAAAAGAGGAAAAGCGAGTTAGGCGCGCGGACCGCAGGTCATGGTCACGCGCCACCAGAGCAAAGGAAGCCAAAATGAAAAGGCTCTCTAGCGCCTGACGCTTCCGAAACTCCAGGCGAGACACACCCCTTCTCGAGCTCGGCCATTTCTCCCCCCTATCTGCGCGTAGAAAAGGGACGCGACAAGCCGACAGGCGACATGACAAGCCGAGAGGCGACGCGACGTCAAAGTGCCGACCCGAGTCGAAACGCCAGGCGACGTTAAAGCGTCGAGTGGAGTCAAGCCGAGTCGAAAAACGACGCGACAAGACGTCAAACTCCAAGCCGAGCCCATCTTACCTCCCCATATTCCAATTCGGAGTTGAGAACTGTCCAAGTTCTCCACGTAGTCTCCGACGAACCTGTTGAGGAGGTCGCTGACCAAAGACTCGAACACCATGACGGAGAGACAGAGGAGCGAGGAGGAGTGCGCGAGAGACACTTCTGCGTCGTCCCACTTCCGGGTTGGGAGGAGACGCATGCGCGCACGCGCGAGCCGAGCTCCTCCTCCTTTTTCATCAGACCGAATGTCGCCGCGTCCTCGGCCAGCCATTTTGGGTCAGAGCGATTGCTCGCTCGCTTTTGCTTCCGCCTTCCTTTTTCTCTCTACAAATCAACATTTGACAAATAGTCGTCCTGAAATGTTAAAATAAGGTGGCTTCTCAACCAAAGAGCAACCAACACTGGCAGGAGTCAAAATATTACATATTTTTCAAGTTATGTTTGATTGTCTTTCAATCGCTTCATTTCAAAATTGATTTGTATTCCTATTTTCATCATAAATGTACTTGTAGCTCAAAATCAACCAAATCTTTTAGATTGTATATCATTTTATTTCTTTCCCGTTTTTTATTTATTTTTAACATAAAAAATGCAATTCTTTTCATTGGAAAAGTAAAATATTTCTCTCTCTATATATATAGACTGCATTCAATTTCATTTCTTGACACTTGCAAGCATTTTTCCAGTCCCTTGCCTTGGATTGCATTTTGGGGAATTTGCCCAACGGCAATGTCTAGTCACTTTTTGTTCATTTCGTCCATTTGCGGCTTTGTGTCGATGGCTTTCTGTTCATTTTGGAGGGTAACTTTCTTAGGCCACTGCCCGTGTGTTTGGAGACATTGGCTGGCTCCTTCCGCTGGAAAAACATGTCCGCCTTTTATTTTTTCCCCATTCACAGTTGTGGAAAAGCGCGAGCGCTGCTTTTCCGAATAGTGGACCGGCGCCTTTTCGTCGGCCGTCTCCGCCGGCGGCGTGGCTTCCGTCAACAGCTTGAGCAACGAGTCGGCCTTGTAGGGGAAGAGTTTCTTGCTTTGCAACCTGGCGATCAGGAGGCGGAGCCTCAGGAGGCAGCCCGTCGCCCTCCGCCACGCGTCCTCCGGGGGGCGCTCGGCGTCCAGTCGCCGGCAAGAGGCGGCCAGGGCCCCCCGGTCGCTCCTCAGGTAGCGCAGGTAGCGCACCAGGTACTCCAGGAAGCAGGTTTCCGCCGAGATGAGGAAGTCCAGCAGGAGGCGCTCGTCCCAGGAGAGGCCGCGCAGGAGGAACAGGAAGTGACAGTGCGGGTTGCAGCCGGCGCCGCAGGGGTCCCGTTGCCAGCGCTCTCTGTCGGCGGGAGGCGCTCGGGTTAAGGGCGGTTGGGTCGGTCGTTCGTTCGTTCGCTCGCACGTACCGGAAATGGAGGAAGATGGCCAGCGCGGCTTTGGCCGCCTCCGCCATGTCGTCGTCCTGTTCGCCGAAGAGCAGCGGGAGGACGGCGCAATGGTGGTCCGTCTCCGACGTCGGACGCACGCCCTTCTCGCGCAGGAAATGCCACAGGGAAGACAGGCAGAACGCCGCCCGGGCCGCGCCTGAAACGTCACCGCACTCGTTCATTCGGAAGCCTTCCGAGGCATCAAAAGGCATTTACAGTGAAATGTCCCACCACGGACAGGAAGTGAGACAATGTCATCGGGAAGTGACCCCCCAAATTGATAAGGAGACCAGCATGAAAGGATTTTTGAAAGACCAAAAAGGTGAAGGCTTTTGAATGGCGACTAGTCCAGTCCAGAGTTTTGGGGTTTTCGCCCCCCCGGCCCCTGCTCACCTCGGTCGTCGGCGGCGACGTGACGCTCCACGCTCTTGATGACGAGCAGGCCGAGAGCACGCAGCATGGTGGCGTCGCGCCCTCCGTCACGGGCACGGACGGTCCCCCCGAAAAAGGCCGTCGGAGCCACGGCCACGCTCGGCAGCCAATCGGCCGCCACCGCGTCCAGCGCGGCGCGCGCCAGGTCCGCCGGTCCGGAGGAGCGCAACGCCGCCCGCTTCAGCAGCAGCGCCGCCCGCTTGCGGACAAAGTAGCGCGGCGCACCGGCCACGGCGCCCAGCAAGGCGCCGGCGCGGACGTACGCCGACTCGGGACCCTCGCCATCGTCGGGGGTGGACGCCGTCGCCAACAGTTCCAAGAGGTCGAACAGGAGGCAGAGGGTGTCGCAGTCGGCATCGGCGTGGGCGTCGCCCAGGAAGCGGGCCGCCGCCGCCTTCGCGCTGGCGTCAAATGCCGTCACGAGTACCTGGACCAGTTCTGATCAATACAAATCAACAAAGCCTCAATTAATAAATGCAGACAATATTAAAAGAATGGCGCAAAGTTTAAAAAGTAAGCCACAGACAAGGCTTTTTGGCCGCGTGAACCTTTGGAGTCGTCCCTGAGAAGTCGGCGGAGGACGCGGCTCAGCGACCACAAGCAGGCGTCCAGGCGGGGTCCAGCGGGCGAGGTCGCCAAGACCTGCTGGCACATCCGACGCCAGGCGGGTTGGAGCGTGCCCTGTGGTGACCCCCCAAAAAAAACCGTTGAAGCCAAATTCTCGGGTCACACCGCCCAGTGGTTGAAAAGGCAAGGTTGCCTACTCACAGATTGGCGCAGTTGGTAGAGGACACAGGAGGAGGCGCTCTTGGCCGCCAAGTGACTGATCATTTGCTCCTCGCTGCCAAAGCGAGCCACCTAGCATTAGCAACAGCGGTGGGGTTAGCGTTAGCACGAGCAGAAATAGCACTAGCCTCATCGGGACCGGGAGGGCAGCATTGGCGTTAGCCGGACGCGACTCACCAAGACGTCCGAGTGTCGAAGCAGGTGCTCGGCGACGTCCCGGTGGAAGCGGTGGAGCCGTGAGCCGGCTAGCGTCCGGCCAATCAGCGTCAGCGCCAAGCAACACACCTCCGTTTCCCTTTCGGCTAGCACGCCGCCCACCAAGACGCGGGCCACCTCCTCGGCGTGGCGGCGGTTGGGTGGCGTGCCTATCACCGAGTACTCGTACAGCTCGGCCAGGACGACCACCGGCGAGACCGAGGACGGGTTGCCGTCGCCGGGGGACGCCGCCATCTTGCTCATACGGAGGCGGAGACTTCTTTGGAAAAGCGAGGTGGCATCAAACGTGCCTTACCGCCCTCTAGCGGTATGGAGTGCGGATCAGAAAGACTTGGCCAAGTTCACCCCACTGCTTGGTCGTTTCAAATAGAGACTTTTCCCACATTTCCTTGCTCAATTTTAAGGGCAATTTCTCTTTATGTGCCAATGTGAATGTGTCACTCTGAAATCTTTTTCTATACATTTTTCTACAAAGACTATGGTCCAAATAAAAAGACCTGGTAAATGTTTGTAAAACATTTGATCGTGAACGATCGCCTCGGCATCAGTGGATATTTATTGTTTGTTGCACAATGTTAATTTTATTTTGTGTATGGAATTGACGATTCAATTTAAAATACAACAAAAAAAAGACAGCGCGGCTCCGGCACCCCCGCAACCTTCGTAAGGATAGGCGGTACGGAATATGAATGCATAAAAAGGAACGGTCGGTCGGGTTTGTTTATGCCATGGGGTGCAGTGGCGCCGCCGTTCGCTAGAGGGCGGACAAACAAATTCAGTGGTGATCAGCTGCCTCTTTTCCTCACGGCTCCATTTTCGGCGGCGTCAGCGACTACCATTGGCTTTTCTTCTTCTTCTTCGTTTTGTTTCTGTTTCTTCTGAACGGCGATGGACGACGTGGAGATTGAGGACGTGGACGAAAACGGGAACGTCCAGGGAGCGGAAGACGGCCAGCCGCCGAACAACTGGCTTCTCTTCCTCGCGGGTAACGCAACCAACCCTCGGCCTTTTAGCCCCGTTCGCGTGGCGTCACATTCCAGTCGTCAAGGTGTTGGCCAATTTGTTTTCATTCTGATTGGTAACGGGCTCGCCTCGCTAGCTTGTTAGCTTACGCAAGTGAGCGCCGGCTTTTGACGAGTTAGCCGTCGCTGTCACTTTCTTTCCAAGACGAGTTGAGAGGCCAGGCGCTTCCGGGGAGTCGCAGTTCACAATAAGAGCACAAATAGTAGATGGGTAGCAGTGCCGTCTCTCCACTTTTTCCTCCTGGGGCCAATCAATTTGACTTTTTAGGCAGAGGCTCGGAATCCGGTAGGGAAAAGGATGCTGCCATGACGGCTAGAGACGTCCAATCCAATTCGACCGGTTGACCGACAGCAGTCGTTTCCAGGCCTCCCAGTCAAAACGGATTGGACACCAGTCGCAGTTAGGGCAGGCGGAACAATCAATGCTATCAACAAAATAATCCTGAGGTGTAAGGACATTTTACACACGGAAACAAACATTGCGCGACGGCGAAAAATCGCAAAGCGCCGTCAACGTGGCGCTTTGACGTCCTACAAAATCCTGACACGGTACCCTTTCTACATTGATTTGGGACACGCTCGGAGCCCCGAACCAGCGCACGATCATTAAAAAATGACGCTAGGTCGTAGGCACGGGCTTTTGCCAGACGGCGAGGACGGCCAACGGGAGCCGACGGTAGGCAACGGGAACCCATTCAACCGTGTCGTCCCGCTTTCAGCCGGTGACGCTCTGTCGCCGTACGCCTGCTACCTGCTGGCGGCCCTGGCGGCGCTGGTGGCCTCGCTCGTCTACCTGGTCGCGAGGAGTAGGCGCCGGGGCGGCGCCCCGCCGTCCTCCGGAGAGGACGCCGAGGCGGTGGCGAGGAGGCGTGAGGCGCTGGAGTCATCCCGGCGGAGGATGCAGCTGGAGCAGGACGCCATGGCCGCCGTCTTCAGGGAGAAGCGGCAGAAGGCCCAGGAGGAGAAGAGGCGGCAGAAGATCCAGGACTGGGACAGCATGCGGCTGGGAAACACTTTGAGAGGCCGTTCGGCTTTGGGGCCGCCGCAGGTCAGCTTCCTTTGTTTTTCCGCCCGTTCCGTCGCCTCGACAAATCAGACGGACGGTTGGACGCTGGCGTCCGTTCACCGCCAGCCTTTTTTCCCCCCGACAGAGCGACGACGAGGACGCCGGCGCCGCCAACGCCGTGGTCAGAGCCAAGACGGCGGACAAGAAGCCGCTACGTCGCTCGGGTAATTACGGCCCCGACGAGGATTTTTGTCTCTTTGGAAACAACTTTGAGGGCCTTTTTGCCGGCACTTTGTTTTTGGGGGGGTCAAATTGTACATCTATGGCCGTTAACGGCCATGAAAGTTGATGGCGAATCACGCAGCAGATGTCTAGAGCTGGCAGGAAAGCAGTCAAGGTTTCCACAACCAGTAGGAGGATATTGCCATATTGACACCACTGTACTGTCACGTGTCTGTTGACAGAAAAAAAGAATACAAACAAAGCTTTGCTCATTTAAGAAGGAGTTCAAGTCGTAAACCAGTCAAGCCACGGTGATTTTTTTTTCTCTTTCTTTTTCAGAGTACAACCCCCTGAGCGGCGAGGGAGGCGGCTCTTGTTCGTGGCGACCCGGAAGGCGGGGCCCCACTTCGGGCGGATGAGGTTAAAGGGCGGGGGGCCCGGACGGACGGAACCCCGCGACCCAAACGCCAGCTGACGCCGGCGAGCACCGGGCGCGAGCGCCGAGTCAACCATTTTTTGGGGGGGAATGATTTCCACCCCCAAATTTTTTTTCTTAGCCTTCTATACATTCGCCAACGCCTCATCTATTTTTACGCTCTACGTACATAGTATATTCCAATGGTTGACCGGAGCACCGCTTAGCGTCCGGCCGCTCGGCGAGCCCAATGTGACGTCGCGCTCGGAAACGGTCGGCGACCGGCGAGCGCGACTGATGAGCGTCGGCGACCCGCTCGCTTCTTTTGTGTCGACGCGACCGCGTCGGTCGTTGAATACCTCGGCAATAAATGGACACGTGACAACTTTGGACCTCGGCGTGCCTTTTATTTGCCAGTCAATACAGAATCGGGAAGTTGCTGGAGAGAGTCCTTTGACCTCAAACCAAACTTTGGGACCGACTGGTGACTTTTCCAGGAGCGACATCCGTCCCTTTTGGTTGGCGCGCGGGAACGTTGAGCCCCTGTACGGTCGATTGGTCGCCGGTCGATTGGTTGCCGGTCTTTTGGTCGCCCCGACCGCGACAACGGGCAACCAAAAGACAAAACAAGACGGTCTACGCATGAATCAAAGCCAACAATGGCCACGTGAGCCCACGTGAGTGGAGAAGTTTGTATGTATATATGCGCTGTCCCTTTAAGAAGTGACATCAATCAAGTTCAACAAAAAACAATCAAAGTCTGGGATATTTGGAGCTTTTCTTTAGCCTAAAAATGACTAGGGCATGAAGTATGACTGAAGAGTCAGTCATTCGCAGTTTGTATTTCGGGAATTTGAGCAAGCATGGTAATTATCACTTACCTTCCGGGCGACCAAAAGACCGGCGACCAATCGACCGTGTACCGTTGAGCCAAGCCCCAACAAAAAGAAAAGATCATCTGGACGAGGAGCAGGCTTTTTCTCCTCCCTCTTGGGAGGGGACGGCGGGTCGACAAGGGTCGACGAGGAGGCTGGCGCGCCGCTCCTCGCTTCTCTTCCTGCCGCCACCGGCGACGTGGAGGCTCTTGGATCGGAGCGCGGGAAAGGGGCCGTCCGCCGGGGACGGGGAGAGACGCTCGTCCACGTCGGACGGAGACCGACGGGGAGATCCGTCGGCCGAGCGGACCTCGCCGCGCCATCTCTCCGGACTCTCCGTCGGCGAGGCGGCGGCGGAGTCGTCGTCGCCGCGACCCGAGCCAAAGCCATAAAAGTCGGGGCGGTCGGCGCCGGTCGAGCTGCCGCGGCGGACGTAGGTGGGCTCGCCCCCCGCCAGCTTCTCCAGGGCGACGGCCGCGCGGGCCGAGAGCTCCTCCAGTCGCGCCAGCCGGAGATCCAGCGTCTGCAGGGACGCCTTGGCGGCGTGCTGGCGCTCGTTCACTTCCTCCAGGCGCATGGACATGTTCTCCACCCTGCCAGGCGGAACCAAAGGTCGGCCCCGCCCTCGTCGGGGGCCCCCTCGTAGCACAAACGGCGGCCTTTACCTCTCGGAGGTGACGCGGATGCGCTCGTCGTGGGACGACTGCTTCTCGTCCTCCTTCTCCCGGAAGTACTCGTCCACGCGCTGCTCCTCGAACTCGTGGAGGCTCTTCAGCTCGTCGGCGCCCAACAGGAGCTCTGCGGCGGGCCGGGAAGGCGGAAAGGTCACGTGGCCCAAAAGGGGCAAAAGACGGGAAAAGGCCCGGCCGGCCGGCGTAGGTAGACTCACGCAGGCGTCTCTGGTTGCCGTGGCGATGGGCGTGGCGACGGCGGTGGCGCAGGCAGCGGCAGCAGAGGCGCTGGAGGACGATGAAGACGTGCGGGAAGACGATGAGGGGGGGCGGAAGGATGGGCCGGTCGTGGAAGTTCATGATCAGCTGGTAGCGCTGGAACTTCCACACTTGGTTGGAGATGGACTTGACCTCAAAAAAGGTGTTGCTACCACCGACAAAATGGAAAAAACAACAACAAAAAACAGGTGTGCCGCTTTCAGATCGGCCAAAAGATATCGACGCAAATCTCCCAAGATGGAGAAAAGAGCGCCTCTTTCTTTTTCTTCATTGGACTGACTTGAAGACGGCGATGAGAAGGTTGACCAGGAGGATGTTGGCCACCAGCAGGTAGCAGGCCATGATGGCCGGCGTCAGCCAAGCGCCCGGGATGCACGGCGGCAGCTTTTTCCCGTCCTCGTCGTACAGGTTGTCCCCGCAAGGAGCTGGCGGTGGAGGCGGGACGGTGAGCCAAATGACTACAAAGGTCGTACGCCGGCCACGGAGCGGCTTCCGTCGACGTCGGCGCTTACGGTTGATCTCCATGGCGTAGACTGGAGACGGACGGACCAAAAAAAAAAAAGAGCATTGCAATGAATGAGGCCTTTTTTTCGCGGCTCGCGTCTGTGGGGCTGCGCTGGATGGAGGCCGGGGGAGAACGGGGGAGGAGAACGAGGGGGAAGTCGCCCAAAGAGGCCTTAGACTCTTACTATGGACTCTAGTCTTACGGTCTATGGAGTCGGCAAAGACCTCGCCGTAGATCATCCAGTAGGGCATGTAGAAGATGTTGCGCGCCAGGCGCCAGGTGGGCTCCTCGTCGGGGTGCAGGATGGCCTGGCGGGCCACCCCGAAGCTCATCAGGACCACCAGCATGATGACCACAAAGTACAGCATGTCCACCATCTAATGGGGAGAGGGGGGGGGTGTCGGTTCAAGCCAGCCATCTTTCCGTTTCCCTAACCCCCCCCCCCCCCCCCCCCCCCCCCCACCTTACCATTTTGCCAATCATCATGACGTAGGGGCCCAGGTACTTGTTGACGCCAAAGATGTCCAGCACGCGGATGTACCAGAAGATGATGTCCACGCAGTAGAGCACGCGTCCGTAGCCCATGTAGGGCTGGCTCTGCAGGCGCAGCAGGAGGCCCAGCAGGAAGACGGCGATGGCCGCCAGGTCGGTCACGTTCCAGTAGTCCTCCAGCCACACGTTGACCTTCTGCTTCAGCTTGCCCGGCTCCGACATCAGGATCTAGCGGGGGCCCCGAATAGCTTTGCTCCGGGCTTCGGACTCCGGATTCCAGACTCCTCCACGGACCCCCCGCCCGAGCGCCGGCCGCACTTTACCTGTCGGACCTTCTCCAGGCCCAGCGTGATGATGTAGGAAATGACCATCCACTCCTGGAGCGAAGGCCAGCGCTCCATCTTCACCAGGATGATGTAGTTGTAGAGCATCAGGTAGACCAGGTAGGAGATCTGAGCGGCGACGGCGGCAAGGCTCGGTGTGACTTTTGAAATGACTTTAAAGGCTTTTGACATTTGGTCCCCAACCCGAAACCAAGGCTCTACTTGCCGTGTTGAACCAGAACTTGGTGAAGGGGGCGTTGTAGAACTCGTAAATCTTCCTCCCCACCGGAATCCTCCTCCCCGCTTTCTTCTGAACGTCCTCCTCGTCCCCTTTCTTGGAGGCGGTGGCGGCGTCCTGCGACCGCCGTCCCCTCAGAAAAGCCCCACGGGCGCTCGGCCGGCCGTACGCACCTTGCCCGACTTTTCGTCGTCCTCTTTGCCTCCGCCGGACGCCTCCTCGCCGAGACGGAACTCCAGGAGCAGGATGGCGGGAGGAAAGACGATTGCCAAAATGACCTGCGGGGGGGAAGCAAATGCTGGAAGGAGGATCGGGGCCCTCCGAGCGGGCCACGGGCCATTGGCCGTCCCCCCTGGCCCCAGGCAAAGCCCACCTTGAGGCCGTGGCTCTTGCCGGCACGCAAGCAGCCCATCCACATGTCGGTCAGCAGCATCTGGCTGCAGGTGTGAGCGATGAAGTCTCGGTGCTTGGCCGCCACGGCCAGCTTGAGGCAGGTGGAGTTGCTCCAGTTCTTCAGCTCGTAGGTCAGCAGCTTCATGGCCACCTGCTCGTCGCGTCTGTACGACTGCTCCAGAAGCTCGTAGGCCAGCTGGCCGAACTCCCTGCGGGAGGAGCCGCCCCGCCGGGGAGGTGTAACGGTGCAACATCCACTTGCCGCCGCCGCCCCTTACCCCCACCTGGAATTGTTCTCCAAACCCTGGTAGATGTCGTCCACCAGCTCGCTCTGGGACGACTCGTGGGCCATGGCCTTGTAGAGCTTGCAGGCCACCAGCGCTTTGGCCATGGCCTCTTCGCCGCGCTCCCACAGGAAGAGCGCCATCTTCTGGCGCTTCATCAGCACCGCCCACACCATCAGCTCGTGGAAGGGGTAGCGGAAGCGGCTCACCTCCGGGTCGTCGGCGTCCACGTCCGCCTCCTCCTCCTTCTTCTTGGTGTTCTTCTTGCCCCTGGGGCGAGGCTCGTCGTCCTGCCGGCGGGAGCTCGTGAGGGCGTGAACCAGTGGGTGAAGGTCCGGAAGTCCCTCCCGGTCGCCCTTCCCCGCGACGGACTCACCTCCATGCCGAGGAGCTTCAGGGCTTTGGGCTACGAGAGGGGTAGAAAAACAAAACAAAACAAAAACAAAGGGTCAGCCTCCTAACTTTGCCCGTGAATGCTTTTTTGCTCTCATTACGACAAAGGCTCAGGCTCAGATTAGGGTTACGCAAATTGGGAACGACGACAACGGGTCAGGGGTTAGAGGGCAAAAGAAATCTCACCCTCTTCAGGCCGTACAAGTTGTTGTAGAGCGTGCGGAAGGTCTTCCTGGTGTAATTGCAGCGGTAAGCTCCGCCCATCAGGAACTCCAGCACCAACCCGATGTCGATCAAGGTGATCTGGTAGTCCGGAGGGAGGTTGCCCTGAAGAGGGAGCCGGAGGGGGGAGTCGGAGGAGGGCCAGTCAGTCGTGGCCGGCGGTGGGAAGGGCCGCGCCCGACGCCTCACTTTCTTGACGTCCCGGACCACAAAGTGCAGCGTATTGGCGGGCCCCAGCTTCTGTAAAGAGCTCGGGTGGGTCAGAAAGGGCCGGCGGGCGGAGCGGCCGCGAGCGCCGCCGGGCCCAAACCGTGTTGTAGAGTTCCTCCAGGCGGGGGATGGTGAGGAAGCGATGGATGTTGACGCCATTCTCGATGAGGAGCTTGACAAAGTCCACGCGATCCAACACCAGCGCGTCCATCATGGCCTGCTCCAGAGAGTTCACCTGCGAGCAAGCTGCCGCGTTAACGTTCCGTCCCGTCCCGTCCAAAAGTGCAGGTGTTCACGCTGGAAACATCGCCGCATAACGCTGGCCAGCGCTAGCAAAACGTGCGGCAACGCAAAGCTAAGTGAGAGGCCCATTTACCCAGTTGAGCAGCTCCAACTTCCTGGGGTCCGTCTCCTCCGGGGGTTCCGATTTGCTTTTTCCCGCCTTGCCTTTCTTTCCTCGAGCTTTCCCCTGGGCCGCCGCCGCCACCGCCGGACTCTTGGGCCGCTCGCTCGGGGTCAGCGGCTGCGCAACGAGCGAGGCACGTGTTGGGGGCGGAGCCCAAAACGGGGGCGGAGCCAGCTCACCGGCCAGTGGCGTCCGTGCACAAAGATCTGACTGCGAGCGATGTCCACCCGATTCCACGCCAGGGCCAAGCTCAACTGGTCGCACGCCGACGCGTTGGTGCCTGTCGCGGCCAGACCGGGCGAAAAGAGATTGTCGGACGACTCCTTCGAGACGGGGGGGGGGGGGGGGGGCGAAGCCTGACCTTTGAGCAGCGCGGTGAGGATGGACATCTCGATGTCCTGCTGGCCTTCGCCGCCCACGCGGAAGACGGTGATCTGAAATCAAAGCGCCCGTCTGAGGCACGGCGCCCTCGCCAACTCGTCCGAGCGTCAAACTCAACGAGGAGGATTGCGGCGGCAACAGTTTACCCACCAGAGCTTTCTTCTTCATGCACTCCATGACCATGAGGAAGGCCTGGCGCGCTTGGCCGCGCCCGTAGTTGAAGGTCTTCTGGAGGGTGACCAGCAGCTGCTCCTTCACGGCCTCGCTCACCGACCTCCGAGAGACACAAATCGGAAGGCGATTTTCTCCAAACGCCATCCTCGGCTTTGACGCCACGCCGCCCGGACCCGGCCGCGCGCACCCACCCGTCGTCGTGGCAATATCTGTGGGCGAAGGAGAGGATGTCGGACGCTCGCCCGCTGCCGTCGCACAGCACCACGGGGACGGGGGGGTCCTCCCGCAGGCTCTCCAGCACCAGGGCGATGACGTTGGGGCCCCCCTCCAAGATCAGGCACACCACGGGGACCCCTCGACCCAGGCCTGCGGGGCGATTCATCGGAGGGGTCGGCGGGCGGGTCCCGCTACCGGGCCGCCGGCTCGTGGGCTCGCTCACGCGTGTTGATCTTCTGCAGCGCCACGTGCTTCTCCAGCCGCCGGCGAAGGCGCACCTCGGCCCCGTACTTGCCGCCGGTGCCGTCGTCGGCCAGGATGAAGTGCGAGTGGCTGCCGTTGACCGCCGCCAGCTTGCCCAGCGGGTCGCCCATGGTCCCGTACGGGCGCGACACCTGCCAAAAAAAGGCCGGCGGCGCCGCCGTGGTCACACCCCGCCAAAGACGGCGGCCATACATCCAGACGCACGCACGCACGCACGTCTCTGCCCAGGAGGTCGTCCCTGTTTTGGACGATGCCCCACGGCGCGATGCCGATGGCGCACACTTTGCCGCGAGACTTGGACGAGTGATCCTTCAGGGCGTCCCCCACATGTCGGACCACGCCTGGAAAACAGCCAAAATCCACGGGAAGTGACCCTCGTTCGCTTTTGAGAAGTCAAGAGAAATAAAAGTCCCCGGCCGCCATTTTGGATCCCACCGGTCGAAATGAATTTGCTTGAGAGAGCGAGAGTAAATGCAATGGCGCGTGCGTACCGGTGCTGACGCCGCCGGTGAAGATCCAGGCGCCGGTGGTGACGGCGGCCTTGATCAAGCCCCGCCCGAAGACCTGCCGCAGTTTGGGGGGCAG
The DNA here is from genome assembly GCF_051989625.1 of Stigmatopora argus. NCBI lineage: Eukaryota > Metazoa > Chordata > Actinopteri > Syngnathiformes > Syngnathidae > Stigmatopora > Stigmatopora argus. The sequence continues at coordinate 155,894 of NC_135388.1, forward strand.
CTGGAAGTTCTGCAGCCCCCCGTGCACCGAGATGAGCAGCGTGGGCAGCTCCAGCGACCACTCCTTCACCATCAGCTGCAGGAGCGACTCGGGCTTGGTGTCGAAGGAAACGCGGACGTACTGCGGGGAGGAACGGGAGCGCCGGTCAGGGCGACCGCTCCCCGTCGGCGGGCGGGGGCGACCGCTCCCCATCTATCCGTACGTACGTACCGCCGCCTTGTTGACGTGTCCGCCTTCCTGAAACTCCATGACGCCGTAGGCGTCGGTGGGCGAAGCCCGGGTGTGCTGGAGGGGGTTCCAGCGCTCTTTGGCCCGGAGCTCCGGTCCCGCCTCCTCGTTCGGCCCCTCCCCCTGGCTTTCCGCCGAGTGCTGCGCCACCAGCTGGCCGCAGCTGCACCTGCCGAGACCAATTCAATGAAATAAGCCTTACGTAAGCGTGACAATGTAAAACGCCTGTTTTAGGGTGAGAATAGTCTGCACTTCCACTTGCGTCCACTGGTCGGCAGCAGTTGGCCAGCGTGACCCGACGTGTAGTCATCGTGATTAAACGCACGAGGGCGCTGTTTCCTACCAAGCGCTATTATATCGTGAAAGTTTTTTGAAAGTATATTTAGTATCCTGCATTTAAGCAAGTTTAGACGGAAGCTGCTTTTCACTCAAAGCTGAGAAAATGATCCCATATATATCAAACTGAAAATACGTTTATGCCAAATGAGAAATAAATGGATGTACTTTTGCGTCCATTTTGATAAGCATATAGTATACAAAAACGGCAATCACGGAGTGAAAGTGCAGGATTGGAACGAATCGAAATGAAATGACGTTTCCCGTCCATACGCACCTGCTGGGGTCTTTTCCGGCGATGACGAGTGCACATTCTCTTTTCTGGAAGGTTCTCTCTATCCAAGCTCTCTGCAGCTGAAAGGCATCCACATTCAAATGAAAAAAAGTTTCCTGGTCAGTCACGCCATCTGAAGAACATTGGATAAAAGCCGCTCCCAGAACTTTGCTTCGACCCTTTCCGGCCCCCCAGTTCATCGAAGGAAACAGGCTAACATTTGTGATGGCGTAGTTCATCGGCGTTATGGGCGCCGCCGTAAGAGAGTGGGACTAATTAGCGGGAGAGCCCGGCGTTCCATTTCTCGATGGATGGCTGCAATCCTCTTACGCAATAATCATAACAAAAAAGAATAACAATAATCCCACACAGCTTTCATGTTAAAGGGTGCTGCGTGCTATTGCACTCTGCATAATGGGAAAGGATTAAGGTGGCGCTGGTAACTTAAGCTTCAGCCTTTACATTGTCGTCCTCCCTGGCGCAATAGTACGTACGCATAGTCGGGTAATGGACGACGATGTAGCCGGGCCTCCAGATGTCTGCGGGGGTCCCATCTCAAAGTTGAGGTGGTACCTCAAACTGTTACATCTTGAAGACTTGAGCGTGCCACAAAGCAGTCTTTGAGGCCTCGTCTCAGAGGTCATTGGAGGTGGTCTTGGATGCCTCTAAAGTACCTTGAGCAATGTCACCATCTTAATCTCCTAATTTGATGACACGCTTTCTTCTATGTGGCCAAAAGTTGACGCCCATCAAAGCAAACGACATCCGCTTGATCGAAATGACTTTGATCGCGTCGCATTACGTCTTTTTTCCCCCCTCTCGATATGACCGCCATCTCCTAAAAGCAAGTTTTGCGATCGCGGCGACAAAAGTCGACGGCCGCGAACGCAAACGACTCCTCCCGGTTCTCGTGACATCAGAGTAAGCCCCGCGGCGACTTTTTAGAACGTCGTAATATTAGCGGAGACGAACGCGGACTGACTCACCCTCCGCGATCCGGACGAGGCGCTGCGTTTGACGGAGGAGCGCTCCAAGGAGCCGTCGGTTCCCCGTCTTCCCCCGCCGTCCATGGCGGTCTCAGCTCACCCTCCGCTCCACGATCGCGACCGGCGCCGCCGCTCTCCTCTGGCGTATCGGGACCGGATTAGTCCTCTTTAATGCAGGACGGAGATTCCATAAATGCCGATTGCGGGAAAATCCACTTAGGAGCGCAAGAGGCAGACAGATGCGCAATCCCGCCGCAGGCCCCGCCCAAGCTACGTCGCGGCGGCGGACGTTACCTTTTTCCGTCTTCGCGACATTGGGAGTTTTTTTTCCCGAAGATGAGTCGTGGCTCCGGTTTGAGCAGGAAGCGACCCTCAAGTCGACAGGAAGAGAAGCCAAGTGACCTGAAAGTATGGGAAAATGCTAGCAAGTGATTCAAAATGGCCTCCTTTTTCCGCAATTGACAAGAATTAGAACTAGAAGGCCCGGCCCATGTTTCGCCGGACTAGACGTCCAATCAACTTTGAACGGGAAGGGAGAAGGAACATTGGGTCTTCTCGATGAGACGCCTAAACATGAAGCCGTCCTTCCACTTGAAATGAATTGGACATTGTGGGTTGATCTTTAAAAAGGGGAGACACACTTCAATGTCTATTGTTGTCACTTGCAGACAAGGACTTGCTTTTAGATCTGTTCCTTGTTCACGCCACGCCACGAACGAGCAGTGGACAGACAGAGCCACAAATGGCGTTTTGAAGGGAGGACAAACCAACCCGAAGCCATTCCGCTTAGCCTCCTACTTTCAGGGCCATTCGGTGATTTTCCACGGCCAACAAGTCCTTGCCGCGTCATCGTCTTTGCGCATCTGTTGCCGTTCCCGCGTGGCCGTCGTCCAATGGGAGCCTGCGAGCGGGACCGCCGATAAGCAGCTGTCGGCGTCCGGGGTCACCGGCGTGCCAGATAAAAGGTCGGCGGCGCCCGAGCGCTGGCATCGTCTCCATCATGGCCGTCTTGTGGATCGTCTCCTGCCTGGCCCTCGTGGCCGCCGCCTACGGTGGGTGGGAAAAAGCGCCGCCCGAGCCCGAGAGGGGCGCCCGAAGTCCGACCGGGTCGCCGGCGCCTGACGCCTCTCTTCTTCCCTCCAACAGGTTGCGGAACGCCCGCCATCCCCCCCGAGGTGAGCGGCTACGCCCGCATCGTCAACGGCGAGGAGGCCGTGCCGCACTCGTGGCCCTGGCAGGTGTCTCTGCAGGTCAGTCGCTCGCCGTCCTTCCGATTGCGTCCCTCCTCTTCTCCATTTCTCTGCAGAGAGAAGCTAACTATTAGTATTTTTCTTTGCGTCTCCTTTGGTAACGCAGGCTTTCTCAACTCTGAAGCCTTTCAAACTTCTACAGCATGTCAAAAGCGCACATGACCTCGTATAGCCTTGACAATGTAATTTACGGTACACGAGCCGCTAGCATAGCGATTAGCCACTCGCCACTGTTGCTAGCCTCGTACACAGCATGGCAAAAATAGTATCCATGTTATTGTGTAGCATTGACAATGTAACCTACAGTACACCAACTGCTATTGTAGCAAATTAACCATTTTAGACTGCTTTTAGCCTCTTTTCACTGGTTTATAATGAAATGACGAGAGTTTTATCCAAAGGAAAGAAATTATACAGCATATTAAAAGTGCGTATGACCTTGTATAGCATTGACAATGTAATTTACAGTACACGGCCCGCTAGCATAGCGATTAGCCACTCGCGACTGGTATTGCTAGCCTAATCATTAATTAGCACAATAGACACACGAAAACGATAGGATAACAGCGACAAAAATATTCAAGACTTCCAGAACTCCAAAGCTTTTTGATGAATCCTCAAACAAAATGACATTTAGCAAGATACAAATTTAGCATTGAGGCTTAATCAATAACACGCCTTGCTTACCTTGCTCTTCTGAATTCACGACTTCAACACAAACGCACACCTCTTTGTCCACGCAAGTCGGCGACTCGTTAGGCATCCATATATATGAGACAATTGATGTTTTGTATCATATTTCGGAGAGTTTTGCTCTGTTAATACACGACGCTCTCACGAGGAGTCTCCCAACGCGGCCGTAGTTGAGGAGAGCAATATCTGTCCTATTCCGGTTTGCCACCAGGGGGCAGTGTATCGCCCCAAATCAATGAAGCGCAATCCTGCACTTGCAAGACAAACAAACAACAACAACATGACAAAGCCGGTGTAATGAAGCGATCCGTTGAATCGGCAATATTTAAATACGATTCTATGAATCATTCGACCTGGTCAATTTCATTGATTAATTGTTGCAGCACTAAAGCGTACTATTTAGGCGTCCCTGGGCTTTGGGTCAAGGTCAAGTCTAAGTTGTTGAGGGTGGGAATGGAGTTGCTGTCCCGTTGCGCTTTGGCTGACACTTTGCCTTCTATACCCCGACGTGGTGTTTTGCAGCAATCCAACGGCTTCCACTTCTGCGGTGGCTCTTTGATCAATGAGAACTGGGTGGTGACGGCCGCCCACTGCAACGTCAGGTAAGCGCCAAAAGCCCTCCAACCCCCGCCCTTCGCCTTCCGCCCTCCGTCTGAAGCCCCCCCAACACTCAGGACTTATCATCGCGTGGTGGCCGGCGAGCACGACAAGGGTTACGGCTCCTCCGAAGACGTGCAGATCCTGCGACCGGCCAGGGTGTTCCAGCACCCCCGCTGGAACCCTCGCACCATCAACAACGACATCGCCCTCATCAAGCTGAGCACGCCCGCCCGCCTGGGCGATCACGTGTCGCCCGTCTGCCTGGCCGAATCCGCCGACAGCTTCGCCCCGGGCTCCACCTGCGTGACCTCCGGATGGGGACTGACCCGATACAACGGTGAGGCGCCGGTCCCGCCCTCTCGTCCGGCGGGGACGCTATCGGACGCTCCTCTTGCCTCTTGGCCTAGCTAACCCTAACCCTCACTGTACCCCCACCCCCCCTAACCCCCCAATCCCTTTGGCGTCGCTGACGTGGCCTTCGGTCGTCAGCTCCCAACACTCCCAACAAGCTCCAGCAGGCGTCGCTCCCTCTCCTGTCCAACGAGCAGTGCAAGCGTCACTGGGGTAGCCAGATCTCCGACGTGATGATCTGCGCAGGAGCCGACGGCGCCACCTCCTGCATGGTGGGTGCCCCCCTCCCCCCGCTCGCCGTAGCCCCCCCACCCCGACCCCGCGTTGACCCCGCGCGCCTCCCTCTTCCTCAGGGCGACTCGGGCGGCCCTCTGGTGTGCGAGAAGGACGGCGCCTGGACCCTGGTGGGTATCGTGTCCTGGGGAAGCGGCCGCTGCTCCACGTCCACGCCGGCCGTCTACGCCCGCGTGACCGAGCTGCGCGCTTGGGTGGACCAGACGCTCGCCGCCAACTAAAGGCCCCCTCCGTTCGCCGCCCCCGAACCCCGAATAAAGAGCACATACGTGCCATGATCATCGCCGAAAGCTTCCGGACTTTGATTTCACCGGAGAAAATTAAAGAAGAAAGAAACATGGAGGTGGCTGGGAGACGAAAAGTAGACACGCTCATTACATAACAACTTAGACCAGGGGTCGGGAACCTTTTCGACACATAGAGCCATAAACAATTCCTATTTTCAAATTTTATTCCTTGAGAGCCATACACAAAATTTAAGAGTAAAAATGTGAAAATGAGATGTGATTTTTGGGGGGTATTTTTACCACATTTAAAGTACTATAAATGAATTCTTTTGACAACACTGTTACCCAGTTGCTGATCAATGAAAATATGCATGCAGAAAAGTCTAATGAAAAACAAAAAGATGATTGAAGTTAGAGGTAATGTCAGCGCCATAGTGCCGACGTGACACTCCTATTGGTGCATTTGGGACTCGGCTCTGTCACCAGCAGTTTGAATACATATTTTACCTCACAGGTTAGCGAAGAGCCACATGCACCCATCAGAAGAGCCACATATGGCTCCCGAGCCATAGGTTCCCTACCCCTGACTTAGACTCTCAGTATCACAAGAGTATTCCAAAATGTTCAGAAATCAACACTCATACGGATCCCGAACGACACGCGATATAATCCGAAGGTTCTGAATGACCAGAACTTGAGAGAAAGAAAAGCACGGAAGCGTCTCAACGGTAAATATCTGACCCGGGAGGCGACCAATGAACATTGGCCTCCTCCCGTTCAATAGGAATTGGACGTCTAGCGCCGTTAGCGGCACCGAGAGATGAGCTGTAGACCACAAAAAGGGGGGAAGCTGCCGACCCTCCCGTCCCTCTGCCCCCGGCCGGCCCGCCCGCCCCACCAATCGGAACGTGGCTTCTCAAATGAAAAGGCCCTCCCGGCGAGAGGCCGTCATCAATTATTTGTTGTTTTTGCGGAGGTGCCCTTTGGCTTTGGCTGCCGCTGCTCATTTAGCTCTTAGCTCTTAGCGGGACGTCGACGCCATCAAACCGACTCCACGGTCGACCGTCTTACTTTCTGCTTTCATCCATTTTAACATCACAAATACAGTTTTCATCAACATATGCGCATTGATCGTTCCAAAATGAGGGAGATCAAAAAAGCAGAAAGGAAGAAAAAAGATGAAAGTGGTATGTATGTAGTGTATGTAAATGAGGTCGTCATGGCTAATTTAGCGACGTTAGCGTGAATGAGCACACCCCTTGTGGCTGGGGGCCACCACAAAACGGGGAGGGGTCGTCCGCTCAAAGGCTGTGGCTTCCTCCGAGAGCGCCGGTCGCTAGGCGACGCAGCCCGGGGGTGCCGCTTCCCAATTAGCGAGTGACCGGCAGGGACGGACGGATATGTCAACGTACGTGTCGGGCTCTAATGACGGCGTCTCAAAACAGGGCGGTGGCGTTCGTGACCTGTTGACTTGTGCTCATTTTAAGCCATAATGGGAATCTTTTGGTCAGCGCCTGTTGCTTTGGGGACATTTTCAGGCCACTTCCTGTTGAACTTGGCTCATTGGTGGCCAATTTCCTGTATAGAGCATCTTATTTTATACGTCGGTCATCCAGTTTTATGAAGGAAGCGAGCGAGCGAGCGAGCGAGAGAGCAGCATCAAGCGGATCACAAGCCCCACCCGGGAGGAAGGGCCAGCCCCACCCCCCCGCCGCCCGTCCCTGAAATACTCGGGCGACCGGCCGAACGGTCAGCGTCTCCCCCGAGACGCGCGCTGGTTCAAACGCTGTAGACCCGACCCGAGCCGCACGCTTTCCGTCCGATCCGAGCGGACTTGACGGGACGGGACGGGACGGCGCGCGATGGAAGCCGATCCCAACGGCAGCTTCGTGGACTCGGCGGGGGGCTTGCAGCTCCTGGGCGACGGCCACCATCTCCGGAGCGCCGCGCCGGTCCTGCTGCTGGGCGCGTGCGCCACGGGCGCCGCCGGCAACCTTCTGGCGCTGCTGGTGCTGGCGCGGGAGTTCCGCGCGGGTCGCGGCTCGGAGGCCAAGGCGGTGCTGGCTTCGGCGGCCACCGCCGACGCGCTGCTGCTGCTGCTGTGCGCGCCGGCGCGGGCGCTGGCCGCCTACAAGCAGGCCTGGACGCTGGGTCGCTTGGCCTGCGCCACTGCCGACTGGTTGCAGCACTCGTGCCTGGTGGCCAAGACGCTCCTCCTGGCGGTGGGCACCCGGGCCGAGCACGGGCCGAGGCGGGACCACGCCGATGACGAGGGCGACCGCGAGGGCGACGGCGACCCCGGCAATGCCAAGGGCAACAGCAGCAGCGGCGGCGGCCGGGTGGCCTGGGCGCTGGCCTCGGCCTGGCTGCTCTCCGCCACCCTCTCCCTCCCGGAGATGATGTTCTCCACGTTGCGGACGCGGGGCGACGACCCGGGAGCCCCGGCGCTCTGCGTGTGGCGGCCGCCGGAGTGCGCCTCGCACATCGTGGCGCTCTTCTACAAGATCTACCCGGCGGCGGCCTACGCCTTCCCGGCGCTCTGGTCCCTGGCCCGCTACACGGCCAGCCTGCAGAGGGCGTTGGAGGGCGATCCCCCCGGCCCCCTTGGCCGGCGTGGCCCCCGGCGTGGGCCCCAGGTGACGCTGCTGCTGCTGAGCCTGAGTGGCGCTCAGGCGCTCCTGCCGCTGCCCGAGTGGGGCGTCTTCACCTGGGTGCGGCTGGGCTACCGCCGCCCCCCCGCGGGGGTCTTCCTCTTGGCCCAGGCGCTGGTGTACGGCGGCGCCGCGCTCTCGCCGGCGCTCATGCTGGCCATGTCCGACGACCTGCGTCGGGGCTCGCTGGCTCTCTTCCGCCGCGGAAAGCCCAAGACCGCCGAGGGCCACGGGGCGGGGACGGAGGACGGGAAGGGGATGGGGGACGGGGCGGGGAAGGGCCACGGGAAGGGGAAGGCCGATGGGAAGGGGAGGGAGATGGGAACGAGCGACGGAGCCGCCGCCGCCGCCACCAGTGCCGCCACCGCCGCCGACGCGGACAAGACCTTCCCGGACGTGGAGCACTTTTGGACGGGGCGCAGGAACACGCAGACGGAGGAGGCGCCGGACCCCGTCCCGTGGGAGCGGGACGAGAAAATGCTCTAATCCTGACTTGGACTTTTGCATTTGCATCTCCAAAAGACCAAGTTGGAGGGAGTGGCCGCCAGTCAATTCCTTTGCCAAAAGGGCGTCTTTGGAAATTTGGAATAGGGATGATGATGATGATGATGAAGACGACAACGAAGATGATTATGATGACTCGCGTCATTAGCAAACAGTCATACGTATTAGTTTGTCATCGTCTGTGTTTTTTTTTGTTCTTTTCGTGGAATATTTCATGATGTATTGAATGGTTTGTCTGTTTGGACCTTGAATATCGTGGCAGTTTGTGCAATGTACCACCGTTTGATTTTCTATATTTGAAAAAAAGCCATCTTGCTGTGTTTTGGACAAGGCGCTAGCTAGCTATCCCACGCTATTTACTTGGAAATTTGAAAAAGCTTTCACTTGCTGAAAGATGGATCCTTTAATTCATGTACGGTGGCAAACGTGGCGTGTTTTTCTTTCAGTCTTCACCTCTCAATCTTCTTTATGGAAATGTATAAATATTGTGCAATGTGTTAGAAAGAAAGGGATTTTTTCCATGTCATTTGGATTCAGAAAATGCACATTGTGGACCATTTGAATCACAGTCATTCTATTTATTTCAAATAAAACTATTTCTTGATTGAGAATCCCTGGTGTTTTTTTTCAAATGAGAAAAAAAAGGTGCTCTAATTACAATTAAATCCATGCATATGTGTATATATCAGTGGCGGTCCGTGCATTTTCTCGTAGCGCCTTCAACGAATCAATCCAATCCTCAAAAACTATTTTAAAAAGGAAGCTAACAGACTATTTGAAATAATAAGTATTGATGGACAAAATATAATATGATTCAGATATTTCTTAGGCCAGCAGAGAAGGCCTTGAAGGCCCTGACGGCCCACCACTGATTATATATATATATGGCCATAGTAGTTCCTGGGTGGCGCCATCTACAAAGACTAAAAGCAACGCTTCTGCTGACCTTTTTCAGCCTGCGAAAGGAAGGAAGGAAGGAAAAAGTGCTTTCTGTGTGGCGGGCGGGGCTTGACATTTTCTCTCCCCTGAAAAGAAATATTCCACATAAAGCCGGGAGCAGGCTTTTATTTTCCTGAAAAGCTCTGGATGGAGCGCCATTGTGCGGGCCGCCGGGAGGTCGTGCGTTCGTCGGAGGGGGAGGGGAGTTCCATTTGGGGGTCGCCATTGATACAATCCCCTCCAGCCGCAGAGGGACGGAAAATAGGCCGACGAGAAGCCAATTCAAAGGACTCCTCGTTCGGGAAACCAAACGTCGTCCGACCACATTGTGCCGGTGAAACGCAGCCTTTCGGGGACGGTGGTTGGCCTCCAAGAACAAATGGAAAGGCCTCTCAAGGGAAATAGACGTCCAATCCAATTGGACTTAAGCGACGTCACCGCTGTCCAAAGCGCTCCTCGGGGCTTTTCAATGGCAAAACACGTATAGTTCTTTTTAAAAATCTTTTATTTCTTCAAGTATTAATTTGAAATAAATGTTAGCTCCTAGAATGCTCCCTATTTCTCTATATGCATTTTTTTGTGGACTCTTTTTTTCATTGGAATAATGGATCCCCCTCTCCAAAATGGATCCCTCTTCATTCGGACAGATGATGATGGGACGTCTCGTTCAAACTATTCCACCGTGTGCCGCCCGCAGTGGCTGCGGGGGTTTTCGTTCCAACCTCGAAAAGAGGAATGCTTTCCACCAGTCTGCTATGTTACAAGTGCAATCAGTGGATTGCCGTCAGCTGCGGCTTGTTTCCGCACAACCCCCGTGGGTTCAAGTATCTGAACAATAAAGCTGCAACAGCGGCCCTCAATGACTGCTTATTCCACCCCCGGCCATCCCCGCCATCGACGGCGACCGGTCGCGGCTTTCCGCTTTATGAAAAGGTCCCGGCGGGCAGCGTGGCATGTTAGGAAGACAAACAAAAGTTGCTTTTTTTCCCCCCTCTTTTCGGCCATTAGGACATCCGTCGCCGTCTGTCGTTAGAAAAACAACAACCGAGTACTCGGCTCTAAAAGGCCGCTCGGAGACACGGCGGCGGCGGCGGCGGCGGCGGCGGTGGCGACGGTCGTCGGGAGGCTAAAGGGCAAAAGGCTGGAACGCTTTTATCCAGACGTGGTCGCTGGCTTCGCTCAAGCGCGATTATTCCCTTTCCTCTTTTCATTGGCTCCCTCCAAGAAGCTTTTTTTTGTCCGCTCTTTGTGAAATGGGACAAGACGAGAAAAGCCGGCCCATCTTTTTTTTTGATGACTTTTGACGCTCCCCCTGGTGGCCGCAAGGCGAACGTCTTGGGCCGGCCCGTCACTTTGTGTGAGGCTTTCTTGGCGCTCCCTGGTGGCCGCATGGCGAACGTCTCGGCGTATCTCCTTTTTTGGAAGACTTTCTTAGCGCTCTCCCTGGTGGCCACAAGGCGAACGTCTTGGGCCGGCCCGTCACCTTTTTGGGGGGGGAAGACTGTTGACGCTCCCCCTGGTGGCCGCAAGGCGAACGTCTTGGACCTGGCCCGTCACTTTGTGTCAGGCTTTCTTGGCGCTCCCTGGTGGCCGTATGGCGAACGTCTCGGCGTGTCTCCTTTTTTTTTGGAAGTCTTTCTTGGCGCTCCCCCTGGTGGCCTTATGGTGACATTTCTCGGCCCCCGGCCCTGCTTGGGGTCGTGTAGTCAAGTCCGGATCCGGATCGACGTCCCGTGGGCTTTTCAAATATGCTGCCTTCACCTCCCGTCTTCTGATGGAAACAAGCTGCGGACCTCCCATCCTGGCTCCTGAGAGCCCAGCTTGACTCTCTCCCATCCTCCCATCTTTACAAGTGACCTCCAAGACTTCCCTCCCTGCCTTCCCCCCTACCTCCCCCCTCTCTCTCTCTCTCTCCCATCTTTCCTCCGTAACTCACCTCCCAACCTCCCGCCCTCCCGTGTGCTTCCGATCAAATAGCGCGGGAATTTCGACAGTGACGGACGGTCTTGAACGAAGACGGCCCAGACTGGAACCCCCCCCCCGGCCCTCCCCGGTACCCCCCTCACCCTCCTCCAGGGGAGGCACCTGCACGGAGGAGAGATAGGCAACGGACGTGAAAAAACTCCCGCGGGGAAATGTCGGAGCTGCCAGAAGACACACATCTGTTGACACTTAACGGGGGCGCCGTAGGGGGAAACCGCTGATGGGGAGCTTTTCTTTTTTTTTTCTTTTCTTTTTGGTCCGACTCCTGCAGAGTCGTCCAAACAAATTGAACGTCCGTGCCTATCAAGGGCAGGCAAAGAGTTCCTTTTCGCTCACATTCTTTTGAGGCGCTTTGCAAAAGCCAAATGCCAAAAAGACAAACCTCGACACGCCAGTCTTTCATGTTTTGTTGACGTCACAAACCCTGCGTTTGTGTGTCGTTCTTTGTTGCTTTTTGCCCGTCTCCGTGGACTTGCCGGAGTCTGTGTGTAATTGTGCGTGTGTGTGTTTCCACCTCCGTTTGTGCACTGGTGTGTCCTTATCGCGCGTGCGCTTGGGGGTCACTTTGGGTGTTTCCTCGGCAGGAAGTAAACAGGAAACGGAGGGAGTGGCCGTTGGGCCTTCATCTGGGCCACCTGGTGAAGCGACGTACTCCTAAAGTGGCCTCCTTTGAAATTTCCACCGTAAACACGGGCCGGCCGGAGCACGCGGCCGGCGCCGAGGCGCGCTCTGTCACGTACGGAGCTCTCAGAGCCACCCGTCCAAATTTGACCCATGCGAGAAGGAAAAGTAGCCCCAAAGCAACGGTTGGCAACGGGAAAGGGGAGAGCCGGTGGCGTCGCGGGGACGCCAGGATCAAAGGTCACCGTGCTGGGAAAGGGCTTTGACGGGGACGAACCACGATATGGTCGTAGTCGCGCCACAGCTTTTCAATGCGACGCGTGGTGGAAGGAGTGCTGACGGGTCAGAAACGAAAGGTTGCCATATTTAGTGGCGACGCGGCGGCGACGGTGGCGGCAGCACAGAAAGAGAGAGAGAGAGGGAGAGAGAGAGAGAGAGAGAGAGAGAGAGAGAGAGAGAGAGAGAGAGAGAGAGAGGAAGCGCGCTGGCTTTGGAGTCTTTTTGCTCCTTTCCTTCCTTCCTGGCAGAGAGTGACAGCCGCTGCTCTTTTGCGCCTGGAAAATGCGCTGCCGCCGACCCACCCGTGGCGTCTCCCTCTTCCGGTTGCGGGACAAAAGCCGCCTTTGTTTGCACGCGCCTGCCTGGCCTGGCCTGGCCGTCCTGGCCTCTCACCCGGCCGGCCAGGCCACGCCAGGCCAGGCAGGCACTTGCACGCGGGCCTTTCCCAGAACAGCGTGTTCCTGAAACATTTCTTCCTCGAATTGGGCCGGAGGCCGAGTTCAGGCCAGCTCGGGCCGGCTCGGCCGAGCCTCCCCGGGCACCCTCGTTCACGCCCCGGCGGGTGCGGGGTCACTTTGAGGCCGGCCCCGAGTCCCGTCGTGTCGCTCTCTCGTCCGTCTCGCCGTACGTTTTCCGGTGGCTTCCCCTTGGTTGCCGGGTCGTTCCGGGTGTGTCGCCGCGGGGTCATTTTTTGGCCACCGGGGGCCCGAGCCCCGGCACACGTCCTCCGACCCGTTTGGACGTCCGGCGCCGTCACTTGGGGTCCATTTTTGCGGCGTTCCCCGGTGGCTCAAAGTACAATTTTGGGGGTGTAGCGTTTCCCGCTGACATTTTGGACCATTTCCTGCTGATTTCTCACCGTGTCCGGGTCACTTCCTGTGCATTTTGGATAATTTCCTGCTGATTTCTTGCCATGTCCGGGTCACTTCCTGTGCATTTTGGATCATTTCCTGTTGAGGCTCAGTTCAGTTTGGGAAGATTTACTCCCCCGTCGGCTGCCGTGGACGCTTCCGGACGTCCACTCTATTTAAAGTGGACTGTGGCATTTTGAGTCACTCGCTGTCTATTTTGGCTCTCTTCCTCCCGACGTCGGGGGCATTCCCGCCTCCCTTTTCTGGCGAACCCATCTCCATCCAGTTCCCGTCCATCGGCGCCCCCGGGAGCGAGGGGAGGTCACCGCGGAAAGCGCAGACCGGCGCCAATGGCGTGAGGACGACCGGGCCAGCGGACGTCCGCCATGGGCGCGGGCGTCTCGCCCCGTTAGGCATGAGCGGCCGGCGGTAAACGAGGCATTGTCCCCAGCGGTAAACAAGGCATTGTGAGGGCGGCACGCCTCATTAGCCAGCAAAAGGCCCAGCCCGCCCAGCCCGCCCGTCCTCGTCCTCGGGCAAAAGGTGTTCGGCCGTCGGGGTCCGGCGACCCGACCCGACCGGACCGGACCGGCCGTCGGCGACCAGACCGTCGTAAGTAGGTGACAGACGACCCGCGTGCCTCTTTAGCATGTGCGCTAGCGCAGGTGAGGACTAAGCCACCTCTTGTTTTTTTTTTTTTTTTTAGGTCACCATCCGTGACACGAAATGGACCAAAGCGTACAGGAAATGAAGCGTGAGTATTTTCAATGGCTCTATTCATCTCCAGTGGCACAACAAACATTAGCGTTCTCTCCTAATGGTTGACAACTCGGATGCCCCCCAAAAATAAATAAATACCCCCCCCCCCCCCAAATTGACCGGGAAGCACCCCCAAATCCTCCAAACATAGCCCAAAATCAAGAGAAAGTGCCCGTAAGAGAAGAATAATTCCCACGCAGCCAAAAGTTTTTGAGAAAAACTGGGAATATTCCCTATTTTCAGAAGGGATTATTCTCCAGAAAAGCCAAAGTGGAAAGGAAGCTTTCTTGTCGTGCCGGCCAATCAAAGCGTCGCGGCGCAGGACAATTTGTCCCGGCGGCGTCCGCACGCGAGCTGGCGGCGGTCCGCTTAGCGGCCGATTGAGGTCAGTGGGCCAGGGATTTCCCGGGCGGTTGTCCCGGCAACCCGGCCCAGCATCGCCCGCCGCACCTGTCCACCCGGAAAATGGGCTTTTTCCCCTTTTGAGCCAAAAATATGTTGTTGTATGTACGTTTTTCCTTTGCTCCACCATGGTTTGGCCCCCTTTTTAAATCAACAATATACCCAAGTTTAAGAAGGAAATGATACAACAATCAAATAAAGAGGATATTTTCACCATTTTGGGCTCGGCGGCGTCTCGAAACCTTTTTCGGGTCACTTCCCGTTCCCGCTAACGACGTGTCACTTCCTGTTGGACTTGGGCTCACATTCCTGTTCATTTCGGGTCCATTAGCGCTCATTTCCTGTTGAAAATTGCCCGTAGAGAGAAATCAAAGCGGTCTAAAGTGGATCTCCCATTCATTTTGCCAAGCTTTTCCATCCCACTGATCCACACAAGGATCGCGGGCGGTGACTGAGCGAAAGGCGAAAGGCGGAACGGACCCCAAAGTGTTGACTCGGGCTGGATCTGGCCGCCGTATGCCGCCACGCCGCTAGCCTAAAACCAAGCCGGTCCCGTCGCCCGCCACTGACAACGGGCGACGCCAAACCCGTGGGCCGGCCGCGGCCAATCCGTTGGGACGGAGAGGGGCCCGCGGAGATGGCAAAGTCACGTGCCGGCGGATTAGCATGGTCCCGTCCCATCTCGTCGGTTCCCGTCGCGTCTCGTCAAGGTTTCCATCGGCCGACATCTGTTCGCTCGCTCGCTCGCTCGCCAAAGAGAGAGGAAAAGACTCCCCTGCCGTCCACGTGGGAATGTTGGACCTTGGACGGAATGCCTCCCGCTTTATTTATTCGGGGAGCTCCGGGCTCCGGGAAGTCACGTGAGCCGGAATGACCGGCCAGGAGAAGAGCGGCGTTCGAGGGCCACCTCGGCCCCCCCCCCCGCATCGGCGACGTCACTTCAAAACACCAAAGAAAAAAACTCCATTCCTACCTCGTCGACTTTGTCTTCGTCGCCGGTCCGAGCCCGACGGGTCCTCGGGCCGCCGGCAAACCAACGGACGTTGGATCCCTTCGAAGGCGTCGGACGTCCGGCGCCGTCGATGGCGCTCCGTGACTTCACGCGGAAGTATACAGACGCTCCCCTACTTACGAACATTCGAGTTACAAACAACGGTACATACCAACATGTCTGCAAATCGCTAATACCGACGCCTGGCGCTGTGAGAACTCAGCTCACCTAGCATCCATCTTCCTCTGCCCAGTTCGTCGCAGTGCGGAAGTGCGTGAACGTATCTCCAGTGCGCAAAGAACCTTTTTCATTTGTATCATTCAATATCTAAAATATATAAAAGCGAAAGGCAGGTGCAAGGAAGAGGCAAGCCATTTCATTTGAAATGAGTGGCAATATTAATGAAGCTTGATGCGCGTGAGAAAGTGGTGAGCGTTGCACGTGAATACAACTTGAATGGTTGTTAATTCAGCCACGAGTACGAGCGCCGGTACGAGCGCCAGGTTGAGCGGACGGCGGCGTCCTTGTGAACGACCTCGTGCGGATCGCCCAAGAGGTTTTAGTACGCCGATAAAAAGGAGAGGAATTGAGCGTTCCGTCAACAACGGGAACATTCTGATCCCGAGCGTTCTGCCTTCACGCATTATCGTAAAACATGGCTTTATCGCCCAACCCCCCTCGCACCCCCCGATCGCTCGGCCTGCGTGCGAGCGCGTGAAACCTTATACAGCGCTGTTCTACCAGACATAACGCATACGCTGTCAAATAATCGTGTGTGTTCGCGGGGTGTTAGGCACCCCCCCCCCCCCCCCGGCCCCCGGTAACCCCCTCTCCTCCACGGCCCCCCACCGGTCCACACCGCCCTGACTGCGACCCTTCTATCTTTGCGTCAGCCACCAGTGTGTGGAAATATTTTGCGGGGAAAAAAAGAAAAATGCCCACTTGTATCCATTTCTTGTCCTTGACTTGAAAAAGAAGCACGGCCTCCTACATTACAACCGGGCCGGGGGGTGATTTTCCCGGGAAAAGAAGGCGATGAATGTCAATGGCATACCGGCAAACATTGCCCGAAAATGGGGTAAAATCCAGCCGAAAACAGCATTTATTGATTAAATACAAATACTGGAGCTTTTTAGACATCAGAACCAGAGTATCATTTCACCGGGAAAAAGACAACGATGAACGTCGATACGTCCATACGCGAAACGGCAAAAATTGCACAAAAATGGGGTAAAATCCACTTCCTAGCAGCATTTAGTGATTAAATTCAAACACTGGATCTTAAATACAAACACTGGAGCTTTTCAGATATCAGAAATTGGCCCACAATTGAAATATTATTTAGGAATAGGGTTAGGGTTAGCCATATTTTACTCAGCAAAAATCCTTTTGAACTGTACACAATATCCATCCTCCTTTCTTTCTTCCTTCTTTTCTATCACCATCGAAGCTAATGATGAAAGTCGAGCTTGTCCTGTCGTATTTCTGCCATAGTCCGTCTTGAAAATGGCTTTGAATCAACACAACAATATATCTGCTTGTGCAGGCCGCTCCAAATACAGTTTGGTAGCTCTGGCTAATCACTAGCCAATCATAGTTGGTGAAAGCGGTGACATATCCCTACGCCTGCGACAAGGCAATGACGTATCCATACGCCTGCGACAATGCATCGTGGTGTTACCAACTCGAAATCTGATTGGTTATTATAGTATTGATGGACAAAATATAATATATGATTCCGATATTTCTTAGGCCAGCAGAGAAGGCATTAAAGGCCCTGACGCCCCACCACTGCTAGATTGACTTTGACGGGAAGGGCGCCCCTCGCGCTTGTAGGGGCCGGCCACCAAAGGTGGGTAGGTCATGTGATTCGTGCTTCTCTTAACACCTCATTGAGCGCTTAGGGTCCAATGCAATTGACGTGGGAGGTTGGCAGCCCTCCCACTTGAAATTGATTGGATGCCAACGCGCAGTTCAACTCGCCCAAATTTGTGCGCGGCTTTACCGCGATAGGACGCCACACTTGGAGTACTTGTGGAGAAGTGAGTTTATTTTTCGGGGGTGGAGGGGGGGAGGGGCGAGGCGCCCTATAAAGACAGCGAGCGGAGCGTCTGATCGGCGTTCATTCGGCGAGGACAAGAAGGAAGGAAGGAAGGAAGGAAAGAAAGAAGGAAAGAAAGAAGGAAAGAGGACCAAAGACCACCAAAGACCAAGTTGCTCGCTCGCTCGCTCGCTCGCTCGCTCGTTCGATCAATCGTTCCGTCTGTCAGTTTGAACCAAATGGACGAGTGGTGGGCGCTGGTGTGCGGGGCGTCGGTGCTGGGGGTCGCTGCCGCCGCCCTCGTCGTCGCCGTCGCCGCCCCCGCCTGGCGGCTGCTGCTGCTCAAGACGTCGTCCTCGCGACGATCGACTCCCCACGAAAAGCTGCTGCCTGCCGGCGACAAGGTCGTCGTCATTACAGGTACAGCTCGAACGCCCGCCCGCCCGCCCGCCCGCCCGCCCGTCCGTCCATCCGTCCACTCGAACCTCCCCCAACTTTGGCTCCCAATCGCAACACACAACACACACTCAGTTGATACACGTGCGCTAATGACAATCCTCTCCGTGCGCATGCAAAGAGCATTTTCTTTTTCGAATTCTAAAGAATTTCAACCTCGTTTGTAAGATCCACGCCGTTGAACATGTATCGCGGTCAATGGCACCGACAGATTCCCCCCCCCCCCAAAAAAAAAATCGTACCGGTGAAAGGCAAGCGCCAAACTACCACGCCTAACCCGAACCCAAGCCAAGAAAAATAATCACGTCGTTATAGGACGAGGACGATCTGCTGTGATTGATTTTGTTTTAGTTTTTCGTTTTCATGCACTTTTTTTCTGAGGCTTCCAAAATACGACGACTCGGACGTCGCTGTCTTGACGTTGTCGAACGGCGAAAAACTTTTTGGGGAGAAAGCCACAACTTTCTTTCGTCACTTTGTTTCACGTCACCCACCTGGCAGAAAAACAAATAGAGCAAGTGCAGCTGCATTTGTCCCCAATTGAACTCTAGCCCGGCGACGTAAAGCGTGCATGTGCACGTGCGCGTGCGCCTTTATTGCCTCCTTTACGGCTTCAACTTTACACACCTGCGCGGACCCTTTAATTATTGACCAGTGGCAAAAGGTTCCTTGCGGGAATGTACACGAACACAAAGCCTCCAAGTCCCCTCCCCCTAGCGCAGTTAGGATCCATCCGCTGGTTTCAATTTGTCAACAAAGGCAGAAAGGACCTTCGATTGCCCCTAGCAAGATGGCCTGGGGCTGGCGGCCATCTTGGCGGGGGCAAGGTTTTCCCGGCAAAGTGGACGCTCTGCCGTGGCCATCCCATCCTCATTTCTCGAGCCGTTTTGAGGAGATGGTTCGCTCCGTCGGGCCAAATTCATGGCCCGCCTCCACTTTGCGCGGGAAGTCGTGGCACGGCGCGTGCTAGTTAAACGTGCTAGTTAAAAGTGACCATGCTCAATGCCCCCGCTTCCGGCAGGCTGCGACTCGGGCTTCGGAAAGGCCACGGCGCGGCGCCTGGACTCGCTGGGCTTCCGCGTCTTCGCCACCGTCCTGGACGCCGACGGCGAGGGCGCCCGAGAGCTGCGGGGGACGTGCTCGGAGCGACTGGCGCTGGTGCAGCTGGACATCACGCAGCCGGCGCAGGTGCAGGGGGCGCTGGAACGGGTCGCGGCGGAGCTGGGCTCCCGAGGTACGTGGTAATCCTCCGCTTGCTTCCTTCCTTCCTTCCTTCCTTCCTTCCTTCCTTCGTTTTGGTGGGCGGCCAATCGCGGGGCGCCAGGAGACCAATGTCCAGCCAATTGAGATCCTCTATTTCCTTCCAACTATTTTTGGATGTCTGGAGCAATTTCCTTTGGGGCTTTCAGATCCTCCCTTGGGTGCCTTTGACTTTTGAACCCTTGCCATCATGAATAGGTGTCAATTTAAGCACGATTGGCCATCCTCCACCAGTGTTTATTACGTGTGAAATGGCCCCAAATGGGCAAAAGTCACCAGTAAATGCTCCAAATGAAACAAGATTGGAGGCCAGATTAAGCGCCAGCGAACCGAAATGAACAGCACGAGGAAAGATTGTCATCTTTTGGAACGGAATGTTCCAGGCGAAAAGAGGCAGAGTTCAAGAGCGTGACAAAATTTCCATCTGTGGATCTCACGGCCCGTTTGTGGCCTTCAGGTCTTTGGGCTCTGGTCAACAACGCCGGCGTGTGCATCAACTTCGGCGACGTCGAGCTGTCTCAGATGTCCAACTTCCGTGGCTGCATGGAGGTCAACTTCTTCGGAACGCTGGACGTCACCAAAGCCTTCCTGCCGCTGCTGCGACGGCACAAGGGGCGACTGGTCACCGTCTCCAGTCCGGCCGGTACGCTCGCCGCCGCCGCCGCCTCCGCCGAGAAGGGCGCTTGCTCTTAACTAGCTAGCCGCTCCGGGCGGTCCCGCCTCCTCACGCTGTTGTGTGCCGTTTCCAGGCGACCACCCCTTCCCGTGCTTGGCGGCGTACGGCGCCTCCAAAGCCGCGCTCAACCTGTTCACGGACACGCTGAGACAGGAGCTGGTGCCGTGGGGGGTGCACGTCTCCACCATACTGCCAGCCTCCTACAAGACGGGTAAGCCCCGCCTCCGACGGGCCGGTCCCAACGGGATAAAGGGCGGCGCGCTAACCCCCGCCCCGCCCCCGGCCGACAGGTCGGTGCTCCGACGCGGCCTACTGGGAGGCGCGCCACCGGGATCTTCTGGCTTCCCTCCCCCCGCAGCTCCTGGATGACTTTGGCGCGGACTACGTGGGCGAGACCAAGGAACTGTTCCAGCGCTTCGCCCGCTGCGCCGACCCGGACCTGGGCCCCGTGGTGGACGCCATGGAGCGGGCCCTGCTGGAGCCCAGGCCGCGGGCGCGCTACTTTGCCGGGCCCGGCGTGGCCCTCATGTACCTGGTGGGCGCTTACTTTCCGGCCGCCCTCCGGAAGCGATTCCTGCAGAGTCTCTTTGTCAAGAAGAAGTTGGCGCCACGGGCGCTGCGGGAGGGAGGCACGGCCCGCCACGACGACAACAACAACCGCGATAAGCGGGCGGGCCAACCGGAGTAGAGTCGCCGGCGGGGAGCCGGACACGTTGGCGCCAAAGAGACCCGAGCCACGGCACCGACGCGGGCGGGTCCCACCTTTGCCCCGTCTCGCTCCCCTAGTATTGGTCGGTGACAATTTTCGGCGGACTTCCCGGCCGACACCAACGTATTCACCTGCTGCTTTTCACCTGAAAAAAGATATCCCGCGACTTTGATCCCGATCCCGTCATTTGGGCTCGGGTGAGCTTCCACGCCGCGCCAAGGCGCTTCTGACCTTTTGACTTTGATGCTGGGCACGGCTAGGCTTCTTTTGCCCTATGAAATCCTTGTATGAAATGAAATTCAAATCAAATCACATACTTGCAAGCAGCAATTGTCTCCCATCCAGCACAACCAAAAAAAGACAATCACATCGGAAGGATGGGAAAACTAAATGAACATTAAAAGCACGTTGACTTGCAAATGGACACGAGACCAAGCTGAGTGTCAGGTGACCTGAGAAGCTCATGGCACGATGACAGTTCCTACACTCCAATCTACGTTTGTGCAAGTGGCCAGCTATTAGCGAATCCTGAGACCGCTTGATTCTGTTTTGCTCCGAAAGCCATCCTATAAGTGTACAGCAAATTATTATTATTATTTCGGAGGTGGGTTTGTCAAGCCATCGGTTTTCATTTTCACTATTAGTCCGAACAAATGGGCGAAGAAGATTTGGAGCACCTTCACTAATGCACATCAACGCCCACCAGGGGGCGACAAGATGCTGGCCAAGTTATGGCGAAAAAGAAGTTTGTTGACAGCAAATCCTGAAAGTATTTTCTTTTTGCACTTCTGTTTAATAAAGTGAAATGAAAAAAAACAAGCAACAAATGAATGTATAATCCGTTTCTTATTTTAAAACACGCAGAACATTTTCCCAATACAGAACTACCATACATGAAAAGAACTGAATATAATATTTGACCTCTCTATATTTATAATCCGTTTCTATTTTAAAACACCCATAACATTTTCTCAATACAGAAATACCATACATGAAAAAGAAGTGAATATAATATTTGACCACTATTTTCCGAAACGGGAACATCGTCATTGACGTCACGTAATTGTTTGCCTACGGACGGTTGATGGTGGCACACTTCCGGTTTAGGCGTTATTCCAGGAAGTCAAGAAAGCTTTTAGGATCTTTTTTTTCCTTCCCAATGTTTTCAATCATTTCTTTTGGAAAACATTGATCAAGCGTCAGTTTCGACTCGTCGAGGGAGGGACAACAACATGACGAGCACCATCAGCACGCAGCGGGGAGAAGTATTTGTCATTTTCTTTTCCAAAGTTTCAAACGAGAAAAAAAAGGTCATGTGCGACTTTCGTCCCGATATGACGTTCAACCTGGCTACGTGGTTATTATTTGAACGCTTTTTGCGGGCTCGGGCTAATGACTGGATTGTGCGCGTTTAGCCGGCTAGCTGCTCCATTTCAAGAGACTCCCCTAAAAACAAACAAACCCAAAAAATATGGTGGTTTTATCCAGAGAGACGCACAAATGATTTTATTTATGACATTGCTATCCAACCTGTGGCCCAGGGTTCAGTATTACGCGACCCCGACTTGAACCAGCAGCTCGTTGCACAACGAACGGGCAACTCGCAATTAATCTCAGTTTGGTTTATTTAATGAAAGTACAATACATACGAATCAACCAGTGGCGGTCCGTGCATTTTCTTGTAGCGCCTTCAACGGGTAAAATCCACTTCCTAGCAGCATTTAATGATTAAATACAAATACTGGAGCTTTTCAGACATTACAACCAGGCCGGGGGGTGATTTTCCTGGGAAAAGACAGCGATGGCCGTCAGTGGCGAAACGGCAAAAATTGCACTAAAATGGGATAAAATCCACTACAATATCCATCCATCCTCCTTTCTTTCTTCCTTCTTTTCCATCGTCATCGAAGCTAATGCTGAAAGTCAAGCCTGTCCTGTCGTATTTCTGGCATAGTCCGTCTTGAAAATGGCTTTAAATCAACACAACAATATATTTGCTTGTGCAGCTTGCAATCATAGTTGGTGAAAGCGATGACGTATCCCTACGCCTGCGACAAGGCAATGTGGTGTTGCCAACTCGAAATCTGATTGGTTAAAGCAACAGTCTTATTGACGCTTGTTTAATGCAGCAGAGCCTGCAGAACTGATTGTGGCAATGAAAGGAAGATAACAGACAATTTGGAATTATTTCATAAGTATTGATGGACAAAATACAACATATGATTCAGATATTTCTTAGGCCGGCAGAGCAGGCCTTGAAGGCCCTGACAGCCCGCCACTGGAATCAAAATATATAAGATTATAGCCGAGGTGCCCGAGGGCTAATTTCCATCTTTCGTTGCTCGTGCAGGTTGATGTTAAATAGGCAAGATAAAGGTAATAGTAGGGACGGAGTGGCAAAAACAAGACTAGAAAAGACTAGAAAACAGCAACGATGAGAAGACACACAGTACAGACATTCTGAATCACATGATGACTCGACTGGCGGCCTGGATTTTTCTTTGGCCTCATGACTCGTCTCCTCAATGACATCACGCAATTGTTTTTCCCACCGCCTTCCGCCAGGTGTACGTGGGCGAGCTCCCCGTGGACTTTTTGCGCATCACGGCGAGCCAGCGGCAGCATCAGGTCCAGTCGGACGCGCAGGCGGCGCGCCAGCTGCAGTACGGCGGTGCCGGCGGAGGCGGCATCGGAACCGTGGGCCGCCTCAGCATCACCGTGGTGCAGGTGAGGGGTCCACCGCGGCCGGGCCGACGAAGCGCCGCGGCGTTCCGCGGCATTCCCTCCAATCGACGGGCGTCGTCATTGACCAGGCCAAGCTGGCCAAGAACTACGGCATGACCCGCATGGACCCGTACGTGCGCGTGCGTATGGGCTACGCCGTCTACGAGACGCCGACGGCGCACAACGGCGCCAAGAACCCGCGCTGGAACAAAGTCATCCAGTGCACGCTGCCGCCCGCCGTGGACTCCTTCTACCTGGAGATCTTTGACGAGGTCCGGACCGCCGCACCCTCGAATGCAGCACGCGTGGCCCAACCGGGGGGGTGACCTTTTTGTCTGTCCTACCGTCTCAGCGGGCGTTCTCCATGGACGACCGCATCGCCTGGACGCACGTGCGAATCCCCGAGGCCGTGCGGGAGGGCGGCACGACCGACGAGTGGCTGACGCTGAGCGGCCGGCAGGGCGACGACAAGGAAGGCATGATCAACCTGGTCATGTCCTTCTCGGTGAGTCCCGCCGGCCGGCCGGGAGGAAGCCCGTGGTGGTCCACGTGCCCACGTGGTTTTTCCCGTCCGTCCTTTGCAGTCCTTCCCGGCGGCGGCGACCGTGACGCAGCCGGTGGTCCTGATGCCCTCGGTGTACCAGCAGGGTGTCGGCTACGTGCCCATCGCAGGTTAGCGCCCGGCTCTCTCCGCCGTGAAACCGAATGAGCTGGCCATTATGGTCTAAATTGGATAACTATTGACGAGGACGTCGAGGCCAGTGGGTAGCGCGGCTACGAGTGGGCTCCGTCTGCAGGCCGCAACGCGCAATGCAGGAACACGGCGAGAAAGATGGTACTCGGTCGTTTGGTCGCCCGGAGGGTTATTGATAATTACCATTTAAATCGTTGCTCAAATTCCCTGAATACAAACTGCGAATTATTATTTAGTCATACTTAATGCCCTATTAATTATTAGGCTAAAGAAAAGCTCCAAATTTCCCGGACTTTTATTGTTTTTTGTTGGAGAACTTGTTAAGACCCTTGACGGACTGATGTAGCTTCTTAAAGGGACAGCGCACGTACATACAAACTCTTATACGACACTCACACGTCGGCTCAGTGAAACTGCTCATGGCCATTGTTGGCTTTTATTCATGCGTATACCATGTTGTTTTACCTTGTTTTGTTGCCGGTCTTTTCCTTGTTTTGTTGCCGGTCTTTTGGCCGCCCGTTGTTTGGGTCCGGGCGACTAAAAGACCGGCGACCAAACGACCGCACACGGAGAAAGATAGACGTGAAAAAGATCATGGCTGTTAAGTGTTGATCCAAATAACAATTGGGATGCATTTTTTTGTCTTTTTTTAGGGGTCCCGCCCATTTACAACCAGGGCGGGGGAGTCCCGGCTCCGGTCCCGGCCCCGTGCTCGGAGGATGACCTGAAGGCCCTCCAGGACATGTTCCCCAACCTGGACCCGGAGGTGGTGCGCACGGTGCTGGAGGCGCAGCAGGGAGACAAAGACGCCGCCATCAACTCGCTGCTCCAGATGGCCGAGGAGCTCTGAAGGCCGGACGAGACGCCTGGCGTCCTGGCGTCCCGCTCTCGGTCTCGGGTCTCCTCCTACTCCTCCTCTTCCCGCCGCTCGCTCAACCAAATGTTTCCCCTCAGCGTCGAGTAGCGTGCGTGAAACCAAGTCCTTTGTTGCCGTTTGACCATCGCCGCCCGATCTGCGCCAAAAGAGTGGGCGGGGCTCCCAATCCCCGTGAAGCCGGAAGGGGTGGCGACGGAGCGACGTTGGCCGTCAATGCGGAGAACGCTCAAACCCCTAAGGTTAGCCGACTCGTGGTAAATCGTCTGCATCCACTTTCTTTTCCTTGTTAAAAGTTCAATCAAATTGAATGAACTACGTGATACAAAAAAAAAGAAAAGAGGGCAAAATATTTTTCCCTCCCTTCTTTAAATGAAAGATACGTTGAAAATTGTAATACAAATTCAAAGAGAGCGCCAACATTTAACTCTTAGAATATCGTTGTCAACGCTAGACGTCCAATCATCATTTTGCTGTGAATTTGTCACTAGCATTGCTGTCACGAGTTTTATGGACAAATGAAAATGCAACAAATGCCTGCTTTAAGTGCAAGATATACAATATATATTGTATCAATGTGTACATGAAATAAAATAGTAAAAAAACAAGTCTTTCTATTCCCTTTCTTTAATTTTAGGACTAAAATAGACATAGCTTATAGCATTAGAAATATTGAACTCATTTGTCTGCCATTGATGTCACTGGCAGTCAAATAGAGTACTATGAAATAAAAATTAAAACAAAGTTCCAGAAAATTGGTGGTCCTAATGGCATTGACTTATTGAATTGTCCATATATAGTAAATAAAATTGGCACTCCGTACTTGACTTTTCCCATTTACGTAGTTATTCCATCGACAGCAATAAATAGGGAACATCCATATCGCAAATAAGAATCACGTGATGGCAAAATTGTGCCCAAATTCAGATAAGGGCCCAAAAAGGTCCCTTTTGGGCCCCGATTAGTTTGGCCGCAAATAGGCGGCTTCAGTCGGCGTGTTTGCTCAGCCCAGCAACGACCTTCGGACGCGTGTGGCCTCTGAAGGTTTTCTCTCCCCCGTGTTTGCAGGTACGAATGTTCAGGTTCCCCTTCGGCGCAAAGCTTTCGCCGCAAAAGGAAAAGTTTCTCGCCGGTGTGCGTTCGGGTGTGCCTAAAGGGTGCGAGCAGGGAAAAGGTTTTTCCCTCCGCCAGCGTCCTCGCCGATCAACCGATATTTCCCTTCTGGGAAAACTTCTCCACACGCGGAGCAAGGTTAGGGCTTCTCCCTGGTGTGCATGCAAGGGTGCTTGGCCAGATTCCCCTTCTCCCCACAGGGAGCAGGCGAAGGGTTTCTCCCAGGCGTGCATCCATGCGTGGATCGTCAGCGTGCTCTTGAGTGAGAGACCCCCGAGCGGACGAAGGCAACAACAACGCTAACCGCAGTAGACGGCTGACTCACTTGGAGAGAGATCATTCAGTCGGTGCCAGCTTTTCCCAGTCCGAATAGATCTGACGTTAAAAAAAAGGCATCACGGGATTTAGGTCTTTTATTTAGCATCTTCTAGTCTCGCTAGGGTTACAAAGTGTGGAATAAAGATGGAATGGGACTACATTTACGTGTCATGAAGCCAAAATGGTTCCATTTCCCGTGAGAGTTAAGCGTCAGAATGGGTTAGCGCGCTGCTGCCCTCTCCGGCGCACGCGTGTTCGTCCAGTTGCTCCTTCAGCGCGAATTTGCTCCCACAAGCGTGGCAGCTAAAGGCCTCCTCGTCGTCGATGGCGGCGGCGGTGGCGGGGTGACCGTCGTGCGTCCGTAGGTGCGTGTGGAGCGTTCCCTTGTCGGAAAAGGTCTCGCCGCAAACGTCGCAGGAGAAGGGCTTCTTCTCGCCCGTGTGTACGCGGGTGTGTCCCACCAAATGGCTCCTCTGAGCGAAGCCTTCGCCGCAAAAGGAGCACTTAAAGGGTCTCTGGGCGGCGTGCGTGCGCATGTGCTGGATGAGGGCCGGGCGCACGCTGAAGCCGGCGTCGCACTCGCTGCACTTGAAGGGTTTCTCGCCCGTGTGCTTGCGGGTGTGTCGCATCAAATTGCCCTTGAGGGAGAAGCGTTTGCCGCAGAAGGAGCACGTGAAGGGCTTCTCGCCCGTGTGCGTCCTCATGTGGTAAACCAGGTGCGCCTTGCGGATGAAGCGCTTGGGACACACGGTGCAGCTGAAAGGTTTTTCTCCCGAGTGGATCATCATGTGGCGCTGCAAGTCGGACATCTTGAAAAAGGCCGAGTCGCACAGGGAACACTTGAAGTGCTTGGCGTCGAAGCGGACGTGGTCGCCGCGGTAGCCCGAGGGACGGCTCTGGCCGGCAGACCGCGGGGCCTCGTCTTGGCGCCGGCCCGCCGCCACCGCCGTTCCCGCCGCCATGGGGGACGGCTCCTCGTCGCCGTCGGCTTCCTCGTCCTCCTCTTCCAGCGGGACGCTCCACTCCGGCTGGTCTCGGCTGGGCCGGGCCTCGTCCGGGTCCTCCCCGCCGCTCCACTCCTGCCGCTCGGAGGCGGCGTCCTCTTGACCGGCGTCTGCGACAACACCGCAAATATTTTGAAACAAAGTCAAGAAGGAGAACTTTGGACATTGTTTTTTTTTTTTTATTAACCCTTACAGGTCAGCCATTTTAGTCACTGGCACTAAAACGTGAAACGCATTCACGTTCAGTGCTCCCAGTTCAAATGAAATGGACATCCATTCTTGCCAATAGCATGCAATACTACCAAAAACTTTAGACTGCTACTTGCGGACAGTAGCCAGTGTGTCTTTCTGTTTTGAATCAGTTTTTTTTTATTTTTCATTCATTTAGGTTTTTTTTTAAATTAACATTGTCATAATGTATACATTTATTTATTGGATTGGATAACTTTGGATAACTTTATTCATCCAGTATTCGGGAAATTTCGTTGTCACAGTATCAAGAGGGTGAGGATGCAGGAATAGGAAAAGGCGTTAGGGTTAAACGTTTGCAGTTTCAGTCTCTCCTCGCCCATATGGCTCGAACGTGTATTGCCGTCAACGGCAGCAAAGCGTTAAGACCCGCGTGTCATTTGGAGCTTGCCAACCAACCTGCTGTGCTGGAATCCATGAGAGCGTCCAGCAGTTGCCGCTGTCGCAGATTTTCCTCTTTTGTTCGAGAAAGTTCGTCCTCGTACTCCGTTATGGTTCTCTCCAACACCTCAAAGATTTCCTCCACGGCCGCACTCAGCCGCTGGTTCACCAGAGCCCTCAACATTTTCACTTTGCACATTTTCCACAATGGTAAAAGGACGAAAACTAAGCAGAAAGGGAAGGAAACCACCGCACGTACTCACGGCTACTGCGCGCTTAGCATGCGCCGCTAAAGTCTTTGTTTGCAGCTAAAGGCTAGCTAGTGGGAGTTCCTTCAAAAGTGCCTCCGAAGAACGGAAGCACACTTAAGTCCGTTTTTAGGAAGCACCCGGACGGGGATGTCAAAGCAAAAGCCCGAGGGGCAAAAGTTCGAAAGGTCCGAACAAGTGAGGGGAAAAAGAGAGGCGAGTTTCTCAGCCAAGTTAGCTCGGCGGCGTGTAGCTAATCGAGGACTTCTTCGACGGCTTGGCTTCTTCTTCCTCGTCAATTTGGAAACGATTGTATGCTACCTCGCAGTGGTCAGTTGGTGTTACAGCTCGTTCGTTGACTAGAAGACCAGCAGCAAAAAAAGTTAAATACACAATTAAAGGTATTGTTTAATATGTTGCGTACAAAAAACATTCACCAATTTTACAATTAAAAATTCATTTTTTTAATAGTTTTTTAAAATGACGTTTTTTAATGAAAAGAAAACTCAGGTATTTTGCCCCCATTCACGGCCATTGGCAGACAATACATTTCAACGGGGATGTTTGGCATTGAGTGACATCATTAGTATTCGGAAAAAAAACAATACGTTGACGTTATTAAGGGCAAACTCCAAAACAGTGGGCCCTTACGCATGCGCAGTAATACTTGTAAGAAGGCGCTTTCAGCGTGTTGCGCATGCGTGAAACACACCGACCACCATCTTGTCTCCACGCGACAGCCTCTCTCATAAGCTTTTAGCTTGTTGGCCGCTAGTCAAGACACTTTGATGCCATTTTCACCTTGGCGAGATGTTTAGAGTGCACATGGATTTTTTTTTAGCACACAAGACAGAAGGGAATGTAAGCTTTTACGTCTTTTCACGTTTATAAAAAAAATAAAACATACAGCACAACTTTGATTACTTTTTAAATATTTATTGTCTATATTGTAAAAAAAGGTATAGCCAATGTTATTAAGAAACGACGTGCCGATACTGTGCAATACGTATTTAAGAGAAGGTCAGCTTGCGAACTTGGTTTTGGCCCGTCGTTGTGTCGTCCAGCGCGTGAAGGTCCAGAGACCACAAGGGGGCGCTAACGTGACGAGCGCCCCCGTGAAAGCAGACGAAAAAGACACATACGCCTGCCTCCCAGTTATTGTTAGCGCAATTATCTTGACGCTCCGTCGACATCACACGCACTCTACACTATTCTGCAGCCTCGGGACGTCCACCGGTAGTCAAAATGGTTTAGTTCCGAAGAAAAACGTGCATCGACGCGTCTCAAGCTAACTTAGCTTAGCCCGTATCGAACAAAGACACGCCGAGCTCCAAGCGGAGCTGAAATGCGGACGACGAGGACGCCCAAAAGCGCGGACCAGCTGGAGAAGGAGCGACCCCAAGTTTGCAAAGGGCAGCAGCATCCAGCTGGACTTCGCTAGCTTCCTGAATCCAGAATGTGGCGTCCGATCAGCCTCCTGCTTGGAATCTAGCAGACGTCCAATCCGTCCGACCGGAATACGTGGCAGCGAATGACGAACGCCTTCTCTCTCACTTGAAATGGATTGGACGTCTCGTGTCGTCAACGGCACTTGGAGATCGGCCTTCACAACCCGGCCTTGTAAAGCCACCCCGCCAATTGCGCTCAAGGATCATCCTGTGCAGAAATGAGTGAGGAATCTCTGAAGAATGTTCCCTGCGTTAAAGAAGAAGAGCCAGAGACGGTCCCCCGCGTGGAAGGGCCAGAACTGCCGCACTTCAAAGAAGAGGAGCCGGGAGGCATTAAAGAAGAAGAGCAGGAGGATCAAATCGACAACTTTCCATTGGTTGTCATTGTGAAGAAGGAGGAAGGGGACCCCGGAGGGTCCGAATGCCACGGGCTCTCGGAAGACGGGGGCGAGGGATCCGGCCCCGACGACGAGGGCTCCTGGCGCCCTGACGACGAAGGCTCCTCCCATCCCGGCGACGGCTCCTCACGCTCTTCTCGGGGCGAGGACCGTCGCGTGAAATGCTCCCAGTGCGACAAGAGTTTTGCCAACGGGGCATCGTTGCGAAGGCACGGCAAAACCCACGGCGGAGAGAAGCGCTTCGCCTGCTCGCTTTGCCACAAAAGATTTTTGAGGAAGGAAAATTTGAAGAGGCACGACAGGACGCACGGCAGCGAGCGACCGTTCGCCTGCTCCGTTTGCGGCCACGGCTTCTCCTCCAAGGCGCATCTGACCAACCACGGCAGGTTGCACAGCGGAGAGAAACCCTTCGTCTGCTCCGTCTGCGGCAAAGGCTTCCCGCTGAAGCAGTATTTGACGCGGCACGCCCGAAAACACACGGGAGAAAAGCCCTTCGTGTGCTCCGTCTGCGGCAAAGGCTACTGCGAGAAGGTCAACTTGACCAACCACGTGCGAAAGCACACCGGGGAAAAACCTTTCGTCTGCCCCGTCTGCGGCAAGCGCTACCCCGATAAGCGCTTTCTAACGTTGCACGCCAGGACGCACAGCGGAGAGAAACCCTTCGCCTGCGCGTCCTGCGGGAAAAGCTTTGCCCAGAAGACGCTTTTGAAAGTGCACGTGCAAACGCACAGCGGGGAAAAGCCCTTTGCCTGCTCTCGTTGTGAGAAAAAATTCTCCCGGAAGGAGGATTTGAAAAGGCACACGAGGACGCACACCAGGGACGTCTCCTTCCCGTGCTCGCTTTGCGCTCGAAGCTTCACGCGCAAGGAACACTTGCGAAGGCACGCCAAAAGCCACGCCGGCCGGGAACCGTCCGGTTGCAGCGTGTCCGAGTGACGCTGGATTCGCTTCAATTCGCTCCCGGGTGGGGTCCGGGTTAGGCTGAGGGGGCATTTCCCGTTCACTTTCTGTTGATTTGCTGTGATTTGGTAAACTTGTGCCATATCCCTTTCCAAATGAACCAACCTACCTAAACCCGAGTCAGTTGCTATCGCTTCCGGTACATTTGGAATCGATTCCTGTTGATCACGGGTCACATCTTGGTAGCCCTATCGAATTGGATGAATTTAGAGCAACGTGATTTCTTTCGCTCCTAAAATAAATAACGTGTCATGTGATTCTGTTTGAAAAATGATATATGAATGATTTTTTTTTGTGTTAGGCTGGAACATGTTTTCTGCTCCAGTCATTTGATTGTCTAAGAAGTATAAGTCCGACGAGCACCACACACGGTGGCGACCATCTCATCGCAAAGCCACGCCGCGGCTTCCTTTTGACGTCAGTCGGTCATCCGCCCTCCTCGCCCCGGTCTTCACGCTCTTCACTTTTCGGAAGGACGGCCAGGCGGCTAGAGTGGTTGAACGTCGGAGTGGGCGTGGCTTCAAAATAAGGTTCCACGGCTCATCCCCAAAAATACTTGAGTGGTGAGTAAATGCAAATAATGTCTTTTATTTTTCTTAAATTGTTATATTTTATTTTTGCTCAGCACATCATTGAGACGGCGCTTCCTGTTGGTTTGGGGCTTTTCCACTTCACTTCCTCTTGCTTTGAGCGAGGCTTAGGGTCAGCACTGAGGAGGGAGGATAAGCGGCATGAAAGATGAATGAATAACATATAGCAGTCTCAAGGGATAAAAACATTCACAAGTGAGTATTAATAGATCATGAGATATATTTACATTTTAGAAAAAGAATGTAAGCAACCGTTCCGGCTCTTTTCACAATAGATAGTTACGGTTAACACATTCAAGTATAAAATGATTTGTGGCGAAAAGCCGCCATAGCTGTTGTACAATTTTCAACAAACGAGTAACAACAATTTCCCACCAAATGAGTAAAAAGGTATTCTAGGGAGGCGCAACAATATCGCGCCACTCCGCTACACCCTTCTACCCGGTGTGTTTTTTCATGTGCATCGTTAAGCATCTCTTCTGGGTGAACCTTCTGCCGCAAAGGCGGCAGGAAAAAGATTTCTCCCCGGTGTGCGTCCTGGTGTGCGCCGTCAAGTTTTTCTTCTGGGTGAATCTCTTTCCACAAAGCGAGCAAGGAAAAGGTTTCTCCCCGGTGTGCGTTCGGACGTGCAACCTCAGAGAATGCTTTTGGGAGAATCTCTGATGGCAAAGCGTGCAGGCGAACGGTTTCTCCCCGCTGTGAGTTCTTTCGTGCGCCGTCAAATTCCCCTTCTGAACGAAACCTCTGCCACACATGGAGCAGACAAAAGGTTTTTCTCCAGTGTGTGTCCTGACGTGCGTATTTAACTCGTCCTTCCTGGAGAATTTTTTCGCACACGCCGAGCATGCGAAAGGTTTCTGCCCGGTGTGGGTGAGCGTGTGCTTGCTTAAATTTCCCTTCTCCGAGAATCCCTGTCCACAAACGGAGCAGATGAAAGGTTTCTCGCCGGTGTGCGTACGCTGATGCGTCGCCAAGTGCCTCTTTTCGGCGTACCGCCGACCGCAAAGCGTGCAGGCGAAAGGCTTGTCTCCGGTGTGAGTCGTGGTCGTGTGATTCCTCAAATGTCCCTTCTGAGTGAACTTGCGACCGCAAACGACGCAGGCGAAAGGTTTCTCGCCCGTATGCGTCCTCGCGTGTATGTTCAAATCCCCCTTTCGGGTGAACCGTTTGCCGCAAACGGAACAGGGAAAGGGTTTCTCTCCCGTGTGCGTCCGCGTGTGATTGTTTAAGTCGCCCCTCTCGATGAATCTCTTGCCGCAAAACACGCAGGCAAAAGGTTTCTCCCCGTCGTGCGTCTTGACGTGTCTCGTCAATTTCCCCTTGGTGTAGTATCGTTTGTCGCAAAGCGCGCAGGCAAAATGTCTTCCACCCGCGCTGTCTCTCGCCTCCTTTTCCAGCGAGGCGCTCGTTTCGTCGAGGCCAAATTCGCGGCGAGAGCTTTCGTCATCGAGGTCGGAAGAGAGCGATGACCTTAGGTCTAGGTCGTCGCTCTCCGAGAGCGGAGCCAGGAGGCCGTCCGGGTGTTGACGTGAGCTGGAAGGCTCCGCTCCGTCCCTCCGACTTTGGTCTTCCTGTTGTTGGGGCCTCGGGCTGGAGGCACTTGATGGGAACCCGCTGATTTCACCCTCCACCTCTTCTTTTTTAATGAAGGGCAGGTCCTGTTCCTCCTCCTCCTCCGCCTCCATTTTAATGTGGAGGAGCTCGGCTTCGCCGTCTCGCGTGACGTCTGCAAGACACAGCACGACAAAATCACTTCACGTCAATCAGTTTTCACACACCACATTTGTTGACGTCCTCTTTTTTCAGCACGTTGCTAAGTTGACGCAATTTGTCCGATTCTCACCGTTCCAACTTTGGAACATTCCAAAACTTCTCGTGATGCAGGCTCTCTATCTCCTTTTGCAACATTGTAAACAATCGAGTGGCCATCTTAACTCCCCGCCATTGGCAACGATAGACGTCCACTAGGGTTAAAACTGGGAGGACTGGCTTCGGATGCTCATGTTTGAGTGCCATTGACGGACCTCCCAGTTAAGACGGATGGACGTCCATAAACCTTTTCAAACTTTGACCAACCTGATTGGTTTTGGAGCTTCTTCCAAACACCGTCCACTTTTTGTCCTCCATTCGGGTAGATTTCTTGCTCGTAGTCCTTTTTAACGTTTTTAGCATAAGCGTGTCTCATGGCTAACGGACTAAGCTAAGTGAGCCGAGAATCTTCACCATAAACAAAAGTTTCACCAAACATAAGCTTTGACAAACGTTTACATAAATGATCGCTCAACTCGCTACTTAATCGGGAAGAATGATTTGTAGAGCGATTTAGACGAAGGAAACACGGAAAATAGCGTAGCTAAGGAGAGTGCTTTTGTGTTCCGATCTTGTCGGGGGCCTTCGTGTCACGGGATTCGCGCGCTATGATTGGCTGAGGGCTCATGCGCTCGCGTTAAGGTGCCTGATCAAAACTACAAGGCTCTTGCGCAAGTGCCTGATCAAGAAGAAATATAGGCTGACTAAATATTTACCAAAAAACCAAAAACTCGTTGTGGAATAAATGGGCGAAAAAAAAGCCAAGACTCGCTTGCAAGACTTTTATGTACACACACCAAAATGATACAATGATATCTCCATCTCTCAATCTCTTGCCTGATAAACTGTATGCATTTTTTCTTCAAACATTGTTTAACATAAAACACCTGAAAGTAGATTTTTATTTTAAATATATCATTATACTTGCGGCCAGAGATCGCAATTTTACCTAAAAGTGCTCAGTTGTCACGTGTGTATCCTCATGTGCCTTTTTAAAATGACTTTCCGAGTGAATCTTTTCCCACAGTCGGAGCAGGCAAAAGGTTTTTCTCCGGTGTGTGTCCGAATGTGAATTTTTAAACTTCCGCTCTGCGTAAAGGTTTTGCCGCAGGTGGGGCAGGCAAAAGGTTGTTCTCCCGTGTGTTTCCGTGTGTGTATTGTTAAATTTGACTTTAGCGAGAATCTCTCCCCGCAAATCAAGCAAGAAAAGGGTTTTTCCCCAGTGTGTTTCCTGGTGTGCCTCTTTAAAAGGACTCTACGGGTGAATCTTTTTCCACAAACCGAGCAGGGAAAAGGTTTTTCTCCAGTGTGCGTCCTCAGGTGAATATTGAGGCTTCCCCTCTGAGTGAAGGACTTGCCGCAAGTCGAGCAGGCAAAAGGCTTCTCGTCGGTGTGCGACCGCGAATGAGTGTTGAAATTGGATTTTTGGGCAAACTGTTTGCCACAGACGGAACAGGCGTAAGGCTTCTCGCCCGTGTGCGATCTGGAATGGGTCTTAATGGTGGATTCCCGAGAGAATCGCTTGCCGCAAACCGAGCAGACGAAAGGCTTCTCTCCGGTGTGTATTCGCGTGTGTCGATCCAAGCCGATCTTGACGGAGAACCTGCGATTGCAAAATGAGCAGGCGAAGGGTTTTTCTCCGGTGTGCGTCCTGGTGTGTCTCTCCAAATTTGCGTTCTGAGTGAATTGTTTGCCGCAAATGGAGCAGGGAAACGTTCTGTCGCCTGCGTTCCCGTTGGACGGTGGCTTGCCGAAAAAAGTTTTGTAGCGCCGAGAGGCTTTCCCTTGAAACGTCTTCTTCATTTGGGCACGTTGACGTCCGTCGTCCCCGTCGTCTCCGTCATCGTCATATTCGGAAGAGTGCGACGTTGTGTTGTCGCCGTCCGAGAGGCCGCCCGCTCGGGAGCCTCCGGCGTGCTCTCCTTTTTCATTCTTCACCACCGCGCCAGTCCATGGAAAGTGGCTCACGTGATCCTCGTGCTCTTCTTCTTTAATGCGGACGCTTTCTGGTTCCTCCTCCGCTTTAATACGAGGGCTCTCCGATTCTTTGCTCGCGTCTGCGGACGACAGGGCACAGAAGGTGGCTTGGTAAACACGTTTTGGCATTGACTTTCAACTGACCTGCCACAATTTGAATGGAGTGCCTTTGCTGCCATTTCATTACACAATGCCAGATGCACCAATTAGCACCGCAACCTAAAACAGCAGCAGCAAAATGGCGTAACATTTTGCTCAAACTTAAAGATGCCTAATTGTCTACTAATGTCAGGAGAGGCCTGTTTGTCCCTCCTGACGTGCCGTCAGAGAGCAGCTGCGGTCAATCTGCTGATTGCTTCCTGTTTTTGTATTTAAAGGTCAATGAGTCATAGTACCATTGTCGGATCGTTACTTCTGTTCCAGCATGCGCTCAGCATGCTGCCGTTTTGTTTCCAAGCCATTGTTGATTTATAGATCCCTGTTGATTTATTAAAGGATGTTGTTTGAAGCTAACTGTCTTGATTCACCTCCTGCTTTCTGCGGCTGGGTCCTAATATATTCCCGATCGCGCCACGACGACGCGGTGCGATCGTAACAACTAAAAGGCGTGACGAGTGATTTTGACTGCAGTACGTATATGAAATGAATCAATCCATTGTTGTCTCTGTGGCTGCTTTTGATGGTCTGTTTTGTTTTCACAAGCTTACGTGGGAGTTGCGAGACTGTCTCCTTGGCATCCTCCATCGCCTTCTTTGCCATTCACGGCGTCGCCCCGACGTCAGTGGGATCTCGTTACAGTGAATTCTGCAGACGACAAACACAAGTAAGTTTCTGTTCCTGGAGCCTCTCCCGGACAACTTTGGGGAGCTGGCGCGGGGCACCCAGAATTGCTTGCTAGCCAATCGCAGGGTATCAAAAGAAACCAAATCTATCTTTTATAAAGGACAATCACCGAAACAACGTCGCAGGAAGCTAACACTAAACTCGAGTTATCGAATGGGGACTCGGTATTGGCGGAACCTCAACAGCAGGTGAATCGGGTCCAAAGAGAAATGACCGGCGAATCAACGCAAGTCTGAAGATCCATGTGTCGATCATTGTTATAAGAGCAATAATAAGGTTAGCCCGAGGCTTGTATCGCAAATGGAATTGGGAGGATGTTCCCACTCCCTGGGAACAATGTTCAAAGTACTTGCAGTCACAAGATGCTCCATTTCAGTTGGGGCTTTGGCCATATTACACGCGGCTCACCTCTTTTAAGACAGCGCAAAACAAACAAACAAAGAGTTAGGCCACATCGCCGCCATTTTAAGCGCAGTTGCTGAAAGCACCGACAAAAAAAATCAACTAACTAGCTTCTTTACGAATATATTCCCAAATCCGACGTCGCCGCTCGTCCACCACTTTTTCTTCACGCGGATCATGCGTACGTGGCGTCTTTTTCCTAGCTGACAGGCTAAATTAAGCTAAGCTAGGCTAAACAGAAGGCTCGACGAGCTCCATTCCGGTCTGGCATGTCGCTACACGTTTGTGACTGCGCATGCGTGAATTTGGGTCATTTCCTTTCAGGCCACGACGGGCATACAGATATTTACATGATAAATTGAGGCTCGCCTGATACATAAGACACGCGTACGTGAGGACATTAAAAAAAACTTTATTTAAACACCAACGCGTAAAATGATTCGCCTGTCCGGCTCCCTGATTGGTCGTACGCATGCACCAAAATGCGTCATTTCGTCTTAAATCGAGATGCAACCAGTGTTTTTTTAAAATTATAATATTTTAAATATATGTCTGAATCTACCACGTATATAACATTTGTTTTTATAACTCACAAAATGTGGATTTAAATTCAAATGTATGAGTAATGTAAAATGTACAGAATGAATCAATTTTTCAAACGGCTTTTTTTCCTTTTAATATATAAATACGTTAAATATGCAGGCTGCAGCACCCCCCGCGACCCTAGTGAGGATAAAGCGGTTCAGAAAATGAGATGAGACGTGTGGATTGCCTGCTTGGGGCATTCACAATAATTACCACTAGATGGCAGTGAACCTAAAAAAATAACCTTAGTAGTACTTAATTTGTCCAACTGCTGGTTCCGTATTTATTATTATCTTAGCTCGCTGCTAATCAAGAGGCGCGTTGATTTGTAACACATTTCTCACCACAAATCAAACGTAAGGTGTTCGAGTGTTTTAATCATCGTTAACGCGTACCCATTTCATGACAGAACAAAAAGAGAGGAGCAATCCTTGGTCAAAACCTTTCTTCTGCCGAGCTGGTTTGCTGTTTTTTATTTATTTTTATTTAAGTACTGTTGAATACGAAAAAAACAACACACTCAGCCTAGCTCATAGATACCCGTAGCACACTCTAGTCAGCAATGCCCATATCTGCGCACCTATTCAAATGTTGAGGCACGCTTGGATCAAATCTTCACTGGTGAGTGCTTTTCACGCCAACACACTTGTGTTTCGTCTGGGAACATCTTTTCCCACAAACCGAGCAGGAGAAACGTTTCTCCCCGGTGTGCGTTCTCGCATGGCGTGTCAAGTTGGCTTTGCGATGGAATCCGCGACCGCAAACCGAGCAAGAAAAATGTTTCTTCTCGGCATGCGTTCTCGCGTGAGTGGTGAGGGTCCCTTTGTCGGAGAAGCTCTTTGTGCAAATCAAGCAGGAAAAGGGTTTCTCCCTGGTGTGCGTGCGCGCGTGAATTTTTAATTGTCCCTTCTGGGCAAATCGATGTTCGCAAATGGAGCAGCGGAAAGGTTTCTCCCCGGTGTGGGTTCTCGTGTGTAGTTTCAGGTGCGTCTGGAGCGAGAATCGTTTGTCGCAAAGCGAGCAGGGGAAAGGCCTCTCCCCGGTGTGTGTTCTCGTGTGGCGTGTCAGGTTTGTTTTTCGATGGAACCTCTGACCGCAAACCAAGCAGGAAAAACGTTTGTTCCCGGTGTGCGTTCTGGCGTGAATATTCAAGTTGACCTTTTCGGAGAATCTCTTGGCACAAACCGAGCAGGAGAAGGGCTTTTCCTCGTTGTGGGTCCTCGCATGAATCTTCAAGCTCCCCTTTTCAGAGAAACGCTTACCGCACACTGAGCAGGGGAAAGGTTTTTCCCCAGTGTGCGTCCTGGTGTGACTGTCTAACGTTCCCTTCTGAATGAAACGCTGGCCGCAAAAAGAGCAGACGAAAGGTTTCTCTCCCGTGTGCACTCTGTGATGAGTTTTTAAATTCCCGCGGCTGACGAAAGATTTGCCGCATA
The DNA here is from genome assembly GCF_051989625.1 of Stigmatopora argus. Lineage (NCBI taxonomy): Eukaryota > Metazoa > Chordata > Actinopteri > Syngnathiformes > Syngnathidae > Stigmatopora > Stigmatopora argus. The sequence continues at coordinate 194,308 of NC_135388.1, forward strand.
CCGAGCAGACGAACGGTTTCTCCCCGGTGTGACTTTTGGCGTGCTCTGTGAAGTGACTTTTTTGGGTGAACCTTTTACCGCAAACGGAGCAGACGTACGGTTCCTCTCCGGCGTGGGTGGTCATGTGCCTTTTCAACACCATCTTGAGGCTGTAGCTTTTCCCGCACTCAGTGCATTTCCACTCCTTCTTGTCACTGCGCCCCGCCTGGTGTCCTTCGGAATCTTCGTCTTGACCGTCGCCGTAGTCGGGAGAGCGCGACGTGGCGTCGTCGCGCTCTGACGGCGGCGGCCCGAGTTCGTCAGAGGGCGACGTGGCGTCGTCGCGATCTGACGGCGGCGCCCATTGGCGGCGCTCTAGCGACCCTCCGCGGCCTTCCGCCGCTCTGCTCGGAAGTTCCGCCCCTTTGCCCGTCTCAGTCGAGCCTCGGTCTTCACTTTTTAAAGGGACGCCAGTGGACTCTGTGTTCTCTTCTTCCTCATTCTCCTGTTTAATGCACAGCGAGACCGTCCCCTCCTCTTTGACACGAGGCTGCCCCGCTCGCACAAAATTCTCCTCTTTGATGCCACGGAACTCTTTCTCCTCTTTTTTGACCCCAGGGGACAGCCGCCCCTCGCCGACGTCTGTAAGACAAAAGGAAACAAATGCTTATCCCGTGGTCAAGTCCATCTACTAAATATATACTACTTAAAATGCCAATATTTTATGCAGGGACTTTTGCAAAGGATCTGCACAGTTGGGTGGTTTTGAAAAATATTTCCCCACGTGGACTCAAGCACGTGGATACATTTGAAGAATATTGAATTGAATGCTTTTTATTGTCATTATACAAGTAAATGATGCCAGTCTTTCTTTTTGCACGTCTTTACATCTTTTTAATGCCGAAACCATTTTGAACGTGAGGCACTTCAAATGTTGTGAGTTTCCATTCAAAAATTCCATTCACTCCCAAACGAAAGAGCGAAGAAGGTCGCCATCTAGCGGCACAACAACCAAACAATGACTACGTACATACTACCTAGATTGAATCATTTTGAAAGACACCTAGCCCTTTCAGCTGTCCAAAATCGTTGTCATATATCATCAACAATTGGATTCTAAAATGTTTGAATAGGAGGAATGCTTTCACAAGGCCATCCTGGCACTAAGTAACGTCTTCCAAAATCTACCAAATGGCCACCTTGAAAATGAAGGCAGGTTGCTTCAACAACGCCAACTGAATAAAAAACTGACCGGGTCCGCGTCGTAGGGCGTCTCGAGGACTTGGAGATGGTTTTTCCTCCTCTTTCTCGTCCAACCTGACCAACCCGACCGAGCCGAACAGGCCGAGTTCTGCTGCTGCCGTCGTTGCTGTCCTTCTCGAGCACATTTCTTCTTCCCACATCTTCTCGGACGGAGCTCACGCTTCCGGTTCACAGGGGCAAGGCGATAAGCCTTATTACTGCCCCCCTCAGGTGTGCAACGTAAGTACAACAGGTGGATCAGTGACGTTCGAATATTCGGCGAAAGGAAAGATGTATTTTGTTATTAGATGCAAATGTGTTACATTTTTGAATGCTACTATTCCTACTTTGGTGCTATTTTTGCTGATGTTTTGACAATAATAATGTGACTTCAGAATTTCAATTCTATTGGACTGACTGAATTATTGACAGTATTTTCAATCTCTTAAATGTTTGGTTGGCCTCTTTTGTGTATCTGTTTAACATTATGGGAAATAATGATCTTATCGGTACATTTGTTTTGTGCACTATTGAATAGTTTTATTAAACAAACAACAACAATAATAGGTCAGAATTTCTCAAGCCTAGTTTACTAATAGTATTGCAAAATGCTATGCTAGCATACCAGTGTTTCCCCAAAACTGAGACCACCGATACAGAATTAAAATGACATCATCTGCATCTGCACCCATTTGTACTTGTCAAGCTGTCCAATGCATTTCAAGTGGCAGGGTGGCAGCGAATAAACATTCAGAAGCCATCTGGATTAGTTGCAGCTGCTTGAATATTTTTTTTGTTAAGAGAGGTAAATATGCCATTTGCCGAGGCCAAAAAAAGGCTACAAGTGGAATACAGCGGAACTAAAAAGTGTTTCACTGCCATCAACAGCGACAGGCGTCCAACTCGTTTGGACGATTTGAGACATCCAAAAAGCGACTACACCGCGCAGTCCCGATTGGTTTCTTCAGCATGCGTCTGCACGTGTTTGCTTAAATTTCCCTTGGTGGTGTATCCTTTGCCACATACGGTGCAATTGAAAGGTTTTTCTCCGGTGTGCGTTCGCACGTGTGTGGTCAAACTCATCTTTTGAGTGAAGGTCAGGCCGCAAACCAAGCACTTGTGAGGTTTTCCCCACTGTGCGTCTTGGCGTGCGTTCTCAAATATTGTTTGAGAGTGAACCTTTTCCCGCAAACGGCACAGGCGAAAGGTTTTTCTCCAGTGTGTATTCGCATGTGATTGGTTAACGTCCCCCTTTGAGAAGCTTTGAGGCCACAAATGGAGCATTCAAAAGGTTTCTCCCCCGTGTGTATTCTTGTGTGCGCTTTGAAGTACTGCTGCTGGCTAAAGCTTTTCCCGCAAACAGAACAGGCATACGGTCTCTCCCCGGTGTGCTGCCTGGCGTGTATGCGGAAATACTCCTGCCGCGTGAAACCCTGACCGCATACCGAGCACAGATAGGGTTTCACCCCGGTGTGTTTGATGGCGTGGTCGCTCAAATGTCTCTTTTTGACAAATCTCTGACCGCAAACGGAGCACAGGTAAGGTTTTTCGCCGGTGTGGGTTCGGATGTGCTGTCTCAAATTGGACTCTCGAGTGTAGCTTTTCGCGCACAGGGCGCAGGTGAAAGGTTTTTCTCCCGTGTGGATTCTCGTGTGTCGCTTCCACCTGGACTTGCTGAGAAAGGTTTTGTCGCAGAAGGGACACTGAAATGTTTTCTTGCCGGCGCGAAGCGCCCCGTCACGTCGCGGGCCTTCGTCCTCCTCCTCCTCGTCGACGATCGCAACGGCGTCTTCGGGAAGGGCGACCGCGTCGGAAAGGGCGAACTCGTCTCGCTGCTCGGGATGGAGGTCTTCTACGTCGGAGTCTGCGGGACAGAAAGAGACTGGTGTTGCGCTCCAGACCGCTAGGCTTGCCAAAAGTAGTCGTACTGGATGGACTGATGCATGCATCAGGATATCATACAAGTCAATATCATATCCGGCCGGCTACAACATTTCAACACCGACGCACACCGCAACCCGTGGAGGAGCGATTCCGATCGTCTGAAAATGACGTGATCGGTTCTGATTTGCGATCATGTGATTGGATTGGGAACCTAGCAATTATTGAGCTGCCAGATGGGGAGAGAGAGAGAACCATTTGGAACGCAATCTTCCATGCAAATGTTCATACCGGTACTGGAGGAAGAATGTTGAAAAGTGGAAGGCGAGGTTTCACTTCGACATACACCTAGAAAATGGAAAATGTGAATCATTACATGGATTACTGCACGTGCACGTGTACGAGCAGCTCGTACAATGCAGCGACAAAATCAGCACACCCCCTGAAACGCTAATTCTATGGGCTAGACTTGAACTTACCAGCAGCATCAACATGCTCCCCTTGGATAAAAGCAATTTCTTCCACAGCTAAAAAACAGAACGGATGATATGGATCATATGGATTATGAATCAACGATATACTGGTAAAATTACTTACGGACGACACGGCCCGCGTTATCTTCAGCGGGGGAATCGGCTGCCATTAGAATGAAGGGGGATGGGTTAATGCACACAATTGTATTCATGACTTTCCAAGTTATTGCAGGGGTGTGTGTGTTGGTCATTTCCGTCAGGTTTACAAGGATACAAGGCTCACGATAGTCAACATATTGACGGTCTAATATCGTCATATGGCGCACCCGTTATTCGTATATACGTACTATCATTTCTTGACGGGAGCATATTCGAACCTGTGGTGTATTCCAAACTATTACGCGCATGCGTACTTTGATGTCTGTATTGTTGCACACTTGGTTCACTTTCATGGAAAGTATACCATCGCTAAGGTCAAACACTCCTATAGATGATACAGTCAAGTAGTATTACAAGTCCGTAACTTACACTTATTTAGGTCTTTTGCCGATTAAACGTAGCTTATGGAGAAGCACCATCAATTTCGTCACACGCAGTTTCTGCGTGTGATGACAAGTAGGCTTTTTTGTGTTGTGGTAATGACGACATGGCCTGTGTCCGATTGTTATTACCGGAAATGGCATCTTCGGTGATGTGAGGAACCACTTGGGATGTGGATGCTACTGCACTTCTCAAGTTCTTTATAATAGCTCCCGTGTAGCCTAAAGATAAAATGCAACAAACACGGGCATCGGACAAGGTCTGTTGAACAAAATGGTCACGAATGTCGGTGTTTAGCAAAGACGTGACAGAAAAGCGTCCAAACCAGCTTGACGTAACGAAGCTCGAAGTAGTTCGTGAAATCGTCGACGTTTTCTCTCCTTTTGCAGCATTTCTCCAGCCAACAGACAGACGCTATTAGTTCGGGGAGCTAACTGTAGATAGCTAGCTAGCTACCTAGCTAACTACCTACCTACCTAGCTAGCTAGGGCCACGAAATGCACAGACGCGAGCTCGCCGCCGAGAATGAATTGCGCGTGCATGAGTAGAGCCGCGCGCGCTGAGCGTAATGCGTTTCGAGAGAATAAGCTTTCTCAAAGCGACAAACGACCTTCGGGATGCTAGTGTAGTACTATTATGAGTCGCTGTCTTCTTCTACGCTCGTGGTGACATCTGCAGTAGGATAGTGACGTTCGCGAACGACTCACTAACGGGAACGGGGAGATAGGGTGGGCATAAAATGTGAATTAATGCAATACGCTTCCGTACAATACGTTTCATATTTACACATGCAAACAATTGCCGCTAACAAACGAATGAAAAAAAAGTAAGTAGCGAGCGACTTCAACCGTAGAACTCTGCTCTGTTGTCTAATTATCTTCACAGCAAATTGGACCGCGACTCAGAAGAGGGCGCTTCGTGCTCGGAACGGAACGCGGCCAGCTTGTTTCCTGCCTGTCTGGGTCGTTGCGGGGACGCGCGAACCAGTCTGCCTCCCACCCCGACCCCCCGCCGTCGCTTGCTGGCTGGCTGGCCGGCCTCATTCCAGCGTGAAAGACGGCCTGCCCTGGCCGCCGGGAGCGAGCCTGGACCTGGGGACAAAACGTGTGGCCTTAGCGGGAAAACGACGACATGCCGGCGGTGTCCAAAGGGGACGGAATGCGCGGCCTGGCCGTCTTCATCTCCGACATTAGGAACTGTAAGTTTATCCAAGTTATCCGACAGCATAAGAAACAACTCGACTTTGGGACTGGCTCGACTACAAACGAGCCTCGGGGAACGATTACGAATGACTTCGACGGCTCTCTGAGTTTTGTACGCTCGTAACTTTGAAGTGCAAATTGATGACTGACTGACAGCTAGCTGGCGAGCTAATTAGCCATTAGCTCGGAGCCATCTCCGACATTAGGAACTGTAAGTTTATCCAAGTTAGCCGATAGGATAAGAAACAACTCGACTTTGGGACTGGCTCGACTACAAACGAGGAGTCGTCTCGGGGAACGATTACGAATGATGTCGACGGCTCTCTGAGTTTTGTACGCTCGTAACTTGGAAGTACAAATTGTTGACTGACTGACAGCTAGCTGGCGAGCTAATTAGCCATTAGCTCGAAGCCACGACGAAGGGCGTGACCGTCACTTTTAACGCAAAAGTTTGCCTTTGAACAATACAAAAGAATAGAGAACTCTAGCTGTAGTTGTTTGTGTGTATTGAACAGAATTTGATATAGATATAAATATATATGTATGTATGTGTATATATATGCATATATCTGTATGTATCTATATATAGATGTATATATAGATATATATATAGAGAGATATAGGTATATATATATATATATATATATAGCTATATCATTTTTTTTTTTTTTTTAAATAATGTTTTGCGTGTGGCTCTTGATCATCGTTACTGAAACCTTTTTTTGGGGCGGGGGATTCCTTTTCAGGTAAAAGTAAAGAGGCAGAGATCAAGAGAATCAACAAGGAGCTAGCCAACATTCGATCCAAATTTAAAGGTAAGTCAAGCCCAAATACTGAGAGCACATACGTTTGCTGGCTTCAACCTGCAAATATTTTTTTTCAGTGGACAAGTGACACATAAAAGTAATAAAAATAACTAAAGCAAACATGATGAAAAGTAAATTTGTTTTGATTCACAATTCTCCATGGAACATTTAAGAACAAACCGTGAAAAGCTATTTGTGGGATAAAGTAAGAACTCACACTGGAGCCTACATATTTTTGCTCAAATGTAACAACGTCTCTAATCATCTACAAATACGTGTGACTGGTGTTTACTTTCAAGACTGTTAGCGTTAATAATGAATTATTATTGGAAGGAAGTGTGTCGGCTGCGTCCCGCGTTGCTATTTTTCCTTGTCCTACATTGATTACTCTCATACGGTTGGCAGGGGGAGACGTCGGCTAACTGTCTTGAAAACCGTTGGTGGTAAAACTTGGGGATGTCCCAATATTGTTTTTATTGACTTCCAAGTTTTTCAATACCTATATTTTCGAAGTGTAAAAATAATGCAAGTCTCACATTTCCTATCACGGTTTGATTGACAGCAAGCGAAAATAGCAACGGCGTTGAAACCGTGTGAATCACGGATCCGATCTGATCTTGTGACCGAGTCCCATTTGCCATTTTGGCCGCCATAATCGTACTAAGTATCACATCCAAGCGACGCTAGTACTAGTAGTAACCCCTAATCCAGGGGTGGGCAAACTATTCCTCTGTGGGCCGCCCGCCCTGGTGCTTTGGTTCCAATCTCCAAAGAGGAAAGCTTTCCACAAATGTTACAAGTGCAATCAGTGGATTGCGGTGCATTTTTCCCGTGTTTTTTTGCGTTAGTCAGTGCAGTATGAAGGGAAAAACAATGGGTCCAAAGCAAGCAGGTGCAATGAAGTTTTATACCGTTTGGCGATATATCTCGTGGGATCGTATGGGAAATGTTTTTTTTTTTTTTGAGCGCGTCTTACCGCTGATGGCAGCCAATCCAATATCTTAGATTGTGCAATATTTTAGAATTTACCTGGCTGAGATGTGACTTTTTATACTTTTATATTACTACAGTGGTACCTCGACATACAAGCTTAATTCGTTCCGGGACTGAGCTCGTATGTCGATCTTCTCGTTACTCGAGCGAACGTTTCCCATTGAAATTAACTAAAAAAAATGATTTTTTTCCAGCCCTCTGAAAAAACACAAAAAACAGGATATTGGATTGGAAAAAATGTTTTTCTTTCTTCTAATTCGCCATCTATTAACAAAGTAACACATAACTAGTGGTTTAATAGTAATAAAATGTGTTTAATCGAACTAAAATTGGGCGGATTTCGCCGACGGGAGACAGAGGCGCACAGAGAGGGCGGGTTCAGGTTTTTTTTCCACGACAACGCACTCGTAAACGGAACAAACAAATTTAAATTAACTTGGATTAATATATACAGACACACTCAAACATACATTTAATGTAACTTTACACAAAACTGAATTCTAATTTTTTTTAATTTTTTTTTTTATACCTTCGTTCTCTTCGGGTTAGTTGTTTGCCACGCTTCGTAGATATTGTTATACACAAAAGAGATGCGGCCAAAAAAAGACAGTGCGCTACAATGATAAACAGCCTCTCATGTCATGGCCACCTGGCTTGGTCGCCTCTTGAAATTTTAATTGTATCGCGAGCGAATTATTCGATTGAAATTTTCGTCGTACCACGAGCATTTCGTATAACGAGCGGTCGTATGACGAGTTATGACTATTTATGTTTTTGTTACTGGGAAAACGCACTTTGTGGAGTAGCACCACCAATTTCGTTATATGCAGCTGTGTATGATGACAATAAATGCTTTTGATTTGATTCTGGAAGTGAAATGCTACGTTTGCTCCAGGTGACAAGGCTCTGGATGGCTACAGCAAGAAAAAGTATGTGTGCAAGCTGCTTTTCATCTTCCTCCTGGGCCACGATATCGACTTTGGACACATGGAGGCCGTCAACCTGCTCAGTTCCAACAAATACACGGAGAAACAAATCGTAAGGCCGCTTTGCTTTGATGGCTTTTCAGCAGTTTATTACATTCATTCCCGTTGGCCTCTCAGGTAGTGAAGCGAAACACAAAATGAAAACAAAACGTAACGCATCAAAACACCGAAACACACTTTTTCTTCCTTTGTTCCTAAAAAAATGCAATGTAAAATGCAAATCCATTTGAAGTAGGAGCGAATGAACGTTGGTTCATTTCCTGCCACCGTCCCTCTTCAAAGTTCTCGACTCGTTTTGAGTTTTGAGTCAATTGTATTATTCAATAACATCTTTACAGGACTTTACAAAAAAATCCTTGAGGAAATCTAGATATCTAACGCCGTGCGGGGGTCACTGGCCTTGACGTCCGCTCTCCCAATGGATTTAAATTGGACGTCGATGGTCGTTAACGGTGGACGACGATTTGGGATGCTCAAAAAGAGTTTTAGATCAACAACGCCGACTCCCGAATAGTCATGGATTATTTGCGTGAGTATCCCTAGTGCGCCTTACGTTAAGTAACAGATAAATGCGAGGCTACGTACTTGGCGTACGTACGTAAGTCCGAGCATGCACACGGCCTAGTACATGTTGTGGAGCTAGTGCAAGGGTGGGCAAACTATTCCTGCAGTGGGGGCGGGGGTGCAGGTTTTGATCCCAACTTCTAAAGAGGAAAGAAAGCTTTCCACAAATGTGGTATGTTACAAGTGCAATCAGTGGATTGCATTCAGGTGCTTCTCTTGCCCAACCCCCTTTGATTCAATATTGTCACCTATGTATGTGCCGGATGGCTTTGCAAAGCCCCCCCCCCTGCCTGGTATAAACTGTCAAAGCCAGTTCAACACTTTTTTTTGGACCTATTTCAAACGTAGGCCATCAAAGTGCAGACTTTTGACCATTGAAGAGCGAGCGAGCGCCTCGAAGAAATTGAAGCATTGGACATATGAAGGAAGACATAGCGTCCCTCCCATAAGACTAGGCATTTATTTAACAGGGCTGGGCAAACTCAAAAAAAGGGCAAAAGTGAGTGATTTGGTTACAACCTCGAAAGAGCAAAGCTTTCCACAATACTAGTGTCCTACGAGTGCAATCAGTGGATTGCAGTCAGGTGCTTCTCTTGCCCAACCCCCGCTGGTTCAAGTTTGTCAGTCAACTCGGTCGGTGCCGGATGGATTGAACCAAAAGTTGCTCCCTCCCCACCCACAGCGGCCCAACCCCCGTTGATTCAATTTTGTCAGCTCTATGTCTGTGCCGGATGGCTTGGAAAATGAAAAGCTGCCCCCTCCTCCCCTGGTGTAGACCGGTGAGGCCAATCTGAGACTTTTTTGGACTGATTTAAAACATCAGCGATCAAAGCACGTACAGTGGTACCTCGAGATACGAGCTTAATCCGTTCCGTGACTGAGCTCGTATGACAAGTTACTCGTAACTCGAGGTAAAGTTTCCCATTGAAATGAATGGGAAACAAATTAATTCGTTCCAACTCTCTGAAAAAAACACCAGAAACAGGATATTGGATTGAAAAAAAAGTTTTATTTCTTATAATTCGCCATATATTGACAAAGTAATAAATAACGAGTGGTTTAATAGAAATAAAGTGTTTAATCTAACTAAAATTGGGCAGATTTCGCCGAGGGGAGAGGGGCACAAAAGGGGCGGGGGGCTTCGTTTTTTTTCTTCCACAAAACGCACTCGTACACGGAACAAACACTCCACCCTCACGTTCGCTATCGATGGGCTGTTTGCTGTCGTACTATTCCCTTCAAAATATTCCGAAAATGATGCACACAAATGTCCTCACAATCGAATAACGCACGACGAGCAGCAGTCTTTTATCAGCGATCGCGCCGCTGCTCATGTTGTTGTTGTTGTTGGGCCACCTCAGGCGCTTGAGGATTACCCTCAGCAGCGCTAGAGCTGTCACTGGAACGCGGATTAGTTCATCCAGGGGGTAGCCGGAGGTGTGGGGCAGTGCGAATATCTCCGGCTGGATGAAAAACGTAGGGCGCCACGTTCCTGGGTGGCAGCTCTGGGTGGTTTTGTTGGATTCGCATGGGATCTTCGGGGCCGCTGGCTAGCGGCTCCTTTTAGCTTGTAGCATCTGTGTTCGCATCCCCTCGAACGGCGCCTAGTGCCATTGCCTGTCGGCGTTGTGCGCACGAGTATACTTCATTACCCAGAAAGCCCTCTTTTCACCGCGCATGCGCGTTGTGCGTTTCCTGGTCTGAATAGCTCATCCGGTGCTCGTAAATATTGTTATACACGAAAGATATGCCAAAAAAAATGCCATGGCAACCTGGCTTGGTCGCATCACGAAACTTTGACCGCATCACGGGCGAATTATTCGATCGAAATTTCCCCCGTAAGACGAGCATTCCGTATGACGAACGGTCGTATGACGAGGTACCACTGTACTTTGACCATTTTGACCCATTGAAGAGCGCCTTGGCTAAATTCAAGCATGAGGACATATATGACAAGGCGTTCATTTAACAGGGGTTGGGGCAAACTATTCCGCTAAGGCAGGGGTGGGGAACCTTTTTGACGAAGAGAGCCATAAACAATTCATATTTTCAAACATTATTCCTTGAGAGCCATACTCACAATTTAAAAGTCAAAATACATGAAAATGTGTGCATTTATTAATCATTTCACCACTTTGAAAGTAAAAAAAGTCTCTGAATTCTTTTAAGAATATTTTTTCACGGTTGCTAATCAATGAGTATCAATGAGTATGCATGCAAAAGAGTTTAATTAAGAAAAAATATGATTAAAAAGGCGCTATAGATAGTGTCGGCGCCACAGTGTGACGCTCCCATTGGTGCGTTCGGAGCTTAGGTGGTCTTTCACCAGCGGTTCCCATATTTTACCACACTGGTTAGCAGAGAGCCATATACACCCATCAAAAGAGCCACATATGGCTCCCAAGCCATAGGTTCCCTACCCCTGCACTGAGGGCTGCCTGCAGTGGGTGCGGGTGGGGGTGCTTTGGTTTCAACCTTGAAAGAGCAAAGCTTTCCACAATACTAGTGTCCTACGAGTGCAATCAGTGGATTGCCGTCAGCTGCTTCTTGCAGCCCAATCCCCGCTGCTTCAAGTTTGTCAGTCAGCTTGGTCGATGCCGGATGGCTTGGAATGAAAAGCTCCCCCCACCCACAGCGGCCCAACCTCCGTTGCTTCAACTTTGTCAGCTATGTCTGTGCTGGTTGGCTTGGACCAAAAAGCTGCACCCAAGCAGCCCTGGAGAAGCGCTTTGCCCAGCCCTGCCCTAACCCATCCGATGTGTCCTGCAGGGCTACCTGTTCATCTCGGTGCTGGTCAACTCCAACAGCGAGCTGATCAGCCTCATCAACAACGGCCTCCGGAACGACCTGAACAGCCGCAACCCCACCTTCATGAACCTGGCGCTCCACTGCATCGCCAACGTGGGCAGCCGCGAAATGGCCGAGGCCTTCGCCTCCGACGTGCCGCGCATCCTAGTGGCCGGGTGAGGAACAGTCATTGCCGTCTCTCGTTTATTTTTGCAGGAACCTCGGTTTAATGCACTCGTACTGACTCGATACTAACAAACACGCAGCTTTTTTAAAAGGGGGAATTCGTAACAAAATGATACTAAATGTTGACAGCTGAAAAAAATAGAAAGTTTTTAAAAATACAAATAATCATAAATTATTTATCCTTATTTTGGAAATTTCTTGAATTTTATCAACTTTAGGTTTTATTTATTATAAATTTCTCTATTCAGTTTCTTGAAACATCTTTTTTCCCAATTTAGGATTTTCTATTTTTTAGTTCTAGTATTAAGTATTTTTCATACGTGTATTCCTCCTCCATTTTTCGTTGTCAAAACAGGCTTGAAGGAGTTTTAGAACAAAAAGAGTAGTTCTTCCTTATTGAGGTCCTTTTTGAAATTAGGAAAATAATCCTAAAATCAATTTGCATACCACATAAAGAATGAGTGTGGTGGTGGACGAGTGGTTAGCGTGTTGGCCTCACGGTTCTGGGGTCGAGGCTTGGATCTCAGGTGGGTCCTCACTACGTTCTCCCTGGGCTTGTGTGGGTTTTCTCCAGGTGCTCCGCTTTCCTCCCACATTCCCAAAAACATACACGCTAGGCTATCTGATAGAACGCTCTAAATTGTCTGTAGCTCCGCGTGTCTCATTGCGCCCTGCGACTGGCTGGCCGGCAATTCAGGCTGTTAAAGGAGCCCCAAGAAGACTTGATTTTTGTCTTTGTCAGGGACACCATGGACAGTGTGAAGCAGAGTGCGGCGCTGTGCCTGCTGCGCCTCAACAAGACGTCGCCCGACCTGGTGCCCGTGGGCGAGTGGACGGCCAGAGTGGTCCACCTGCTTAATGACCAGCATTTGGTAAAAAAAATAATTAATTTCATCGAGCTATGTTGCCTCATGCTCCGTTGCGCTAGTTTGTCGTATAGTTCCCGCTCCCTCCCTCTCTCTGTCTAGCTTTTACTGTAGCTCAGGGGTGGGAGCGTACACTAATGGTGAGAGTAAGATTCCATTCAGTCTTCGAGTTTCCTTTAGGCTGGAACAATGTGCGAATGCGCAATGGTCACATCTCGGCCCGTGCGACATGTCTATTTTATTTATAATTTCATTGTTTTGTTTTTGAAATTGCACATCCGACTCATTTAACGGTACACGGTCGATTGGTCGCCAATCTTTTGGTCTCCAATCTTTCGGTCGCCCGGAAGGTTATTGATAATACCATTTAAATCGTTGCTCAAATTCCCTAAATACAAACTGCGAATGACTATTCAGTCACACTTAATGCCCTAGTAATTATTAGGCTAAAGAAAAGCTCCAAATTTCCCGGACTTTCATTGTTTTTTGTTGGAGAACTTGTTAAGACCCTGACGGACGTCGCTTCTTAAAGGGACAGCGCATGTACATACAAACTCTTATACACTAAAAACGTCGGCTCAAAAGACCGGCGACCAATCGACCGCACACGCATTTAACGAGCGCATTGGGCTCTCCGCTGACAACAGCTTTTGCGCGGAGCCGGCAGCCTCGCCTAGCACAAACCAGCGCGACCGCCGCTGGTTAAGCGATACGTTGATCTCGAACACTTCAAACTTGCGCCACTATTGCGTGCTTCGATTTGCTGGGGACGGCACGGGATCTTTCTCGGCGTCGAGCCAATTTGAGTACTTTCACTGTCTCTCTACCGAAAAGTAGATGGCGATAGGTCGGCTCCTTGCAAAGTAAGCGAGAAAGTTTGAGCGCCTTCTCTTTTGCTTTGTCCATCTAAATCTGTTTGATTTTGGCAGCTTTTTCTGGTTGGCATTGTTCATTCGCCCGCCATGACCTGGCCGTTTTTTTTTCTTTTTTAGGGCGTGGTGACGGCGGCCACCAGCCTGATCGTCAGGCTGGCCCAGAAGAGTCCGGACGATTTCAAAACGGCCGTGTCGCTGGCGGTGGCCCGGCTCAGCAGGGTGGGTGGCTGAACCGAACGCCACCGTGGCCTTTGACTCCAACGCGCGCCTCGTTTTGCAGATCGTGACGTCGCCCGCCATCGACCTTCAGGACTACACATACTACTTTGTGGCAGCGCCGTGGCTCTCGGTGAAACTGCTGAGACTTCTGCAGTGCTACCCGCCACCCGGTCGGCGCCCCTTTTTGTTTCGCAATGTTGAAAGGCTTTTGGCCACGGCGGCGCTGAAACGCCTCCGTCCCGTCCGGCAGAGGACACGTCGCTGCGGAGTCGACTGACGGAATCTCTGGAGACCATCTTGAACAAAGCCCAGGAACCGCCCAAGTCCAAGAAGGTCCAGCATTCCAACGCCAAGAACGCCGTGCTCTTCGAAGCCATTTCGCTCATCATCCACCACGACAGGTCCGTTGGGTCTTTTTTTTATTATACAGACGCTCCCCTACTTACGAACATTGGAGTTACGAACAACGGTACATACGAACATGTCTGCAAATTGCGTTTATGTCGAAAAATGTTCGTAAGTTGGATTTTGTATTGCACGGCTTTTTCCAAGTAGTGCTTCTTTCCGCCGCTAATACCGACGCCTGGTGGCGCTGTGAGAGCTCGGCTCACCTAGCATCCACCTTCCTCTGCCCAGTTCGTTGCAATGCGGAAGTGCGTGAACGTATCTCCAGTGCGCAAAGAACCTTTTTCATTTGTATCATTAAATATCCCGTGCATCCATTATTCAATATGGTTGGTGAAAAGCGAAAGGCTTCTATTGAGGGAGGTGCAAGGAAGAGGCAAGCCATTTCATTTGAAACCAAAGTGGCAATAATAACGAAGCTTGATGCGCGTCAGAAAGTGGTGAGCGTTGCACGTGAATACAACTTGAATCGTTCGACCGTCAGTACCATTTCTAAACATAAAGATCGAGCAGCAGGACCCAAATATTGAACGTTGCACAAAGTTTGCCAATCAATTGAATGATGCCATACAGTGCTACCGCATCATTTATGATGAAAAAAATAAAACTGCAATCGTCATTAGATAGCTTCTTTCGGCCACTTTCTAGTAAATCTCTCTCTCTAATGTATGTATACAGTACTGTATGTATTCTCTCCACGTTATTAAATGTTTTTTTCAGTACAAACCAATGCTGGTTACTTGTACAAGCCTTAAACGTACAAATGCACTTATATAAACCTTCAATATACTTATATAGGCCTTAAACATAAATTATAATACAAAATATAGCACTGAGCAACTTACGAACAAATTCAACTTATGAACAATCGCTCGGAACCTAACTCGTTCGTAAGTAGGGGAGCATCTGTAATGCTTTTTTTGGAGAGCTCGCTACGGATATTGAAGCAAGGGTCATTTGGTATGTTATGGCGCAGCGAGCCCACCCTCCTGGTCCGAGCGTGTAACCAGCTGGGTCAGTTCCTCCAGCACCGGGAAACCAACTTGCGCTACTTGGCCCTGGAGAGCATGTGCACGCTGGCCAGCTCCGAGTTCTCCCACGAGGCCGTCAAGACTCACATGGACACCGTTATCAACGCTCTCAAGGTCAGTTGCATTTTACCCCTCCTTTTATTTTGGCTACGTGGGATTTTTTTTTTCTTAGGCACCCTTAGACTGCAGTCCAATGGAATAATGTTCTTTTATTTGCTTCCGATGTCTGTTGGCGTCAATGGCAGCCAATGAAATTGTCCATCATTCCCCAAAATGTTTTTTTCCCCCGCTGATTCCAGAATACACTTTTTTTGTTGTTGCATCAATTGCACAAGCAAGAAAAGGGAATTGAGACCCGTCACTCATTCAATGACTCTTTACTCTTTTTGTTTTTCAATTCTTTTTCCCTTTTACATGAGATTTTACACTTGGTTTATTGAATTTGTTAGTTCCTGCCTGATTTTACATTTAACGTAAATACCGGCCTCGCAGTGGGGGACCTGGGTTCAATACAGGTCGATCCACCTGTGTGGAGTCACTTTTATTTTTCACTAAAGTAGAGTTTGGTGAATGCGCATATGAAAGTGTTGGGGTTGGGTAGCTCCAACGAGTTTAAGAACCACTGATTTAGTGTTTGTGGCTTCATGATGCGACACTTTTGGCAAGTTTGAACCACCATCATTTTTGTTTAGTCATATAGTATTTGCCTGAATTGAAATATTTCTTTTGGATCAAACTCGGTGCTGTTTGGTCACATTCACCAATGTGGTTTTTACCGCCCCATTTTTTTTGTCTGTTTGTTTTGAACTGGCTCACTTGCTCGCTCGTCGCTCAGACGGAGCGAGACGTGAGCGTTCGCCAGCGCGCCGTGGACCTTCTCTACGCCATGTGCGACCGCAGCAACGCCAAGCAGATCGTGGCCGAGATGCTGAGCTACCTGGAGAACGCCGACTACTCCATCCGAGAGGAGATAGTACGTACGCTCAATATTTATACAATAATATCAATATTTTGTTTGTCCAGAGATTCTTTGCCGATACCGATGGCATGTTTTAAGGCTGGTAAATACAGACGCTCCCCTACTTACGAATGAGTTAGGTTCCGAGCGATTGTTCATAAGTTGAATTTGTTCGTACGTTGCTCAGTGCTATATTTTGTATTATAATTTATGTTTAAGGCCTATATAAGTATACTGAAGGTTTATATAAGTGCATTTGTATGTTTAAGGCTTGTATAAGTAACACACACTGGTTTGTACTGAAAAAAACATTTAATCAAATGGAGAGAATACATACAGTACTGTATACATACATTAGAGAGAAAGATTTACTAGAAAGTGGCCGAAAGAAGCTATCTAATGACGATTGCAGTTTTCTTTTTTTTTTTCATCATAAATGATGCGGTAGCACTGTATGGCATCATTCAATTGATTTGCAAACTTTGTGCAACGTTCAATATTTGGGTCCTGCTTCTCGATCTTTATGTTTATAAATGGTACTGATGGTCGAACGATTCAAGTTGTATTCACGTGCAACGCGCATCAAGCTTCGTTATTATTGGCACTCATTTCAAATGAAATGGCTTGCCTCTTCCTTGCACCTCCCTCAATAGAAGCCTTTCGCTTTTCACCAACCATATTCAATAATGGATGCACGAGATATTTAATGATACAAATGAAAAAGGTTCAGCGCCAGGCGTCGTCGGTATTAGCGGCGGAAAGAAGCACTACTCGGAAAAAGGCACACAATACAAAATCGAAGTTACGAACATTTTTCGACATAAACGCAATTTGCAGACATGTTTGTATGTACCGTTGTTCGTAACTCGAATGTTCGTAAGTAGGGGAGTGTCTGTACAGTGCAAAAACAATGCCAGTGGTAGATGTCAATTTCATTTTTTTTTCTATTGAGCCTTTCATGCGCGGACTAAAAAAAATTGTTAAAATTTACACTTATTGAAAGACTGGAACCGCCCCCCTTACCTCCCAGGTGCTGAAAGTAGCCATCCTGGCCGAGAAGTACGCGGTGGACTACACCTGGTACGTGGACACCATCCTCAACCTCATCCGCGTGGCCGGCGACCACGTGAGCGAGGAAGTGTGGTACCGCGTCATCCAGATCGTCATCAACAGGGACGACGTGCAGGGCTACGCCGCCAAGACCGTCTTTGAGGTGAAGGCCGTCCCGCCGTGGGGAGTGGGTTAGGGCCCGTCACGGACGGCCCTTGACGTGGCGGCGGGCCCTCGCCGTCCCTCGCAGGCTCTTCAAGCGCCCGCCTGTCACGAGAACCTGCTGAAAGTGGGAGGCTACATCCTGGGCGAGTTTGGCAACCTGATTGCCGGAGATCCGCGATCCAGGTACGAAGGGCGGTCGAGAACCGAGGCACGCACGGCCGCGGTCGCTCGGCTCAAACGGCGGACGGGCGTACGCCGTTGCTTTTCTGCTTCAGCCCGCTGGTCCAGTTCGAGCTCCTGCACTCCAAGTTCCACTTGTGCTCGGTGCCCACGCGGGCGCTGCTGCTGTCCGCCTACATCAAGTTCATCAACCTGTTCCCGGAGGTGAAGATCACCATCCAGGAGGTTTTGCGCTCGGACAGCCAGCTCCGCAATGCCGACGTGGAGCTGCAGCAGAGAGCTGTTGAGTACCTCCGGCTCAGCTCCATCGCCACCACCGACATCCTGGTACGCATCGCCGGGAGCCGAGAGCGAGGGGAGGGACGGCGGCGAGGGGACTCCTCCCACTTTTCCGCTCCCTCAGGCCACCGTATTGGAGGAAATGCCGCCTTTCCCGGAAAGGGAGTCTTCCATCCTGGCTAAATTGAAGAAAAAGAAAGGAGCCGGCAAGGTGCCCGGCGTCGACGACACGCGCCGCCACGTCAACGGCGATCCGGAACACAACGGCGAGAACGGCGACGCCGCCGCCGGCAAGGTAATACTGCCGCGCCCGCTTTTCATTTGGCCACTTTTGGCTGGCTTTTCCTACGTTCTCTTTTGTAATGGTCCTTTCTTTCCCGCCTTCTTTTGGTCAGTCCTTTCGTCTGCTGAAGATGGCGCCTCTCGCCAACAGGCCCCGCCCCGCCCACTCTATTCCTGTCCCGGTACTCGAGATACTAACTGCGTTTGAACTAAGGCCTGACGTTTGGAGTGTTCCGTTTCTGACAGCTAATGCTAAAGTTGTGTACGCCAATGAAGTCGCGCGCCCGCCACGCATTTCTGCTCTTACTCGTTTGTTCCTGGGAATAACGGGAACGCCGAAATTGACACGGCAGGCACGCGTGGTAGAGATGGATTGGCTCGACGTAAAACACCTCCATCGGGTTGTCACGTTCACATGCCGGATTCTTATTTCCATCTTTTCCTCCAGATCAATGTGTGTCTTGTTTGCATTGGGGGCTTTAGCGGTATTAGCTAGCGCCACTGTGAGCGGACGATTCGCCGACGGACGTTTCGCCGAACGGACGTTTCGCGCGCTGCATATTTAGAAATATGTCCAGCGGGGGGCATTACATGCCCTTGTTATTCCTAAATGAATGTTATCTGTAACGGGCCGTATATGGCCCGCGGGCCGAGGTTGAAAAACTTGTACACACGATCCGGGGGCGGGGCGAGCGCACGAATCCCGTTTCGGCGAAATGTCCGTTCGGCGAACTGTCTGTCGGCGAAACATCTTTCGGCGAATTGTCCGAGTACATAGCGCCACACGCACTCACGTAGTAGTACATGGTACTAAGAAATTGCCCGCAGTTGACGAGCAAGGCTTTGGAGATGATTGATTTTGACTGGGGATCTTCCACCCAGAACTCGTCAGCGCACACCCTGAACGACCTGCTCAACCTGAACTCGCCACCCGCGGCCCACTCCAGTCTCCTGATCGACGTCTCGCCGGACGCCGCCTCGGATCCGGCCTCTGCTTTTGGCCCCGCCTTCGACCTCGCCCCCGAAGTGTCCGAGGAAAGTTTCGGCAGGTTTGTTTCGCCCAAAAATGATAGATCGACCCACGTTCGATGACATTTTGATCATTTGCCGCAAGCCAAAGATTGGCTGTGCATTTGATGGCCTCGCTTAAGCCTTTAAGCGAGGTCATCAAATGCTACATACGTTTAAAAAAACAAATCTTTCTTTCCAAAAATGATTTTTTTCTTGATTATGTTAGTTTGGGTTTTTGTGTTGCCACAGGTTTGTGTGCAAGAACAACGGCGTCCTCTACGAGAATCAACTTTTACAGATCGGCCTCAAGTCCGAGTATCGGCAGAATTTGGGTGAGGGGCTTTTCCATCACCCTCCGTGGACACGGAGGCCGCCGTCGACGGCGACCCACGTCCCATCCGCCGGTCGGCGCGGTTGACCACGCTACGCTCTCTCTTCCAGGTCGCATGTACGTGTTTTTCGGCAACAAGACGTCCAGCCAGTTTGTCGGCTTTTCGTCGTCTTTGAGCGTCGACGACGAGCTCAAAGCTCATATCCTTTTGCTGTTTTTTTTTTTTTTTGCTGCCCCACGGCCACGGCGCCCAGTTTTTTTTTAATCTTTAATCCCGAACGCACACGTGGACGTGCACGCCAAAGCGGTGGATCCCGTGGTGGAGGCCGGTGCTCAAGTACAGCAGGTCCTTAACATCGAGTGCGTGTCGGAGTTCAGCGACGCCCCGCTTCTCAACATCCAGTTCAGGTATTTAAATAAATAAAAAAAGAGGCAAACAAAATCCCAAGTACGGGTTAGAAAAGTACGATTTTCCATGGTGTTTGGAAATGATGATTTGTTTAACTCGACTGTGCTGCTTTTGCAGGTACGGCGGCGCGCCCCAAAACATCTGCATCAAACTTCCCGTCATGCTCAACAAGTTCTTCGAGCCCACCGAGATGACGTCCCAAGACTTCTTCCAGCGCTGGAAGCAGCTGGGCCTGTGAGATACCTAAGGCTTTTTTCGTAAAAAAACGACATAGTATAGTAAGGTTTTTTTGTAAAAAAACGACATAGTATAGTAAGGTTTTTTTGTAAAAAAACGACATAGTATAGTAAGTTTTTTTCGTTAAAAAACGACATAGTATAGTAAGGTTTTTTTGCAAAAAACAACATAGTATAGTAAGGTTTTTTCGTAAAAAAAAACGACATAGTATAGTAAGGGTTTTTTTGTAAAAAACGACATGGTATAGTAAGGCTTTTTTCGTAAAAAAACGACATAGTATAGTAAGGGTTTTTCGTAAAAAACGACATAGTACAGTAAGTCTTATTTCGTAAAAAAATGACAGTGTGGTAAGGCTTTTTTCGTAAAAAACGACATAGTATAGTAAGGTTTTTTGCAAAAAACAACATAGTATAGTAAGGTTTTTTCGTAAAAAAAACGACATAGTATAGTAAGGGTTTTTTGTAAAAAACGACATGGTATAGTAAGGCTTTTTTCGTAAAAAAACGACATAGTATAGTAAGGGTTTTTCGTAAAAAACGACATAGTACAGTAAGTCTTATTTCGTAAAAAAATGAGTGTAGTAAGGCTTTTTTCGTAAAAAACGACATAGTATAGTAAGGGTTTTTTCGTAAAAAACGACAGTGTATTGTAAGGCTTTTTTCGTAAAAAACGACATAGTATAGTAAGGCTTTTTTTCGTAAAAAAACGACATAGTATAGTAAGGCTTTTTTCATAAAAAACGACAGTGTATTGTAAGGTTTTTTTTTCGTAAAAAACGACAAGGTATAGTAAGGCTTTTTTCGTAAAAAACGACATAGTATAGTAAGGCATTTGGCCAGCCCCCCCCCCCGACCGTTCCTCCGCTTCAATCATTTTCTCTGTTCCAGCCCACAGCAGGAAGTCCAAAAGATCTTCAAACCCAAACACCCGATGGACACGGAAGTGGCCAAAGCCAAGGTGAGCTCGTTCGCGGCTGGGGGGCGGGGGGGAGCTCTCCAACAGTGCAACGGTCCTGACGTTGGCGTGCCGACGTACTATACAGATTCTGGGCTTCGGCGTGGCGCTGCTGGACGGCGTGGATCCCAACCCGGCCAACTTTGTGGGCGCCGGCGTGGTTCACAGCAAAACCTCGCAGGTGGGATGTCTTCTCAGGCTGGAGCCCAACACGCAAGCGCAGGTAAGCGACGTGGGTCCGGCCGGGGGTGCCCCCTCCACAACGTTGGTCCGCATACTAATATTCACTCTGGTGATATTTTTTGGGGGGGGTGGAAAATGGCCACGGGAAACGGTCAAATTGGACCGCAAACGTCAAGATTGGTGTTGCGCAGAGAACATTTTTTTTGTGGCTCTTATGGTACTCGGATGATTCGCCTAAAGACGTTTCGCCGACGGACGTTTGACAGACAGACAGGTCGCCGAATGGACGTTCCGCCCAACATTCGTTCGGCCGAACAGAGGTTTCGCCGAAACGGGATTCGCGCGCTCGCCCTGCCCCCGTATGGTGTGTGTACAAGTTTTTCAACCTCGGCCCGCGGGCCATATACGGCCCGTTAGTATTTTTTAATCCGGCCCGCCATCGGCGTTGTCCAAATTATAGTGAAAATCAGATTGATTTCCCTTTGCCGCTCATCACTCTCAATTGATTAGTCTAGCGTCAATGGCAGCCCGGGAATAAGCACTCTTGGGCGGGCAGATGTAGCAGAACCGAGCCGTAAAATGACAGCAATCGGGTCAAATCCATCCTAAAACAGCATTTAATGATTAAATACAAATACTGGAGCTCTTTGGACATTAGAACCGAGCCCGTGACATTTAATGATTAAATACAAATATTTGTATTCAATCATTAAATACAAATATTTGTATTTAATCATTAAATGTCACGGCTCGGTTCTGCTACATCTGCCCGCCCAAGAGTGCTTATTCCCGTGCTGCCATTGACACTAGACTAATAAATTGAGAGTGATGAGCGGCAAAGGGAAATGAATCATTGATTTTTACTATCATTTGGACAATGCCGGCGGCGGGCCAGATTAAAAAATCCTAACGGGCCGTATATGGCCCGCGGGCCGAGGTTGAAAAACTTGTACACACACCATCCGGGGGCGGGGCGAGCGCGTGAATCCCGTTTCGGCAAAACCTCCGTTCGGCCGAACGTCCATTCGGCGACCTGTCCGTCTGTCAAACATCCGTCGACGAAACGTCTTTAGGCGAATCATCCGGTCACGGGCTCTTGTGAATAAGACTGTGATGTCGACGTCGGCAGCCCTAGCGAGCACGCGGGCTAACTCACTAATGGCGTGCGTGTGTCTTTTTTCAGATGTACCGTTTGACTCTACGGACGAGCCGCGAAGCCGTGTCCCAGAGACTTTGTCATCTGCTCTGCCAACAGTTCTAGAAGTGGAAAGTGGGTTTGCTTTTTCTTTTTGTATTTTGGGGCACATCGCTTTATGGCCTTTAACACGCACCCTTTTGCACTCGAGTCCACGAAAAGAGGCCGCTATTTTCGCTACTTGATGCCGTCGTGCTGCGTAGCACACTTTATACCACGGCTCATCTCCCGCAGGTGCCTTTTTTCATAGAAAACACTAGAACAGTGCCACACCACTTTTAACTAAAGCCATTTTGTGCACACACACACAGTATATTTCTATTTTCTAGTGCAACTCACTGCCTTGAGGAGTTCTTGCTGTTTGGAAATAAAAGAGCTTTTCTCCTCTTAAATGGTCATGCCTGTCTTTGGAGTTTCCATGACGTCGAGGAAAGACTAAAGAGCACCTTTTAAAGGTACCCGTAACTTTTCGGTTTTGAACCATTTTCATCACGTTTATTTGCGCGACAATTTGATTGGAAAGTCAAGGTCGGGCACGACTGAAGTACAGTGGTACCTCGACATACGATCGTAATCCGTTCCGAGACCGAGATCGTATGACGAGCTTTTGGTAACTCGAGCGGACGTTTCCCATTGAAATGAATTGAAAACAAATGAATTGGTTCCAACCCTCTGAAAAAACACCAAAAACAGGATATTGGATTGGAAAAAAATGTTTGAATTTTGTATGACGAGCGGTCGTATGAAGAGGTATGACTGTATTGTAACAAACACTTTAATTTTACATTGTATTCTTAATGCGCATGGGAACCTCCCGACGCCTGTAGGCAGTCCTCCTTGTTTAGAAGAAGAAAGGACGCGTCCTTTGGGATTCAACTTCCAAAAGCAATGGTATCAAAACGACTCGGAAAGTAGAAGCAAAAAAATGTGCGTGAAATCCGTTGAAGTGGGAGTGCTCACGGCCAATCATATTGCGGCGTTCCATCCACTCGGCGAAGGCTTCCCACGAGCGTCCTCGAACGGGCCGCGTTCCGTGCGGCGGTCAGTCTTTGTAGCGCACCTCCGCTCGGAGTTCCTTGGTGACGTAGGCGAGCAAGGCAGCGAGGACCCGCTGCCGGAGCGCGGCGTTGCCCGTCACCAGGGCGAGCAGATGGGCCGCGTCCGTCCAGTCCAGCCCCGTCAGGACGGCGCGCACGTCCTCGTACAGCTTCTCCCGTTGCGCCGGCGGCAGTTCGGCCAGGATCTGGGGCAGGGGGCGGAACTGACCGCTGGCCGACCAGGCCGCCAGCAGGCTTCCCGCGACTCCCCCTGGAGGGCAGAAAGGTAACTGGGAATTGGCGCCGCAATCAACAACTTCAAAATAGCAGCGGTGGTTGTGGGTGGGCCGAGGCTTCTGTGTCTGGCTATTTTTAACCGTTGTATTGCCATTGATATCTTTCAGTGAAGCTCCACCGTCCGTGCCAGTCTGACCCTGACCTAACACCCGGGCCCAAGCAATGGGGTTTCTCTTACAAAAAGCCTTACTATACTATGTCGTTTATTTACGAAAAAAGCCTTACTATACACGGTCGTTTTTCTTTAAAAAACCTATGCATTTTTTAGGAAAAAAAGCCTTACTAAACTATGTCGTTTTTTACAAAAAAGCCTTGCTATACTATGTCGTTTTTTTTTTACGAAAAAAGCCTTACTATACTATGTCGTTTTTTTTACGAAAAAAGCCTTAAATAAACGACATAGTATAGTAAGGCTTTTTTTCTAAAAGCGACATAGTCTAGTAGGGCTTATTTAGTAAAAAACGACATAGTATGTCGTTTTTTACTAAATAAGCCCTACTAGACTATTTCGCTTTTAGAAAAAAAGCCTTACTATACTATGTCGTTTTTTAAGAGAAAAAGCCTTACTTTACTATGTCGTTATCTTACGAAAAAAGCCTTACTATACTATGTCGTTTTTTATGAAAAAAAGCCTTACTATACTATGTCGTTTTTTAAGAGAAAAAGCCTTACTATACTATGTCGTTTTTTAAAGAAAAAAGCCTTACTATACTATGCCGTTTTTTTAAGAGAAAAAGCCTTACTATACTATGTCGTTTTTTATGAAAAAAAGCCTTACTATACTATGTCGTTTTTTATGAAAAAAAGCCTTACTATACTATGTCGTTTTTTAAGAGAAAAAGCCTTACTATACTATGTCGTTTTTTTTACGAAAAAAGCCTTACTATACTATGTCGTTTTTTTAAGAGAAAAAGCCTTACTATACTATGTCGTTTTTTATGAAAAAAAGCCTTACTATACTATGTCGTTTTTTTTAAGAAAAAAGCCTTACTATACTATGTCATTTTTTTTACGAAAAAAGCCTTACTATACTATGTCGTTTTTTTTACGAAAAAAGCCTTACTATACTATGTCGTTATTTATGAAAAAAAGCCTTACTATACTATGTCGTTTTTTTTACGAAAAAAGCCTTACTATACTATGTCGTTTTTTTTTACGAAAAAAGCCTCTCTATACTATGTCGTTTTTTTTACGAAAAAAGCCTTACTATACTATGTCGTTTTTTATGAAAAAAAGCCTTACTATACTATGTCGATTTTTTAAGGAAAAAGCCTTACTATACTATGTTGTTTTTTAAGACAAAAAGCCTTACTATACTATGTCGTTTTTTTACGAAAAAAGCCTTACTATACTATGTTGTTTTTTAAGAGAAAAAGCCTTACTATACTATGTCGTTTTTTACGAAAAAAGCCTTACTATACTATGTCGTTTTTTATGAAAAAAAGCCTTACTATACTATGTCGTTTTTTATGAAAAAAAGCCTTACTATACTATGTCGTTTTTTAAGAGAAAAAGCCTTACTATACTATGTCGTTTTTTTACGAAAAAAGCCTTACTATACTATGTCGTTTTTTATGAAAAAAAAGCCTTACTATACTATGTCGTTTTTTATGAAAAAAAGCCTTACTATACTATGTTGTTTTTTAAAGAAAAAAGCCTTACTATACTATGTCGTTTTTTTAAGAGAAAAAGCCTTACTATACTATGTCGTTTTTTATGAAAAAAAGCCTTACTATACTATGTCGTTTTTTATGAAAAAAAGCCTTACTATACTATGTCATTTTTTAAGAGAAAAAGCCTTACTATACTATGTCGTTTTTTTTACGAAAAAAGCCTTACTATACTATGTCGTTTTTTTAAGAGAAAAAGCCTTACTATACTATGTCGTTTTTTAAGAGAAAAAGCCTTACTATACTATGTCGTTTTTTTAAGAAAAAAGCCTTACTATACTATGTCGTTTTTAAGAGAAAAAGCCTTACTATACTATGTCGTTTTTTTACGAAAAAAAACTTACTATACTATGTCGTTTTTTATGGAAAAAAAGCCCTACTATACTATGTCGTTTTTTATGGGAAAAAAGCCTTACTATACTATGTCGTTTTTTTACGAAAAAAGCCTTACTATACTATGTCGTTTTTTTAAGAGAAAAAGCCTTACTATACTATGTCGTTTTTTTAAGAGAAAAAGCCTTACTATACTATGTCGTTTTTTTTACGAAAAAAGCCTCTCTATACTATGTCGTTTTTTTTACGAAAAAAGCCTTACTATACAATGTCGTTTTTTATGAAAAAAAGCCTTACTATACTATGTCGATTTTTTAAGGAAAAAGCCTTACTATACTATGTTGTTTTTTAAGACAAAAAGCCTTACTATACTATGTCGTTTTTTTACGAAAAAAGCCTTACTATACTATGTTGTTTTTTAAGAGAAAAAGCCTTACTATACTATGTCGTTTTTTACGAAAAAAGCCTTACTATACTATGTCGTTTTTTATGAAAAAAAGCCTTACTATACTATGTCGTTTTTTAAGAGAAAAAGCCTTACTATACTATGTCGTTTTTTTACGAAAAAAGCCTTACTATACTATGTCGTTTTTTATGAAAAAAAGCCTTACTATACTATGTCGTTTTTTATTAAAAAAAAGCCTTACTATACTATGTCGTTTTTTAAAGAAAAAAGCCTTACTATACTATGTCGTTTTTTTAAGAGAAAAAGCCTTACTATACTATGTCGTTTTTTATGAAAAAAAGCCTTACTATAAAATGTCGTTTTTTATGAAAAAAAGCCTTACTATACTATGTCGTTTTTTAAGAGAAAAAGCCTTACTATACTATGTCGTTTTTTTTACGAAAAAAGCCTTACTATACTATGTCGTTTTTTTAAGAGAAAAAGCCTTACTATACTATGTCGTTTTTTATGAAAAAAAGCCTTACTATACTATGTCGTTTTTTATGAAAAAAAGCCTTACTATACTATGTCGTTTTTTTAAGAAAAAAGCCTTACTATACTATGTCGTTTTTAAGAGAAAAAAGCCTTACTATACTATGTCGTTTTTTTAAGAGAAAAAGCCTTACTATACTATGTCGTTTTTTAAAGAAAAAAGCCTTACTATACTATGTCGTTTTTAAGAGAAAAAGCCTTACTATACTATGTCGTTTTTTTATGAAAAAAAGCCTTACTATACTATGTCGATTTTTTAAGGAAAAAGCCTTACTATACTATGTTGTTTTTTAAGACAAAAAGCCTTACTATACTATGTCGTTTTTTTATGAAAAAAAGCCTTACTATACTATGTCGATTTTTTAAGGAAAAAGCCTTACTATACTATGTTGTTTTTTAAGACAAAAAGCCTTACTATACTATGTCGTTTTTTTACGAAAAAAGCCTTACTATACTATGTTGTTTTTTAAGAGAAAAAGCCTTACTATACTATGTCGTTTTTTACGAAAAAAGCCTTACTATACTATGTCGTTTTTTATGAAAAAAAGCCTTACTATACTATGTCGTTTTTTATGAAAAAAAGCCTTACTATACTATGTCGTTTTTTAAGAGAAAAAGCCTTACTATACTATGTCGTTTTTTTATGAAAAAAGCCTTACTATACTATGTCGTTTTTTTTGAGACAAAAAGCCTTACTATACTATGTCGTTTTTTATGAAAAAAAGCCTTACTATACTATGTCGTTTTTTATGGGAAAAAAGCCTTACTATACTATGTCGTTTTTTTACGAAAAAAAGCCATACTATACTATGTCGTTTTTTATGAAAAAAAGCCTTACTATACTATGTCGTTTTTTATGAAAAAAAGCCTTACTATACTATGTCGTTTTTATGAAAAAAAGCCTTACTATACTATGTCGTTTTTTTAAGAGAAAAAGCCTTACTATACTATGTCGTTTTTTATGAAAAAAAGCCTTACTATACTGTCCTTTTTTAAGAGAAAAAGCCTTACTTACTATACTATGTCGTTTTTTTACGAAAAAAGCCTTACTATACTATGTCGTTTTTTTAAGAAAAAAAGCCTTACTATACTATGTCGTTTTTTAAGAGAAAAAGCCTTACTATACTATGTCGTTTTTTAAGAGAAAAAGCCATACTATACTATGTTGTTTTTTAAGAGAAAAAGTCTTACTATACTATGTCGTTTTTTTACAAAAAAGCCTTACTATACTATGTCGTTTTTTATGAAAAAAAGCCTTACTATACTATGTCGTTTTTTTACGAAAAAAGCCTTACTATACTATGTCGTTTTTTTACGAAAAAAGCCTTACTATACTATGTCGTTTTTTATGAAAAAAAGCCTTACTATACTATGTCGTTTTTTATGAAAAAAAGCCTTACTATACTATATCGTTTTTTTATGAAAAAAGCCCTACTATACTATGTCGTTTTTTATGGGAAAAAACCCTTACTATACTATGTCGTTTTTTAAGAGAAAAAGCCTTACTATACTATGTCGTTTTTTTACGAAAAAAGCCTTACTATACTATGTCGTTTTTTAAGAGAAAAAGCCTTACTATACTATGTCGTTTTTTTACGAAAAAAGCCTTACTATACTATGTCGTTTTTTATGAAAAAAAGCCTTACTATACTATGTCGTTTTTTATGAAAAAAAGCCTTACTATACTATATCGTTTTTTTATGAAAAAAGCCCTACTATACTATGTCGTTTTTTATGGGAAAAAACCCTTACTATACTATGTCGTTTTTTAAGAGAAAAAGCCTTACTATACTATGTCGTTTTTTTACGAAAAAAGCCTTACTATACTATGTCGTTTTTTTACGAAAAAAGCCTTACTATACTATGTCGTTTTTTAAGAGAAAAAGCCTTACTATACTATGTCGTTTTTTTACGAAAAAAGCCTTACTATACTATGTCGTTTTTTATGAAAAAAAGCCTTACTATACTATGTCGTTTTTTATGAAAAAAAGCCTTACTATACTATGTCGTTTTTTAAGAGAAAAAGCCTTACTATACTATGTCGTTTTTTTACGAAAAAAGCCATACTATACTATGTCATTTTTTATGAAAAAAAGCCTTATTATACTATGTCGTTTTTTATGAAAAAAAGCCTTACTATACTATGTCGTTTTTTTAAGAAAAAAGCCTTACTATACTGTTGTTTTTTAAGAGAAAAAGCCTTACTATACTATGTCGTTTTTTTACAAAAAAGCCTTACTATACTATGTCGTTTTTTATGAAAAAAAGCCTTACAATACTATGTCGTTTTTTTAAGAAAAAAGCCTTACTATACTATGTCGTTTTTAAGAGAAAAAGCCTTACTATACTATGTCGTTTTTTTACGAAAAAAGCCTTACTATACTATGTCGTTTTTTATGAAAAAAAAGCCTTACTATACTATGTCGTTTTTTAAGAGAAAAAGCCTTACTATACTATGTCGTTTTTTACGAAAAAAGCCTTACTATACTATGTCGTTTTTTATGAAAAAAAGCCTTACTATACTATGTCGTTTTTTATGAAAAAAAGCCTTACTATACTATGTCGTTTTTTTATGAAAAAAGCCCTACTATACTATGTCGTTTTTTATGGGAAAAAACCCTTACTATACTATGTCGTTTTTTATGAAAAAAAGCCTTACTATACTATGTCGTTTTTTAAGAGAAAAAGCCTTACTATACTATGTCGTTTTTTAAGAGAAAAAGCCTTACTATACTATGTCGTTTTTTTACGAAAAAAGCCTTACTATACTATGTCGTTTTTTATGAAAAAAAGCCTTACTATACTATGTCGTTTTTTATGAAAAAAAGCCTTACTATACTATATCGTTTTTTTATGAAAAAAGCCCTACTATACTATGTCGTTTTTTATGGGAAAAAACCCTTACTATACTATGTCGTTTTTTAAGAGAAAAAGCCTTACTATACTATGTCGTTTTTTATGAAAAAAAGCCTTACTATACTATGTCGTTTTTTATGAAAAAAAGCCTTACTATACTATGTCGTTTTTTATGAAAAAAAGCCTTACTATACTATGTCGTTTTTTAAGAGAAAAAGCCTTACTTTACTATGTCGTTATCTTACGAAAAAAGCCTTACTATACTATGTCGTTTTTTATGAAAAAAAGCCTTACTATACTATGTCGTTTTTTAAGAGAAAAAGCCTTACTATACTATGTCGTTTTTTAAAGAAAAAAGCCTTACTATACTATGCCGTTTTTTTAAGAGAAAAAGCCTTACTATACTATGTCGTTTTTTATGAAAAAAAGCCTTACTATACTATGTCGTTTTTTATGAAAAAAAGCCTTACTATACTATGTCGTTTTTTAAGAGAAAAAGCCTTACTATACTATGTCGTTTTTTTTACGAAAAAAGCCTTACTATACTATGTCGTTTTTTTAAGAGAAAAAGCCTTACTATACTATGTCGTTTTTTATGAAAAAAAGCCTTACTATACTATGTCGTTTTTTTTAAGAAAAAAGCCTTACTATACTATGTCATTTTTTTTACGAAAAAAGCCTTACTATACTATGTCGTTTTTTTTACGAAAAAAGCCTTACTATACTATGTCGTTATTTATGAAAAAAAGCCTTACTATACTATGTCGTTTTTTTTACGAAAAAAGCCTTACTATACTATGTCGTTTTTTTTTACGAAAAAAGCCTCTCTATACTATGTCGTTTTTTTTACGAAAAAAGCCTTACTATACTATGTCGTTTTTTATGAAAAAAAGCCTTACTATACTATGTCGATTTTTTAAGGAAAAAGCCTTACTATACTATGTTGTTTTTTAAGACAAAAAGCCTTACTATACTATGTCGTTTTTTTACGAAAAAAGCCTTACTATACTATGTTGTTTTTTAAGAGAAAAAGCCTTACTATACTATGTCGTTTTTTACGAAAAAAGCCTTACTATACTATGTCGTTTTTTATGAAAAAAAGCCTTACTATACTATGTCGTTTTTTATGAAAAAAAGCCTTACTATACTATGTCGTTTTTTAAGAGAAAAAGCCTTACTATACTATGTCGTTTTTTTACGAAAAAAGCCTTACTATACTATGTCGTTTTTTATGAAAAAAAGCCTTACTATACTATGTCGTTTTTTATGAAAAAAAGCCTTACTATACTATGTCGTTTTTTAAAGAAAAAAGCCTTACTATACTATGTCGTTTTTTTAAGAGAAAAAGCCTTACTATACTATGTCGTTTTTTATGAAAAAAAGCCTTACTATACTATGTCGTTTTTTATGAAAAAAAGCCTTACTATACTATGTCATTTTTTAAGAGAAAAAGCCTTACTATACTATGTCGTTTTTTTTACGAAAAAAGCCTTACTATACTATGTCGTTTTTTTAAGAGAAAAAGCCTTACTATACTATGTCGTTTTTTA
Organism: Stigmatopora argus; assembly: GCF_051989625.1. Classification (NCBI taxonomy): domain Eukaryota; kingdom Metazoa; phylum Chordata; class Actinopteri; order Syngnathiformes; family Syngnathidae; genus Stigmatopora; species Stigmatopora argus. Next base: position 225,257 of record NC_135388.1, read on the forward strand.
AGAGAAAAAGCCTTACTATACTATGTCGTTTTTTTAAGAAAAAAGCCTTACTATACTATGTCGTTTTTAAGAGAAAAAGCCTTACTATACTATGTCGTTTTTTTACGAAAAAAAACTTACTATACTATGTCGTTTTTTATGGAAAAAAAGCCCTACTATACTATGTCGTTTTTTATGGGAAAAAAGCCTTACTATACTATGTCGTTTTTTTACGAAAAAAGCCTTACTATACTATGTCGTTTTTTTAAGAGAAAAAGCCTTACTATACTATGTCGTTTTTTTAAGAGAAAAAGCCTTACTATACTATGTCGTTTTTTATGAAAAAAAGCCTTACTATACTATGTCGATTTTTTAAGGAAAAAGCCTTACTATACTATGTTGTTTTTTAAGACAAAAAGCCTTACTATACTATGTCGTTTTTTTACGAAAAAAGCCTTACTATACTATGTTGTTTTTTAAGAGAAAAAGCCTTACTATACTATGTCGTTTTTTACGAAAAAAGCCTTACTATACTATGTCGTTTTTTATGAAAAAAAGCCTTACTATACTATGTCGTTTTTTAAGAGAAAAAGCCTTACTATACTATGTCGTTTTTTTACGAAAAAAGCCTTACTATACTATGTCGTTTTTTATGAAAAAAAGCCTTACTATACTATGTCGTTTTTTATTAAAAAAAAGCCTTACTATACTATGTCGTTTTTTAAAGAAAAAAGCCTTACTATACTATGTCGTTTTTTTAAGAGAAAAAGCCTTACTATACTATGTCGTTTTTTATGAAAAAAAGCCTTACTATAAAATGTCGTTTTTTATGAAAAAAAGCCTTACTATACTATGTCGTTTTTTAAGAGAAAAAGCCTTACTATACTATGTCGTTTTTTTTACGAAAAAAGCCTTACTATACTATGTCGTTTTTTTAAGAGAAAAAGCCTTACTATACTATGTCGTTTTTTATGAAAAAAAGCCTTACTATACTATGTCGTTTTTTATGAAAAAAAGCCTTACTATACTATGTCGTTTTTTTAAGAAAAAAGCCTTACTATACTATGTCGTTTTTAAGAGAAAAAAGCCTTACTATACTATGTCGTTTTTTTAAGAGAAAAAGCCTTACTATACTATGTCGTTTTTTAAAGAAAAAAGCCTTACTATACTATGTCGTTTTTAAGAGAAAAAGCCTTACTATACTATGTCGTTTTTTTATGAAAAAAAGCCTTACTATACTATGTCGATTTTTTAAGGAAAAAGCCTTACTATACTATGTTGTTTTTTAAGACAAAAAGCCTTACTATACTATGTCGTTTTTTTATGAAAAAAAGCCTTACTATACTATGTCGATTTTTTAAGGAAAAAGCCTTACTATACTATGTTGTTTTTTAAGACAAAAAGCCTTACTATACTATGTCGTTTTTTTACGAAAAAAGCCTTACTATACTATGTTGTTTTTTAAGAGAAAAAGCCTTACTATACTATGTCGTTTTTTACGAAAAAAGCCTTACTATACTATGTCGTTTTTTATGAAAAAAAGCCTTACTATACTATGTCGTTTTTTATGAAAAAAAGCCTTACTATACTATGTCGTTTTTTAAGAGAAAAAGCCTTACTATACTATGTCGTTTTTTTATGAAAAAAGCCTTACTATACTATGTCGTTTTTTTAAGAGAAAAAGCCTTACTATACTATGTCGTTTTTTTTGAGACAAAAAGCCTTACTATACTATGTCGTTTTTTATGAAAAAAAGCCTTACTATACTATGTCGTTTTTTATGAAAAAAAGCCTTACTATACTATGTCGTTTTTTTAAGAAAAAAGCCTTACTATACTATGTCGTTTTTAAGAGAAAAAAGCCTTACTATACTATGTCGTTTTTTTAAGAGAAAAAGCCTTACTATACTATGTCGTTTTTTAAAGAAAAAAGCCTTACTATACTATGTCGTTTTTAAGAGAAAAAGCCTTACTATACTATGTCGTTTTTTTATGAAAAAAAGCCTTACTATACTATGTCGATTTTTTAAGGAAAAAGCCTTACTATACTATGTTGTTTTTTAAGACAAAAAGCCTTACTATACTATGTCGTTTTTTTATGAAAAAAAGCCTTACTATACTATGTCGATTTTTTAAGGAAAAAGCCTTACTATACTATGTTGTTTTTTAAGACAAAAAGCCTTACTATACTATGTCGTTTTTTTACGAAAAAAGCCTTACTATACTATGTTGTTTTTTAAGAGAAAAAGCCTTACTATACTATGTCGTTTTTTACGAAAAAAGCCTTACTATACTATGTCGTTTTTTATGAAAAAAAGCCTTACTATACTATGTCGTTTTTTATGAAAAAAAGCCTTACTATACTATGTCGTTTTTTAAGAGAAAAAGCCTTACTATACTATGTCGTTTTTTTATGAAAAAAGCCTTACTATACTATGTCGTTTTTTTAAGAGAAAAAGCCTTACTATACTATGTCGTTTTTTTTGAGACAAAAAGCCTTACTATACTATGTCGTTTTTTATGAAAAAAAGCCTTACTATACTATGTCGTTTTTTATGGGAAAAAAGCCTTACTATACTATGTCGTTTTTTTACGAAAAAAAGCCATACTATACTATGTCGTTTTTTATGAAAAAAAGCCTTACTATACTATGTCGTTTTTTATGAAAAAAAGCCTTACTATACTATGTCGTTTTTATGAAAAAAAGCCTTACTATACTATGTCGTTTTTTTAAGAGAAAAAGCCTTACTATACTATGTCGTTTTTTATGAAAAAAAGCCTTACTATACTGTCCTTTTTTAAGAGAAAAAGCCTTACTTACTATACTATGTCGTTTTTTTACGAAAAAAGCCTTACTATACTATGTCGTTTTTTTAAGAAAAAAAGCCTTACTATACTATGTCGTTTTTTAAGAGAAAAAGCCTTACTATACTATGTCGTTTTTTAAGAGAAAAAGCCATACTATACTATGTTGTTTTTTAAGAGAAAAAGTCTTACTATACTATGTCGTTTTTTTACAAAAAAGCCTTACTATACTATGTCGTTTTTTATGAAAAAAAGCCTTACTATACTATGTCGTTTTTTTAAGAAAAAAGCCTTACTATACTATGTCGTTTTTTTACGAAAAAAGCCTTACTATACTATGTCGTTTTTTATGAAAAAAAGCCTTACTATACTATGTCGTTTTTTATGAAAAAAAGCCTTACTATACTATATCGTTTTTTTATGAAAAAAGCCCTACTATACTATGTCGTTTTTTATGGGAAAAAACCCTTACTATACTATGTCGTTTTTTAAGAGAAAAAGCCTTACTATACTATGTCGTTTTTTTACGAAAAAAGCCTTACTATACTATGTCGTTTTTTTACGAAAAAAGCCTTACTATACTATGTCGTTTTTTAAGAGAAAAAGCCTTACTATACTATGTCGTTTTTTTACGAAAAAAGCCTTACTATACTATGTCGTTTTTTATGAAAAAAAGCCTTACTATACTATGTCGTTTTTTATGAAAAAAAGCCTTACTATACTATATCGTTTTTTTATGAAAAAAGCCCTACTATACTATGTCGTTTTTTATGGGAAAAAAGCCTTACTATACTATGTCGTTTTTTAAGAGAAAAAGCCTTACTATACTATGTCGTTTTTTAAGAGAAAAAGCCTTACTATACTATGTCGTTTTTTTACGAAAAAAGCCTTACTATACTATGTCGTTTTTTATGAAAAAAAGCCTTACTATACTATGTCGTTTTTTATGAAAAAAAGCCTTACTATACTATGTCGTTTTTTAAGAGAAAAAGCCTTACTATACTATGTCGTTTTTTTACGAAAAAAGCCATACTATACTATGTCATTTTTTATGAAAAAAAGCCTTATTATACTATGTCGTTTTTTTATGAAAAAAAGCCTTACTATACTATGTCGTTTTTTTAAGAAAAAAGCCTTACTATACTGTTGTTTTTTAAGAGAAAAAGCCTTACTATACTATGTCGTTTTTTTACAAAAAAGCCTTACTATACTATGTCGTTTTTTATGAAAAAAAGCCTTACAATACTATGTCGTTTTTTTAAGAAAAAAGCCTTACTATACTATGTCGTTTTTAAGAGAAAAAGCCTTACTATACTATGTCGTTTTTTTACGAAAAAAGCCTTACTATACTATGTCGTTTTTTATGAAAAAAAGCCTTACTATACTATGTCGTTTTTTATGAAAAAAAAGCCTTACTATACTATGTCGTTTTTTAAGAGAAAAAGCCTTACTATACTATGTCGTTTTTTACGAAAAAAGCCTTACTATACTATGTCGTTTTTTATGAAAAAAAGCCTTACTATACTATGTCGTTTTTTATGAAAAAAAGCCTTACTATACTATGTCGTTTTTTTATGAAAAAAGCCCTACTATACTATGTCGTTTTTTATGGGAAAAAACCCTTACTATACTATGTCGTTTTTTATGAAAAAAAGCCTTACTATACTATGTCGTTTTTTATGAAAAAAAAAAGCCTTACTATACTATGTCGTTTTTTAAGAGAAAAAGCCTTACTATACTATGTCGTTTTTTTACGAAAAAAGCCTTACTATACTATGTCGTTTTTTTACGAAAAAAGCCTTACTATACTATGTCGTTTTTTAAGAGAAAAAGCCTTACTATACTATGTCGTTTTTTTACGAAAAAAGCCTTACTATACTATGTCGTTTTTTATGAAAAAAAGCCTTACTATACTATGTCGTTTTTTATGAAAAAAAGCCTTACTATACTATGTCGTTTTTTAAGAGAAAAAGCCTTACTATACTATGTCGTTTTTTTACGAAAAAAGCCATACTATACTATGTCATTTTTTATGAAAAAAAGCCTTACTATACTATGTCGTTTTTTATGAAAAAAAGCCTTACTATACTATGTCGTTTTTTTAAGAAAAAAGCCTTACTATACTGTTGTTTTTTAAGAGAAAAAGCCTTACTATACTATGTCGTTTTTTTACAAAAAAGCCTTACTATACTATGTCGTTTTTTATGAAAAAAAGCCTTACAATACTATGTCGTTTTTTTAAGAAAAAAGCCTTACTATACCATGTCGTTTTTAAGAGAAAAAGCCTTACTATACTATGTCGTTTTTTTACGAAAAAAGCCTTACTATACTATGTCGTTTTTTATGAAAAAAAGCCTTACTATACTATGTCGTTTTTTATGAAAAAAAAGCCTTACTATACTATGTCGTTTTTTAAGAGAAAAAGCCTTACTATACTATGTCGTTTTTTACGAAAAAAGCCTTACTATACTATGTCGTTTTTTATGAAAAAAAGCCTTACTATACTATGTCGTTTTTTATGAAAAAAAGCCTTACTATACTATGTCGTTTTTTTTATGAAAAAAGCCCTACTATACTATGTCGTTTTTTATGGGAAAAAACCCTTACTATACTATGTCGTTTTTTTAAGAAAAAAGCCTTACTATACTATGTCGTTTTTTAAGGGAAAAAGCCTTACTATACTATGTCGTTTTTTTACGAAAAAAGCCTTACTATACTATGTCGTTTTTTAAGAGAAAAAGCCTTACTATACTATGTCGTTTTTTTACGAAAAAAGCCTTACTATACTATGTCGTTTTTTATGAAAAAAAGCCTTACTATACTATGTCGTTTTTTATGAAAAAAAGCCTTACTATACTATATCGTTTTTTAAGAGAAAAAGCCTTACTATACTATGTCGTTTTTTTACGAAAAAAAGCCTTACTATACTATGTCGTTTTTATGAAAAAAAGCCTTACTATACTATGTCGTTTTTTATGAAAAAAAGCCTTACTATACTATGTCGTTTTTTATGGGAAAAAAGCCTTACTATACTATGTCGTTTTTTTACGAAAAAAAGCCATACTATACTATGTCGTTTTTTATGAAAAAAAGCCTTACTATACTATGTCGTTTTTTATGAAAAAAAGCCTTACTATACTATGTCGTTTTTTATGAAAAAAAGCCTTACTATACTATGTCGTTTTTTTAAGAAAAAAGCCTTACTATACTATGTCGTTTTTAAGAGAAAAAGCCTTACTATACTATGTCGTTTTTTATGAAAAAAAGCCTTACTATACTATGTCCTTTTTTAAGAGAAAAAGCCTTACTATACTATGTCGTTTTTTTACGAAAAAAGCCTTACTATACTATGTCGTTTTTTATGAAAAAAAGCCTTACTATACTATGTCGTTTTTTAAGAGAAAAAGCCTTACTATACTATGTCGTTTTTTTTACTAAAAAAGCCTTACTATACTATGTCGTTTTTTATGAAAAAAAGCCTTACTATAGCATGTCGTTTTTTATGAAAAAAAGCCTTACTATACTATGTCGTTTTTTATGAAAAAAAGCCTTACTATACTATGTCGTTTTTTTATGAAAAAAGCCCTACTATACTATGTCGTTTTTTATGGGAAAAAACCCTTACTATACTATGTCGTTTTTTAAGAGAAAAAGCCTTACTATACTATGTCATTTTTTTACGAAAAAAGCCTTACTATACTATGTCGTTTTTTAAGAGAAAAAGCCTTACTATACTATGTCGTTTTTTATAAAAAAAAGCCTTACTATACTATGTCGTTTTTTAAGAGAAAAAGCCTATGTCGTTTTTTTACGAAAAAAGCCATAATATACTATGTCGTTTTTTATGAAAAAAAGCCTTACTATACTATGTCGTTTTTATGAAAAAAAGCCTTACTATACTATGTCGTTTTTTTAAGAAAAAAGCCTTACTATACTATGTCGTTTTTTAAGAGAAAAAGCCTTACTATACTATGTCGTTTTTTAAGAGAAAAAGCCTTACTATACTATGTCGTTTTTTATGAAAAAAAGCCTTACTATACTATGTCGTTTTTTTAAGAAAAAAGCCTTACTATACTATGTCGTTTTTAAGAGAAAAAGCCTTACTATACTATGTCGTTTTTTTACGAAAAAAGCCTTACTATACTATGTCGTTTTTTATGAAAAAAAGCCTTACTATACTATGTCGTTTTTTATGAAAAAAAAGCCTTACTATACTATGTCGTTTTTAAGAGAAAAAGCCTTACTATACTATGTCGTTTTTTTACGAAAAAAGCCTTACTATACTATGTCGTTTTTTATGAAAAAAAGCCTTACTATACTATGTCGTTTTTTATGAAAAAAAGCCTTACTATACTATGTCGTTTTTTTATGAAAAAAGCCCTACTATACTATGTCGTTTTTTATGGGAAAAAACCCTTACTATACTATGTCGTTTTTTATGAAAAAAAGCCTTACTATACTATGTCGTTTTTTTAAGAAAAAAGCCTTACTATACTATGTCGTTTTTTAAGAGAAAAAGCCTTAATATACTATGTCGTTTTTTTACGAAAAAAGCCTTACTATACTATGTCGTTTTTTAAGAGAAAAAGCCTTACTATACTATGTCGTTTTTTTACGAAAAAAGCCTTACTATACTATGTCGTTTTTTATGAAAAAAAAGCCTTACTATACTATGTCGTTTTTTATGAAAAAAAGCCTTACTATACTATGTCGTTTTTTAAGAGAAAAAGCCTTACTATACTATGTCGTTTTTTTACGAAAAAAAGCCTTACTATACTATGTCGTTTTTATGAAAAAAAGCCTTACTATACTATGTCGTTTTTTATGAAAAAAAGCCTTACTATACTATGTCGTTTTTTAAGAGAAAAAGCCTTACTATACTATGTCGTTTTTTTACGAAAAAAGCCATAATATACTATGTCGTTTTTTATGAAAAAAAGCCTTACTATACTATGTCGTTTTTTATGAAAAAAAGGCTTACTATACTATGTCGTTTTTTTAAGAAAAAAGCCTTACTATACTATGTCGTTTTTTAAGAGAAAAAGCCTTACTATACTATGTCGTTTTTTAAGAGAAAAAGCCTTACTATACTATGTCGTTTTTTATGAAAAAAAAGCCTTACTATACTATGTCGTTTTTTTAAGAAAAAAGCCTTACTATACTATGTCGTTTTTAAGAGAAAAAGCCTTACTATACTATGTCGTTTTTTTACGAAAAAAGCCTTACTATACTATGTCGTTTTTTATGAAAAAAAGCCTTACTATACTATGTCGTTTTTTATGAAAAAAAAAGCCTTACTATACTATGTCGTTTTTTAAGAGAAAAAGCCTTACTATACTATGTCGTTTTTTTACGAAAAAAGCCTTACTATACTATGTCGTTTTTTATGAAAAAAAGCCTTACTATACTATGTCGTTTTTTATGAAAAAAAGCCTTACTATACTATGTCGTTTTTTTATGAAAAAAGCCCTACTATACTATGTCGTTTTTTATGGGAAAAAACCCTTACTATACTATGTCGTTTTTTATGAAAAAAAGCCTTAATATACTATGTCGTTTTTTTTAAGAAAAAAGCCTTACTATACTATGTCGTTTTTTAAGAGAAAAAGCCTTACTATACTATGTCGTTTTTTTACGAAAAAAGCCTTACTATACTATGTCGTTTTTTATGAAAAAAAGCCTTACTATACTATGTCGTTTTTTATGAAAAAAAGCCTTACTATACTATGTCGTTTTTTATGAAAAAAAAGCCTTACTATACTATGTCGTTTTTTAAGAGAAAAAGCCTTACTATACTATGTCGTTTTTTTACGAAAAAAGCCTTACTATACTATGTCGTTTTTTATGAAAAAATCCTTACTATACTATGTCGTTTTTTATGGGAAAAAAGCCTTACTATACTATGTCGTTTTTTTAAGAAAAAAGCCTTACTATACTATGTCGTTTTTTAAGGGAAAAAGCCTTACTATACTATGTCGTTTTTTTACGAAAAAAGCCTTACTATACTATGTCGTTTTTTAAGAGAAAAAGCCTTACTATACTATGTCGTTTTTTTACGAAAAAAGCCTTACTATACTATGTCGTTTTTTATGAAAAAAAGCCTTACTATACTATGTCGTTTTTTATGAAAAAAAGCCTTACTATACTATATCGTTTTTTAAGAGAAAAAGCCTTACTATACTATGTCGTTTTTTTACGAAAAAAAGCCTTACTATACTATGTCGTTTTTATGAAAAAAAGCCTTACTATACTATGTCGTTTTTTATGAAAAAAAGCCTTACTATACTATGTCGTTTTTTATGGGAAAAAAGCCTTACTATACTATGTCGTTTTTTTACGAAAAAAAGCCATACTATACTATGTCGTTTTTTATGAAAAAAAGCCTTACTATACTATGTCGTTTTTTATGAAAAAAAGCCTTACTATACTATGTCGTTTTTTATGAAAAAAAGCCTTACTATACTATGTCGTTTTTTTAAGAAAAAAGCCTTACTATACTATGTCTTTTTTTAAGAGAAAAAGCCTTACTATACTATGTCGTTTTTTATGAAAAAAAGCCTTACTATACTATGTCCTTTTTTAAGAGAAAAAGCCTTACTATACTATGTCGTTTTTTTACGAAAAAAGCCTTACTATACTATGTCGTTTTTTATGAAAAAAAGCCTTACTATACTATGTCGTTTTTTAAGAGAAAAAGCCTTACTATACTATGTCGTTTTTTTACTAAAAAAGCCTTACTATACTATGTCGTTTTTTATGAAAAAAAGCCTTACTATAGCATGTCGTTTTTTATGAAAAAAAGCCTTACTATACTATGTCGTTTTTTATGAAAAAAAGCCTTACTATACTATGTCGTTTTTTTATGAAAAAAGCCCTACTATACTATGTCGTTTTTTATGGGAAAAAACCCTTACTATACTATGTCGTTTTTTAAGAGAAAAAGCCTTACTATACTATGTCGTTTTTTTACGAAAAAAGCCTTACTATACTATGTCGTTTTTTAAGAGAAAAAGCCTTACTATACTATGTCGTTTTTTTACGAAAAAAGCCTTACTATACTATGTCGTTTTTTATGAAAAAAAGCCTTACTATACTATGTCGTTTTTTATGAAAAAAAGCCTTACTATACTATGTCGTTTTTTAAGAGAAAAAGCCTTACTATACTATGCCGTTTTTTAAGAGAAAAAGCCTTACTATACTATGTCGTTTTTTAAGAGAAAAAGCCTTACTATACTATGTCGTTTTTTATGAAAAAAAGCCTTACTATACTATGTCGTTTTTTTAAGAAAAAAGCCTTACTATACTATGTCGTTTTTAAGAGAAAAAGCCTTACTATACTATGTCGTTTTTTTACGAAAAAAGCCTTACTATACTATGTCGTTTTTTATGAAAAAAAAGCCTTACTATACTATGTCGTTTTTTATGAAAAAAAAGCCTTACTATACTATGTCGTTTTTTAAGAGAAAAAGCCTTACTATACTATGTCGTTTTTTTACGAAAAAAGCCTTACTATACTATGTCGTTTTTTAAGAGAAAAAGCCTTACTATACTATGTCGTTTTTTTACGAAAAAAGCCTTACTATACTATGTCGTTTTTTATGAAAAAAAGCCTTACTATACTATGTCGTTTTTTATGAAAAAAAGCCTTACTATACTATGTCGTTTTTTAAGAGAAAAAGCCTTACTATACTATGTCGTTTTTTTACGAAAAAAGCCATAATATACTATGTCGTTTTTTATGAAAAAAAGCCTTACTATACTATGTCGTTTTTATGAAAAAAAGCCTTACTATACTATGTCGTTTTTTTAAGAAAAAAGCCTTACTATACTATGCCGTTTTTTAAGAGAAAAAGCCTTACTATACTATGTCGTTTTTTAAGAGAAAAAGCCTTACTATACTATGTCGTTTTTTATGAAAAAAAGCCTTACTATACTATGTCGTTTTTTTAAGAAAAAAGCCTTACTATACTATGTCGTTTTTAAGAGAAAAAGCCTTACTATACTATGTCGTTTTTTTACGAAAAAAGCCTTACTATACTATGTCGTTTTTTATGAAAAAAAAGCCTTACTATACTATGTCGTTTTTTATGAAAAAAAAAGCCTTACTATACTATGTCGTTTTTTAAGAGAAAAAGCCTTACTATACTATGTCGTTTTTTTACGAAAAAAGCCTTACTATACTATGTCGTTTTTTATGAAAAAAAGCCTTACTATACTATGTCGTTTTTTATGAAAAAAAGCCTTACTATACTATGTCGTTTTTTTATGAAAAAAGCCCTACTATACTATGTCGTTTTTTATGGGAAAGAACCCTTACTATACTATGTCGTTTTTTATGAAAAAAAGCCTTACTATACTATGTCGTTTTTTTAAGAAAAAAGCCTTACTATACTATGTCGTTTTTTAAGAGAAAAAGCCTTAATATACTATGTCGTTTTTTTACGAAAAAAGCCTTACTATACTATGTCGTTTTTTAAGAGAAAAAGCCTTACTATACTATGTCGTTTTTTTACGAAAAAAGCCTTACTATACTATGTCGTTTTTTTACGAAAAAAGCCTTACTATACTATGTCGTTTTTTATGAAAAAAAGCCTTACTATACTATGTCGTTTTTTATGAAAAAAAGCCTTACTATACTATGTCGTTTTTTAAGAGAAAAAGCCTTACTATACTATGTCGTTTTTTTACGAAAAAAGCCTTACTATACTATGTCGTTTTTTTAAGAGAAAAAGCCTTACTATACTATGTCGTTTTTTTAAGAGAAAAAGCCTTACTATACTATGTCGTTTTTTTAAGAAAAAAGCCTTACTATACTATGTCGTTTTTTAAGAGAAAAAGCCTTACTATACTATGTCGTTTTTTAAGAGAAAAAGCCTTACTATACTATGTCGTTTTTTATGAAAAAAAAGCCTTACTATACTATGTCGTTTTTTTAAGAAAAAAGCCTTACTATACTATGTCGTTTTTAAGAGAAAAAGCCTTACTATACTATGTCGTTTTTTTACGAAAAAAGCCTTACTATACTATGTCGTTTTTTATGAAAAAAAGCCTTACTATACTATGTCGTTTTTTATGAAAAAAAAGCCTTACTATACTATGTCGTTTTTTAAGAGAAAAAGCCTTACTATACTATGTCGTTTTTTTACGAAAAAAGCCTTACTATACTATGTCGTTTTTTATGAAAAAAAGCCTTACTATACTATGTCGTTTTTTATGAAAAAAAGCCTTACTATACTATGTCGTTTTTTTATGAAAAAAGCCCTACTATACTATGTCGTTTTTTATGGGAAAAAACCCTTACTATACTATGTCGTTTTTTAAGAGAAAAAGCCTTACTATACTATGTCGTTTTTTTACGAAAAAAGCCTTACTATACTATGTCGTTTTTTAAGAGAAAAAGCCTTACTATACTATGTCGTTTTTTTACGAAAAAAGCCTTACTATACTATGTCGTTTTTTATGAAAAAAAAGCCTTACTATACTATGTCGTTTTTTATGAAAAAAAGCCTTACTATACTATGTCGTTTTTTAAGAGAAAAAGCCTTACTATACTATGTCGTTTTTTTACGAAAAAAGCCATAATATACTATGTCGTTTTTATGAAAAAAAGCCTTACTATACTATGTCGTTTTTATGAAAAAAAGCCTTACTATACTATGTCGTTTTTTTAAGAAAAAAGCCTTACTATACTATGCCGTTTTTTAAGAGAAAAAGCCTTACTATACTATGTCGTTTTTAAGAGAAAAAGCCTTACTATACTATGTCGTTTTTTTACGAAAAAAGCCTTACTATACTATGTCGTTTTTTTACGAAAAAAGCCTTACTATACTATGTCGTTTTTTATGAAAAAAAAGCCTTACTATACTATGTCGTTTTTTAAGAGAAAAAGCCTTACTATACTATGTCGTTTTTTTACGAAAAAAGCCTTACTATACTATGTCGTTTTTTATGAAAAAAAGCCTTACTATACTATGTCGTTTTTTATGAAAAAAAGCCTTACTATACTATGTCGTTTTTTTATGAAAAAAGCCCTACTATACTATGTCGTTTTTTATGGGAAAAAACCCTTACTATACTATGTCGTTTTTTATGAAAAAAAGCCTTACTATACTATGTCGTTTTTTTAAGAAAAAAGCCTTACTATACTATGTCGTTTTTTAAGAGAAAAAGCCTTAATATACTATGTCGTTTTTTTACGAAAAAAAGCCTTACTATACTATGTCGTTTTTTATGAAAAAAAAGCCTTACTATACTATGTCGTTTTTTATGAAAAAAAGCCTTACTATACTATGTCGTTTTTTAAGAGAAAAAGCCTTACTATACTATGTCGTTTTTTTACGAAAAAAAGCCTTACTATACTATGTCGTTTTTATGAAAAAAAGCCTTACTATACTATGTCGTTTTTTATGAAAAAAAGCCTTACTATACTATGTCGTTTTTTAAGAGAAAAAGCCTTACTATACTATGTCGTTTTTTTACGAAAAAAGCCATAATATACTATGTCGTTTTTTATGAAAAAAAGCCTTACTATACTATGTCGTTTTTTATGAAAAAAAGCCTTACTATACTATGTCGTTTTTTTTAAGAAAAAAGCCTTACTATACTATGTCGTTTTTTAAGAGAAAAAGCCTTACTATACTATGTCGTTTTTTAAGAGAAAAAGCCTTACTATACTATGTCGTTTTTTATGAAAAAAAGCCTTACTATACTATGTCGTTTTTTTAAGAAAAAAGCCTTACTATACTATGTCGTTTTTAAGAGAAAAAGCCTTACTATACTATGTCGTTTTTTTACGAAAAAAGCCTTACTATACTATGTCGTTTTTTATGAAAAAAAGCCTTACTATACTATGTCGTTTTTTATGAAAAAAAGCCTTACTATACTATGTCGTTTTTTAAGAGAAAAAGCCTTAATATACTATGTCGTTTTTTTACGAAAAAAGCCTTACTATACTATGTCGTTTTTTATGAAAAAAAGCCTTACTATACTATGTCGTTTTTTATGAAAAAAAGCCTTACTATACTATGTCGTTTTTTTATGAAAAAAGCCCTACTATACTATGTCGTTTTTTATGGGAAAAAACCCTTACTATACTATGTCGTTTTTTATGAAAAAAAGCCTTAATATACTATGTCGTTTTTTTTAAGAAAAAAGCCTTACTATACTATGTCGTTTTTTAAGAGAAAAAGCCTTACTATAATATGTCGTTTTTTTACGAAAAAAGCCTTACTATACTATGTCGTTTTTTATGAAAAAAAGCCTTACTATACTATGTCGTTTTTTATGAAAAAAAGCCTTACTATACTATGTCGTTTTTATGAAAAAAAGCCTTACTATACTATGTCGTTTTTTATGAAAAAAAGCCTTACTATACTATGTCATTTTTTAAGAGAAAAAGCCTTAATATACTATGTCGTTTTTTTACGAAAAAAGCCTTACTATACTATGTCGTTTTTTAAGAGAAAAAGCCTTACTATACTATGTCGTTTTTTTACGAAAAAAGCCTTACTATACTATGTCGTTTTTTATGAAAAAAAGCCTTACTATACTATGTCGTTTTTATGAAAAAAAGCCTTACTATACTATGTCGTTTTTTATGAAAAAAAGCCTTACTATACTATGTCGTTTTTTAAGAGAAAAAGCCTTACTATACTATGTCGTTTTTTTACGAAAAAAGCCTTACTATACTATGTCGTTTTTTTAAGAGAAAAAGCCTTACTATACTATGTCGTTTTTTTAAGAGAAAAAGCCTTACTATACTATGTCGTTTTTTATGAAAAAAGCCTTACTATACTATGTCGTTTTTTAAGAGAAAAAGCCTTACTATACTATGTCGTTTTTTTACGAAAAAAGCCTTACTATACTGTCGTTTTTTATGAAAAAAAAACCCTTACTATACTATGTCGTTTTTTATGAAAAAAAGCCTTACTATACTATGTCGTTTTTTTTAAGAAAAAAGCCTTACTATACTATGTCGTTTTTTAAGAGAAAAAGCCTTACTATACTATGTCGTTTTTTTACGAAAAAAGCCTTACTATACTATGTCGTTTTTTAAGAGATAAAGCCTTACTATACTATGTCATTTTTTTTTACGAAAAAAGCCTTACTATACTATGTCGTTTTTTATGAAAAAAAGCCTTACTATACTATGTCGTTTTTTATGAAAAAAAGCCTTACTATACTATGTCGTTTTTTAAGAGAAAAAGCCTTACTATACTATGTCGTTTTTTTACGAAAAAAAGCCTTACTATACTATGTCGTTTTTATGAAAAAAAGCCTTACTATACTATGTCGTTTTTTATGAAAAAAAGCCTTACTATACTATGTCGTTTTTTATGAAAAAATCCTTACTATACTATGTCGTTTTTTATGGGAAAAAAGCCTTACTATACTATGTCGTTTTTTTACGAAAAAAAGCCATACTATACTATGTCGTTTTTTATGAAAAAAAGCCTTACTATACTATGTCGTTTTTTATGAAAAAAAGCCTTACTATACTATGTCGTATTTTAAGAGAAAAAGCCTTACTATACTATGTCGTTTTTTAAGAGAAAAAGCCTTACTATACTATGTCGTTTTTTTACGAAAAAAGCCTTACTATACTATGTCGTTTTTTATGAAAAAAAGCCTTACTATACTATGTCGTTTTTTAAGAGAAAAAGCCTTACTATACCATGTCGTTTTTTAAGAGAAAAAGCCTTACTATACTATGTTGTTTTTTTTACTAAAAAAGCCTTACTATACTATGTCGTTTTTTATGAAAAAAAGCCTTACTATAGCATGTCGTTTTTTATGAAAAAAAGCCTTACTATACTATGTCGTTTTTTATGAAAAAAAGCCTTACTATACTATGTCGTTTTTTTATGAAAAAAGCCTTACTATACTATGTCGTTTTTTTAAGAGAAAAAGCCTTACTATACTATGTCGTTTTTTTAAGAGAAAAAGCCTTACTATACTATGTCCTTTTTTATGAAAAAAAGCCTTACTATACTATGTCGTTTTTTAAGAGAAAAAGCCGTACTATACTATGTCGTTTTTTTTACGAAAAAAGCCTTACTATACTATGTCGTTTTTTATGAAAAAAAGCCTTACTATACTATGTCATTTTTTATGAAAAAAAGCCTTACTATACTATGCCGTTTTTTTACAAAAAAAGCCTTACTATACTATGTGGTATTTTTTTTTACAAAAAAAACCTTACTATACTATGTCGTTTTTTACGAAAAAAGCCTTACTATACTATGTCGTTTTTTAAGAGATAAAGCCTTACTATACTATGTCGTTTTTTTTACGAAAAAAGCCTTACTATACTATGTCGTTTTTTATGAAAAAAAGCCTTACTATACTATGTCGTTTTTTATGAAAAAAAGCCTTACTATACTATGTCGTTTTTTAAGAGAAAAAGCCTTACTATACTATATCGTTTTTTAAGAGAAAAAGCCTTACTATACTATGTCGTTTTTTTACGAAAAAAAGCCTTACTATACTATGTCGTTTTTATGAAAAAAAGCCTTACTATACTATGTCGTTTTTTATGAAAAAAAGCCTTACTATACTATGTCGTTTTTTATGAAAAAATCCTTACTATACTACGTCGTTTTTTATGGGAAAAAAGCCTTACTATACTATGTCGTTTTTTTACGAAAAAAAGCCATACTATACTATGTCGTTTTTTATGAAAAAAAGCCTTACTATACTATGTCGTTTTTTATGAAAAAAAGCCTTACTATACTATGTCGTTTTTTATGAAAAAAAGCCTTACTATACTATGTCGTTTTTTATGAAAAAAAGCCTTACTATACTATGTCGTTTTTTTAAGAAAAAAGCCTAACTATACTATGTCGTTTTTTTAAGAGAAAAAGCCTTACTATACTATGTCGTTTTTTATGAAAAAAAGCCTTACTATACTATGTCGTTTTTTAAGAGAAAAAGCCTTACTATACTATGTCGTTTTTTTACGAAAAAAGCCTTACTATACTATGTCGTTTTTTATGAAAAAAAGCCTTACTATACTATGTCGTTTTTTAAGAGAAAAAGCCTTACTATACTATGTCGTTTTTTAAGAGAAAAAGCCTTACTATACTATGTTGTTTTTTTTACTAAAAAAGCCTTACTATACTATGTCGTTTTTTATGAAAAAAAGCCTTACTATAGCATGTCGTTTTTTATGAAAAAAAGCCTTACTATACTATGTCGTTTTTTATAAAAAAAGCCTTACTATACTATGTCGTTTTTTTATGAAAAAAGCCTTACTATACTATGTCGTTTTTTTAAGAGAAAAAGCCTTACTATACTATGTCGTTTTTTTAAGAGAAAAAGCCTTACTATACTATGTCCTTTTTTATGAAAAAAAGCCTTACTATACTATGTCGTTTTTTAAGAGAAAAAGCCGTACTATACTATGTCGTTTTTTTTACGAAAAAAGCCTTACTATACTATGTCGTTTTTTATGAAAAAAAGCCTTACTATACTATGTCGTTTTTTATGAAAAAAAGCCTTACTATACTATGTCGTTTTTTACGAAAAAAGCCTCACTATACTATGCCGTTTTTTTACAAAAAAGCCTTACTATACTATGTGGTATTTTTTTTTACAAAAAAAACCTTACTATACTATGTCGTTTTTTACGAAAAAAGCCTTACTATACTATGTCGCTTTTAGAAAAAAAGCCTTACTATACTATGTCGTTTTTTTACGAAAAAAGCCTTACTATACTGTGTCGTTTTTTACGAAAAAAGCCTTACTATACTATGTCGTTTTTTTACGAAAAAAGCCTTACTACACTGTGTTTTTTTTTTACAAAAAAAGCCTTACTATACTATGTCGTTTTTTACGAAATAGCCTTACTATACTATGTCGTTTTTTACGAAAAAAAAGCCTTACTATACTGTTGGAGTAATCATTATTATAAATGTGTTTGCAATGCTTATTTAGGAATAGAAAGCCTTATTATAAACATGCTTACTATATTAATCAATATATTTGCTTATTAGGAATTGTAATGCTCATCCTAAATGTGTAACAATATTAAACAATATATATATGTGTTGAACGCTGTGCTTTTATTTTAGAGTTATTGGCATTAATAAAAGCCATTTTAATGCATGCCTTGCTAAAATAAGGACTGTGGTTCACATCAAGAGGACAGGGAATGGCCATGGGCATGGAGAGGTCTCACAACAATTGCTCTTGGGAACTGCGAACTGTTTTCGGCTTCGGAGGACTCACGACAGGTGCTCTTGGGAACTGAGGACTGTTTTCGGCTTCGGAAGATGGTCTCACAACAAGCGCTCTTGGGAACCTTGGACTGTTTTGGGAAGCACCTCTTCACTGAAGGGTTCGCATCGAAACTCGCTTGGGAAGATTCGACAGGACCTACAATTGTTTTGATAACTGTACAAAATTGTTGTGAGACTCTACGAATGTTTAGACTTCTGTGGGGCATGGCGTTAAAATCTTATGAATAAATTAGCGAAACGGACTTCGAGTTGTTAGAATAATCTTGATCGGACGAGCGGGAGGATGTATTCGCTTCTTGCAAGAATTAAATGGTGATGTGACTACAGATGCCTTTTTTATTGAAAGCTGAATTTGGAAATACCTAAGGATAAACGTAACATATACTATGTCGTTTTTTACGAAAAAAGCCTTACTATACTATGTCGCTTTTAGAAAAAAAGCCTTACTATACTATGTCGTTTTTTTACGAAAAAAGCCTTACTATACTGTGTCGTTTTTTTACGAAATAGCCTTACTATACTATGTCATTTTTTACGAAAAAAAAAGCCTTACTATACACTGTCGTATTTTTTATGAAAAAAGCCTTACTATACTATGTCGCTTTTTAAGAGAAAAAGCCTTACTATACTATGTCGTTTTTTAAGAGAAAAAGCCTTACTATACTGTGTCGTTTTTTTACAAAAAAAGCCTTACTATACTATGTCGTTTTTTATGAAAAAAAGCCTTACTATACTATGTCGTTTTTTATGAAAAAAAGCCTACTATACCATGTCGTTTTTTAAGAAATAAGCCTTACTATACTATGTCGCTTTTAGAAAAAAAGCCTTACTATACTATGTCGTTTTTTACGAAAAAGCCTTACTATACTATGTCGTTTTTTAAGAGAAAAAGCCTTACTATACTATGTCGTTTTTTATGAAAAAAAGCCTTACTATACTATGTCGTTTTTTATGAAAAAAAGCCTTACTATACTATGTCGTTTTTTAAGAGAAAAAGCCTTACTATACTATGTCGTTTTTTAAGAGAAAAAGCCTTACTATACTATGTCGTTTTTTAAGAGAAAAAGCCTTACTATACTATGTCGTTTTTTTTACAAAAAAGCCTTACTATACTATGTCGTTTTTTATGAAAAAAAGCCTTACTATAATATGTCGTTTTTTAATGAAAAAAAAGCCTTACTATACTATGTCGTTTTTTAAAGAAAAAAGCCTTACTATACTATGTCGTTTTTAAGAGAAAAAGCCTTACTATACTATGTCGTTTTTTATGAAAAAAAGCCTTACTATACTATGTCGTTTTTTATGAAAAAAAGCCTTACTATACTATGTCGTTTTTTTAAGAAAAAAGCCTTACTATACTATGTCGTTTTTAAGAGAAAAAGCCTTACTATACTATGTCGTTTTTTTACGAAAAAAGCCTTGCTATACTATGTCGTTTTTTAAGAGAAAAAGCCTTACTATACTATGTCGTTTTTTTACGAAAAAAGCCTTACTATACTATGTCGTTTTTTATGAAAAAAAGCCTTACTATACTATGTCGTTTTTTATGAAAAAAAGCCTACTATACTATGTCGTTTTTTAAGAAATAAGCCTTACTATACTATGTCGCTTTTAGAAAAAAAGCCTTACTATACTATGTCGTTTTTTAAGAGAAAAAGCCTTACTATACTATGTCGTTTTTTTACGAAAAAAAGCCTTACTATACTATGTCGTTTTTTATGAAAAAAAGCCTTACTATACTATGTCGTTTTTTATGAAAAAAAGCCTTACTATACTATGTCGTTTTTTATGAAAAAAAGCCTTACTATACTATGTCGTTTTTTATGAAAAAATCCTTACTATACTATGTCGTTGTTTAAGGGAAAAAAGCCTTACTATACTATGTCGTTTTTTTACGAAAAAAAGCCATACTATACTATGTCGTTTTTTATGAAAAAAAAGCCTTACTATACTATGTCGTTTTTTATGAAAAAAAGCCTTACTATACTATGTCGTTTTTTTATGAAAAAATCCTTACTATACTATGTCGTTTTTTATGGGGAAAAAAGCCTTACTATACTATGTCGTTTTTTTACGAAAAAAAGCCTTATTATACTATGTCGTTTTTTATGAAAAAAAGCCTTACTATACTATGTCGTTTTTTATGAAAAAAAGCCTACTATACTATGTCGTTTTTTAAGAAATAAGCCTTACTATACTATGTCGCTTTTAGAAAAAAAGCCTTACTATACTATGTCGTTTTTTAAGAGAAAAAGCCTTACTATACTATGTCGTTTTTTTATGAAAAAAAAGCCTTACTATACTATGTCGTTTTTTATGAAAAAAAGCCTTACTATACTATGTCGTTTTTTATGAAAAAAAGCCTTACTATACTATGTCGTTTTTTATGAAAAAAAGCCTTACTATACTATGTCGTTTTTTATGAAAAAATCCTTACTATACTATGTCGTTGTTTAAGGGAAAAAAGCCTTACTATACTATGTCGTTTTTTTACGAAAAAAAGCCATACTATACTATGTCGTTTTTTATGAAAAAAAAGCCTTACTATACTATGTCGTTTTTTTACGAAAAAAAGCCATACTATACTATGTCGTTTTTTATGAAAAAAAGCCTTACTATACTATGTCGTTTTTTATGAAAAAAAGCCTTACTATACTATGTCGTTTTTTTAAGAAAAAAGCCTTACTATACTATGTCGTTTTTTTAAGAGAAAAAGCCTTACTATACTATGTCGTTTTTTTTATGAAAAAAAGCCTACTATACTATGTCGTTTTTTAAGAAATAAGCCTTACTATACTATGTCGCTTTTAGAAAAAAAGCCTTACTATACTATGTCGTTTTTTAAGAGAAAAAGCCTTACTATACTATGTCGTTTTTTAAGAGAAAAAGCCTTACTATACTATGTCGTTTTTTTACGAAAAAAAGCCTTACTATACTATGTCGTTTTTTATGAAAAAAAGCCTTACTATACTATGTCGTTTTTTATGAAAAAAAGCCTTACTATACTATGTCGTTTTTTATGAAAAAAAGCCTTACTATACTATGTCGTTTTTTATGAAAAAATCCTTACTATACTATGTCGTTGTTTATGGGAAAAAAGCCTTACTATACTATGTCGTTTTTTTACGAAAAAAAGCCATACTATACTATGTCGTTTTTTATGAAAAAAAAGCCTTACTATACTATGTCGTTTTTTATGAAAAAAAGCCTTACTATACTATGTCGTTTTTTTAAGAAAAAATCCTTACTATACTATGTCGTTTTTTATGGGGAAAAAAGCCTTACTATACTATGTCGTTTTTTTACGAAAAAAAGCCTTACTATACTATGTCGTTTTTTATGAAAAAATCCTTACTATACTATGTCGTTTTTTATGGGGAAAAAAGCCTTACTATACTATGTCGTTTTTTATGGGGAAAAAAGCCTTACTATACTATGTCGTTTTTTTACGAAAAAAAGCCATACTATACTATGTCGTTTTTTATGAAAAAAAGCCTTACTATACTATGTCGTTTTTTATGAAAAAAAGCCTTACTATACTATGTCGTTTTTTTTAAGAAAAAAGCCTTACTATACTATGTCGTTTTTTTAAGAGAAAAAGCCTTACTATACTATGTCGTTTTTTTATGAAAAAAAGCCTTACTATACTATGTCGTTTTTTAAGAGAAAAATCCTTACTATACTATGTCGTTTTTTTACGAAAAAAGCCTTACTATACTATGTCGTTTTTTATGAAAAAAAGCCTTACTATGTCGTTTTTTTAAGAAAAAAGCCTTACTATACTATGTCGTTTTTTAAGAGAAAAAGCCTTACTATACTATGTCGTTTTTTTACTAAAAAAGCCTTACTATACTATGTCGTTTTTTATGAAAAAAAGCCTTACTATACCATGTCGTTTTTTATGAAAAAAAGCCTTACTATACTATGTCGTTTTTTATGAAAAAAAGCCTTACTATACTATGTCGTTTTTTATGAAAAAAAGCCTTACTATACTATGTCGTTTTTTTAAGAGAAAAAGCCTTACTATACTATGTCGTTTTTTAAGAGAAAAAGCCTTACTATACTATGTCGTTTTTTAAGAGAAAGCCTCACTATACTATGTCGTTTTTTTTACAAAAAAGCCTTACTATACTATGTCGTTTTTTATGAAAAAAAGCCTTACTATAATATGTCGTTTTTTAATGAAAAAAAGCCTTACTATACTATGTCGTTTTTTTAAGAAAAAAGCCTTACTATACTATGTCGTTTTTAAGAGAAAAAGCCTTACTATACTATGTCGTTTTTTATGAAAAAAAGCCTTACTATACTATGTCGTTTTTTATGAAAAAAAGCCTTACTATACTATGTCGTTTTTTTAAGAAAAAAGCCTTACTATACTATGTCGTTTTTTAAGAGAAAAAGCCTTACTATACTATGTCGTTTTTTTACGAAAAAAAGCCTTACTATACTATGTCGTTTTTTATGAAAAAAAGCCTTACTATACTATGTCGTTTTTTATGAAAAAAAGCCTTACTATACTATGTCGTTTTTTATGAAAAAAAGCCTTACTATACTATGTCGTTTTTTATGAAAAAATCCTTACTATACTATGTCGTTGTTTATGGGAAAAAAGCCTTACTATACTATGTCGTTTTTTTACGAAAAAAAGCCATACTATACTATGTCGTTTTTTATGAAAAAAAAGCCTTACTATACTATGTCGTTTTTTATGAAAAAAAGCCTTACTATACTATGTCGTTTTTTTAAGAAAAAATCCTTACTATACTATGTCGTTTTTTATGGGGAAAAAAGCCTTACTATACTATGTCGTTTTTTTACGAAAAAAAGCCTTACTATACTATGTCGTTTTTTATGAAAAAATCCTTACTATACTATGTCGTTTTTTATGGGGAAAAAAGCCTTACTATACTATGTCGTTTTTTTACGAAAAAAAGCCATACTATACTATGTCGTTTTTTATGAAAAAAAGCCTTACTATACTATGTCGTTTTTTATGAAAAAAAGCCTTACTATACTATGTCGTTTTTTTTAAGAAAAAAGCCTTACTATACTATGTCGTTTTTTTAAGAGAAAAAGCCTTACTATACTATGTCGTTTTTTTATGAAAAAAAGCCTTACTATACTATGTCGTTTTTTAAGAGAAAAATCCTTACTATACTATGTCGTTTTTTTACGAAAAAAGCCTTACTATACTATGTCGTTTTTTATGAAAAAAAGCCTTACTATGTCGTTTTTTTAAGAAAAAAGCCTTACTATACTATGTCGTTTTTTAAGAGAAAAAGCCTTACTATACTATGTCGTTTTTTTTACTAAAAAAGCCTTACTATACTATGTCGTTTTTTATGAAAAAAAGCCTTACTATACCATGTCGTTTTTTATGAAAAAAAGCCTTACTATACTATGTCGTTTTTTATGAAAAAAAGCCTTACTATACTATGTCGTTTTTTATGAAAAAAAGCCTTACTATACTATGTCGTTTTTTTAAGAGAAAAAGCCTTACTATACTATGTCGTTTTTTAAGAGAAAAAGCCTTACTATACTATGTCGTTTTTTAAGAGAAAGCCTCACTATACTATGTCGTTTTTTTTACAAAAAAGCCTTACTATACTATGTCGTTTTTTATGAAAAAAAGCCTTACTATAATATGTCGTTTTTTAATGAAAAAAAGCCTTACTATACTATGTCGTTTTTTTAAGAAAAAAGCCTTACTATACTATGTCGTTTTTAAGAGAAAAAGCCTTACTATACTATGTCGTTTTTTATGAAAAAAAGCCTTACTATACTATGTCGTTTTTTATGAAAAAAAGCCTTACTATACTATGTCGTTTTTTTAAGAAAAAAGCCTTACTATACTATGTCGTTTTTAAGAGAAAAAGCCTTACTATACTATGTCGTTTTTTAACGAAAAAAGCCTTGCTATACTATGTCGTTTTTAAGAGAAAAAGCCTTACTATACTATGTCGTTTTTTTACGAAAAAAGCCTTACTATACTATGTCGTTTTTTATGAAAAAAAAGCCTTACTATACTATGTCGTTTTTTATGAAAAAAAGCCTTACTATACTATGTCGTTTTTTTAAGAGAAAAAGCCTTACTATACTATGTCGTTTTTTATGAAAAAAAGCCTTACTATACTATGTCGTCTTTTAAGAGAAAAAGCCTTACTATACTATGTCGTTTTTTTTACGAAAAAAGCCTTACTATACTATGTCGTTTTTTATGAAAAAAAAAGCCTTACTATACTATGTCGTTTTTTTAAGAGAAAAAGCCTCACTATACTATGTCGTTTTTTTTACGAAAAAAGCCTTACTATACTATGTCGTTTTTTATGAAAAAAAGCCTTACTATACTATGTCGTTTTTTTACGAAAAAAGCCTTACTATACTATGTCGTTTATTTACGAAAAAAAAGCCTTACTATACTATGTCGTTTTTTTCGAAAAAAAGCCTTACTATACTATGTCGTTTTTTTACAAAAAAAGCCTTACTATACTGTGTTTTTTTTTTACAAAAAAACCTTACTATACTATGTCGTTTTTTACGAAAAAGCCTTACTATACTATGTCGTTTTTTACGAAAAAAGCCTTACTATACTATGTCGTTTTTTACGAAAAAAACCTTACTATACTATGTCGCTTTTAGAAAAAAAGCCTTACTAAACTATGTCGTTTTTTTACGATAAAAGCCTTACTATACTGTGTCGTTTTTTACGAAAAAAGCCTTACTATACTATGTCGTTTTTTTTTTACCAAAAAAGCATTACTACGCTATGTGGTTTTTTTTTTACAAAAAAAGCCTTACTATACTATGTCGTTTTTTACGAAATAGCCTTACTATACTATGTCGTTTTTTACGAAAAAAGCCTTACTATACTATGTCGTTTTTTTACGAAAAAAGCCTTACTATACTATGTCGTTTTTTAAGAAATAAGCCTTACTATACTATGTCGCTTTTAGAAAAAAAAGCCTTACTATACTATGTTTTTTTAAAAAAAGCCTTACTATACTATGTCGTTTTTTTTTTACGAAAAAAGCCATACTATACTGTCGTTTTTTACAAAAAAAGCCTTACTATACTATGTCGTTTTTTTTTTTTTTTACAAAAAAAGCCTTACTATACTATGTCGTTTTTTACTAAAAAAGCCTTACTATACTATGTCGTTTTTTTTTAACAAAAAAAGCCTTACTATACTATGTCGTTTTTTACGAAATAGCCTTACTATACTATGTCGTTTTTACGAAAAAAAAGCCTTACTATACTATGTCGTTTTTTTACCAAAAAAGCCTTACTATACTGGAACTGACCGCTGACCGACCAGGTCGCCAGCAGGCTTCCCGCGACTCCCCCTGGAGGGCAGAAAGGTAACCGGGAATTGGCGCCGTAATCAACAACTTCAAAATAGCAGTGGTGGACCGAGGCTTCTGCGTTTGGCTATTTTTAACCGCTGTATTGCCATTGATATCTTTCAGTGAAGCTCCACCGTCCGTGCCAGTCTGACCCTGACCTAACACCAGGACCCAGCCGCCACGGAGCAGGCCCAAGCAATGGGGTTTCTCTTACCAAAGGCCATGCCGGGCGGGCCGCCCAGGAGCGCCCCGACGAAGGCGCCGCCGCCCGCCATCAAGGCTCCCCTGCCCGCGCCTCTGACCGCCACCTTGATTTGTTCTTGGGCCGAGAGTTGGCTGCACAGACGCACGACGTCGTCCACTCTGGGCGCCATCTTCGGTGCTACGAGAAGAAAAAATAACAGGTTGCGTGAGTGGGAGCGTCTACCGACGTATCAGAATCCAAAACTAAAAGCCCACGGTTCAATAAACGATTCATTTGAAATCTTATCTGCACGTCAGCGCCTCACAGTGCCTAAACTGTGAACTACATCAAAATTCGGGTGAACAGGTTCATAGTTAAATTCAGTAGTTTATCCCTAAACTAATGTCATGTTAAAACGCATTATAGATGGACAGTAAACTTTAGTAAAAGGTGGTCAGGCGTGTATTTTTAGTACTATATTTAGTCGTGAATAAATATTCTGATAATAGTATCAAAGTATAGGTGGAGTTGTGTGATCTGACAACCCAAGACACAGAAAGATTGCCAATTTAAAAGAAAAAAAGCTGATTTTGAAATAACCTCCACGGGAATTCCATAGCATGCTTCGACTATTAAGCTAGAAATAAAAAAAAGTCGCCTTTAACTTTTAGAACGCTCGAGTTTTCACAATGCCGGTTTGTTTGTTGTTGTAAACGAACAAACACGGATGCTAATTCAACCAAAGTGACTTTTGACAAACTTTAGTTGAACAATTGAATCTAAAAGTGGTCACTTTCGCCATTTGGCTGAACAAACACTTGCTTTCGTTTTCGCGTCTTCGTTTTTTGCCGATTAAGTCGTATTCGTTGTGGCTTATTCGACAAATGGAAAGAAGCTAAAGCACGTCTTCACTTCAAATGTGTGCAAAGAAGGAATACATAGGACTCGCGGGGACTAAAACATTCGTTAAAGTACTTTACCGATACCCCTCGTGTTGTCCAGAGTTCGATGTTGTTGTTGTTGTGACTGATGGTCCACGACTTCCGGTTGGGCGTCGGAGAGCAACGAGGCGACACAGAAGAAGTCATGGCCAATAAGGAAAAATGCGAGAACTGATGGTAGAAATCACCAAACTAGGCTACAAAGAATACGAGGAGGGAGAGCATTGGCCATTTTTAAAAGAAAAAAATGCCTTGTTATACATCTTATACATTCTTTAAAAAGCCTTACTATACATGGTCGTTTTTTAATAAAAAACCTTACTATACATGGTCAGTTTTTAAATAAAGAGTCTTACTATACATGGTCATTTTTTAAATAAAAAGCCTTACTATACACGGTCATTTTTCTTTAAAAAACCTTATTATACTATGTCGTTTTTTACAAAAAAAGCCGTCATATACAATGTATTTTTTTTTTGCGAAAAAAGCCTTACTATACTATGTCGTTTTGTACGAAAAAAAGCCTTACTATACTATGTCGTTTTTTTTTTACGAAAAAAGCCTTACTATACTATGTCGTTTTTTTTAAACTAAAACAGCCTTACGATAATATGTCCTTTTTTACTAATAAAGCCTTACTATACACTTGTTTTTTTAAAGAAAAAAGCCTTACTATACTATGTTGTTTTTTTACGGAAAAAAGCCTTACTATACTATGTCGTTTTTTACGAAAAAGCCTTACTATACTATGTCATTTTTTATGAAAAAAGCCTTACTATACTATGTCGTTTTTTAAACGAAAAAAAAAAGCCTTACTATACTATGTCGTTTTTTTAAGAAAAAAGCCTTACTATACACGGTCATTTTTCTTTAAAAAATCCTTACTATACATGGTCATTTTTCTTTAAAAAGCCTTACTATACATGGTCTTTAAAAAAAAAGCCTTACTATACATGGTCATTTTTTTTTTTAACTAATAGCTTTACTATACATAAAATAGTTTTTGAGGGTTGGATTGATACGTTGAAGGCGCTACGAGAAAATGCACGGACCGCCACTGATTGGAATACATTTTATTTTTTTCTTATAAGTACAGTTCAGTAGTTACAAAACGAAGCATCTGCCATGAGGATACAGCCAAACAAACCAACCAACAAACAAACAAACAAACCAACAAAAACACGAGACAGCCCCCTCCCTTTCCATTTCCCTCCCCGTTCGGAAGCCGCCGTCGCGATCCCTACGGCGGGGAAAAGTTGGTCGCTCCCAAAGAAAGAGTCCCAGCCACATGGAGTCGAGATCCAATGAAAGTCTCGGGTGGGCGGGACCGCGAAAATGACCGTCACGGCCATTCTTCTAATATGGAGGCGGGTATACATGGGCGCGTTGGAATCCTTCTTTTTTTTATTTTTCCTTTTTTTTAACGTTAAAAAGCCGAACGAGCCGAAACAAAAAGGTAAAAACATTTCACGATGCCAAGGGGACGCACGTTTTAACACACAAGCCAAAAAAAGTGGAGTTAGTTCGCTCGTGTCGCGGGCTTTTGGAATCGGCGTAATACTATCACAGTGCAAAATACTCCAGTCAAAGAAAAGGTGGAAAGGTCATCCTCCTCATCCTCATCCTCATCCTCCTCATCCTCAGCCTGTTTTTTTTTCTACGTTTGGCAGCACGGGAGACGATTGTCATTTTTTTTTCCTGCTCGCTTTTGGTGGCGACGGATTATCGCAATCGGCGCGTCCTTTTAGCGCCGAGCCGAGTTTTCAATGTCCAACTGTGACGTCGAGTGTCAGGGTCAGCGAAAAAAAAAAAGAAAATCAAATTATAACGGTCTGTTACTCTTGTCATGTGATAGGAAGCACGTAGAAATAGGAGATGAAAATGGTCAAGTTGTGAGAAAACCATGTCATAAGCCAAGTTTGGGATACTGAGTAACTTTTTGTAATAGGACGAGGAAGGCGTCACCCCGTGGTGTCATTTGACGTCTTATTCCGAGAAAAAAAAGTGGTACGTGTCAAGGGATGAAAGTGGATACGCCACCTATGTTTTCGTAATTTGCACGATGGAGTCGAGCGAAACGTACAAAATGGAGAGCATCTTGTGTTTCGCCCGTGGAGAAATCCTTCATCAATTACAATCCAGATTTCTCCCAATATTTGCTTTTTTTGCTCTCAGCCAAGGTCAAGTGACTTCACAATGACGTGTCGCTCCAAAGGCTAAACTAGCCTGTGGCATCCAGACCAAGGGTGTCAGATTCGGGTTGGTTCGCGAGCCGCATTAATGTCAACTCGATTTTATGTGGGCCGGATCATTTTAGATATAATATTTAGATTTTTTTTAATATAAATGGATTAAAAGAACTGGATTGAAATCCCTGAATATTCCGTTTTTTTACAGATCTAAAACTGTGTTTATTTTAGCTTTTTTTAAATATATTTTTAAATTTTACAATGTGGGCCGGACCATTTTAGATATAATATTTAGATTTTTTTAATAAATGGATTAAAAGAACTGGATTACAATCCCTGAATATAAAGTATTTTTATAGATTTAAAACAATGTTTATTTTAGCTTTTTTTAAATATATTTTTAGATTTTACAAAATTATTTTTGAACTAAACTGAAAAAATGGATTAAAAAATTACAATTATTGATTTAAAAGGGGGAATCAGGAAATTGAATATACATCTATACTCTTCATTTTAATTTGATCCTAAAACAAAGTCGGCACTCACGATTGACTTTACCGGGCCGCACAAAATGATGTGGCGGGCCAGATTTGGCCCCCGGGCCGCCACTTTGACACCTATGATCCAGACACTTTATGTAACGACCAATGTTCCCTCTAATAGCGAGGTATTAGAAAAAAAGCATACTTCAACAAAAAAAAGTTGTTATACAGCGTTCACAATTTGAAATGATAAAAAAGAACGTATAAAATACGGTAAACACATTGACAGGTATTTAAACGACATAAATCCGACTTAAATTTGAGCTCATTTTTCACGTCGGTCCTTGTCACTTCTCATTGTCGATCAAATGACTTTTCTGCTGAATGTGTCACATAAGCTTCCATTTCTATGGCACTATTTTTTCCATGGGAAATCTGGCTTCAAACTTTAGCTTCGCTGCTTGTTTTACAGAAGGGAACTTTCTCACCCAATTCCGCCGCTTGTTCTTCTCTTTGCACATCCTCCGACAGCCATTGAATCTTAAAAGAACCACGTTTCTGTTATTACTTTGGCTCGTTTGGCCATAATAAAGGAAAGCTTGGCAGCATCCCCACCGAAGCGTTAGCTAGATGCTAACCTGCTAATCGGAGGCACCTGCTGCACCCACTCGCAACAAACGCAGCCAATCCATGACGTCACAATTTCCCCATGCCCCGAATGTAAACACACGTGATGCGAACCGCCTCCTATCATTGGCTGGACACAGTCTTAGTCATAGTTGACCGTTTCTTGTCGTTTGTCAGTGACAATACGGCTTACACTCTCTTGTTTCGTTGCAAAATGCCACAGGAAGAATATAAAAATGCTAATGTTTTATTTTTAATTTTTTTACAATTTAGGTTGGATTTGATATTGTGCGCTGCATGTTTGCTGTGCGCGTCGAACACGAGTCATGCGCAATTGCGCATGCGCGCCTCTTAGAGGAAACATTGGTCACCACTTGCATCTCCTACTATTACAATTTGAATCTCACAACATTGCCACTTTAATCTCGCGACAGGACGCAAAAGCGGGTGACATTGTGTCTTTTCCCCTTTCTTTCTAGGACATTTTGTTTTTCCAAAGGAAGAGTAGCATTTTTGGAGGGAAAGTGTTGCACCGATTGATAGCATCGTACTTAACGATGTCGCGTTTTTTGAAAACAAACAAACAAAAAGTTCTTTTCTTTGAATACTA
Organism: Stigmatopora argus; assembly: GCF_051989625.1. Classification (NCBI taxonomy): domain Eukaryota; kingdom Metazoa; phylum Chordata; class Actinopteri; order Syngnathiformes; family Syngnathidae; genus Stigmatopora; species Stigmatopora argus. The sequence goes on from NC_135388.1 coordinate 255,655, forward strand.
AAGTACTGCATACTCACTGGAATGTAAAGTCATTGCTATCACAGCTTGATCACCCGCGCGGCTCGAACCGTGATAGGCCATTGACGGGGATGGATGTCTGCCGGGACTCCCGCTTCAAATGGGTTGGACGTCAGCTGGCGATGAACTCGCTTAAATAGTTCTGAGTGGAATGGATTTTGGCTAACGGCGTATTTACAGCTTTGAACAAGCCAAACAAAAAATGAAAAAGGGAGCCGCGGAACGTACATCTGGACGACCAGTTCCAATTGGCCGGAGGACGTCCGTTTTCCTTTTTTTTGTCAAGAGCTGTTAACGCGTTGCCGTTGCGATCGCCCCGTTAAAAGTTTGGAATGACCCCGTGGCCAGTCAATCAATCCGTTGGAAGGGGGAGGGTCTGACCACTTTCAAAAGGATTGGACGCCGCATGCTCGGCCGGCCGTCCGTCCGTCATCCGCTGGCTCTTCGCCCATGGCAGCGCGGTTTTAGCGGCAGAGCGCCTTTTGCCCCGGCCAGTTGTCAACAGTTGGACTTGAAGGTCAGCGCAAAAAAAGCTGTCGGCCGGCCGACATTTTGGGGCTCGGCGGGAATGTTGTTGGCTTTAAAAAGTGAGAGGAGAGAACCCAAAGGCCAGTTGCTAACGCCAGCTAACGGTAGCTAACGCCATCTAACGCCAGCTAACGCCGGCTAACGCCAGCTAACGCCGGCTAACGCCAGCTAACCCTAAACACAATGTCCTTTCTCTTTTCTTCTAGCAAGTTCTTCCATCCAATCATCATCCATTCATCCATTTATGATCCATTCATCCATTTTTCCCCCCTCAGTAGTATTCTTCAGCAAGAGATCGTGCAACGACGACGACCTCTGGCGCTATTTCACAAAACCCCTTTTTGCTTTTCTTTCTTTCCTTCTTTTTTTGTTGTCTTTTAATTCTTCCCAGGGAAGAACGTCGGCTTCGTCCACCGCGCCTCTTCTTTTTTTGTCTTTTGTCGGACGACGCTCCTCGGGAACGTCGTGGCTTGAATCTCTTTATGTACATTGAGGAAATCAAAGAAAGAAAAAACAAAGAGACAAGCGGAAGTAGGAGGGCGACGCGGGCGGAAGGAAGGGGGGGAAGGGGGTGAGTGTCAGGTGGGTCAGGTGAGTCAGGGGCGTCCTAGCCGGCTCCTTGTTTTCGCTTCACAATCATACCAAAAAGTCACACATTGCGGGTTCTGGCCAAAAAACGCAGGGTTGGAAAAGTCACTGATTATTCGTCCCGTCCACTCCTCGACGGGCGTCCAATCCATCTAAAGCGGGAGGGGCGGCGAACATTCGTTCCACTTCAAGTCCATTGGAACGCCATTTGCAACGGCGTCAAATGCAACCCCCCGCCCCATAAAAAAAACAAAAAAAAAACATGAACCGGCACATCATTTTCTGCCATCCTCCCACTTGGGAGTGGATTGGACGCCCACTTCACACTAAAAGCCTTTTTTAGTGGATTGCAATGTTATATTTACAGGTTTTAACAAAAAAAAAAACCAATCGGGTCAATGCAGAATGCTTCTGCTAATTGATCAAATTTGGTTATTTTTCAGGTTGTTGTTTTTTTTCTTCTTTTTCACTTAAAAATCTTTATTTCAATTTGTTTTCTACACCCTCTTGGACTTCTTCATACGATCATATATCGATTTGACAACTATTTGCGCTTGTATTTTTCTCCTTAAATTTTGTATATACTACATACATATATATTTTTGGACTAATAATATATTTATGTACATAGTGGGGCAATCCCGATGTTTTTTTTGTTGAACGTCAAGAAGTGCCTCAAAAAATCCTTCCACAAAATAATCAGCGACTTTTGGATTGCAAATGGGAAAAAAAAACAAACAAGCAAAGCCAGATGAAAGTCCTCCTCTTGTCGTCATTTTTTTTTGTTCCTCGCGTCTTATTTGTTTTTTGTTTTTTTTCCGCTTTAACGACAACATCGGAAACGTCGCTAGGAGTTTGGCTAGCCCGCTAACGTGGCTAATCTACAGAAGAATACATTCCGGGTACGATATTTCGATTTGCACGTATACAAAGTCTGGCTTTGCACTAACGACTGAGGGACCGGCAGACCCAGGGACACCGCCAGACCGCCGGACCGGGGGAGCACGGGAAAATAGAGAAAAGCCAAAGAGTTCTCCGAGAGATGACGGGAAGTGCTCGTGGCCGCGCGCAGGTAGTTAGTTAGTTTGAAAACAAAAGTCTTTTGGGCCTTTTTAGGTCCGTCTTCCCCAACGAGACGTATTCCGTTTAAATAAAGTTTTCCTTCCCGGCCGTCCGGCTCAGTTTGGCTGCCGGCGGCGTCGTTGCTGGCGGCGACGGCGCTCCAGGTCGTCGGCCAGCTCGTCCAGGTCGCTGTTGAGGTGCTCCTGGTCCAGGTTCAGTTCGGGGTCAAGGGTCAGTGGCTCCTCCTCCTCCAGCCCATCCTCCTCCTCTTCCTCTTCCTCCTCCTCATCTTCCTCTTCCTCCTCCTCCGACATCCAGGCGGGCACTAAAATTCCACAAAAAAAAAGCCAAGTTGAAGTATTTCAAAGCCATCAATTAAAAAAATAAAATAAAATAATCATTGTTTTATAAAATAGAGGGCACTTCAAGATACTAAAACCTATCAAATTCATTCAATGATTACGAAATAAAAAGCATTGTTTTACAAGATTTATCATCACCACAACATATTACTGCTACTATAAATAACTTATGTTATAACTCAGGGGTAGGGAACCTATGGCTCGGGAGCCACATGTGGCTCTTTTGATGGGTGCATCTGGCTCTTTGCCAATCTGTGAGCTAAAATATGGAAATTGCTGTTGACAGAACTGAGATATTACATTTAGAACTGCTTTAATCTTCATATTTTTTTGCTTTAATCTTTTTTTTTGCAGTAGACTCTTATGGAATGCATCCTCTCATTGATTAGCAACAGTATAAGAATCTCTTAAAAAATATTCATTTTTTCCACTTTAAAAGTGGTGAAATTACTAAAAAAAATTGAAAAGGCACTCGTTTAAACGTATGTATTTTGACTTTTAAATTCATAGTATGGCTCACAAGGAATAACATTGGAAAATATCAATAGTTTGTGGCTCTCTTCATCAAAAAGGTTCCCCACCTCTGTTATAACTACACAATACATGGAGGAGAAAAAAACTGGTTAAGAAGTTTCGATGTATATTTGTCTTTGGCAAAGCCATTTTCTATTCAGATATGACAATGGAACACGAAGGCGTGGAAATAGATCATCCCTGAAATGGAAGCAATAATCATCGTCGTGCCTCACGAAGAAAAAAAGGAGCTGCGTTAGTAAGCGACACGACCGGCAGAGGGCAGTGCAACACAACACAACAAAACAAGTAGCTTTCTTTCCGGCCAACAAATCAATTTGAAGGAAACGAGACGTCAAATCCGTCTGCCCGAATCCCAAATCCTAGAAGAACAAGTCCAAAGTTTCCTTTGCTCGGTACCCCCCCCAAAAAGGGGGTGAGGGGGATTTGTTTTTCTGATTTCCCAGCCCAGAAAGTGGCGTTAACGAGCTCCAGATTAGACTCCATATTTGATTTTCACTCTTCATTAAGTGAGCCACCTGGAAGCTTATTTAAGCGGCCGACTCGGCTCGGCTCGGCTCGGCTCGCAACCTGCCAACTTTGACGCCAACTTTTCTATCTGGGTTCCCAAAATTGTTTTTTTTTTCGCTTTAACGCCAACAGCGGAAACGTCGCTAGGAGTTTGGCTAGCCGGCTAACGTGGCTAATATACAGAAGAATACATTCCGGGTACGATATTTCGATTTGCACGTATATAAAGTCTGGCTTTGCACTAACGCTGGAGAGACCGGGGGACCGGCAGACCAGGGAGACCGCCAGACCGCCAGACCGGGGGAGCGCGGGAAAATAGAGAAAAGCCAAAGAGTTCTCCGAGAGATGACAGGAAGTGCTCGTGGCCGCGCGCAGGTAGTTAGTTAGTTTGAAAACAAAAGTCTTTTGGGTCTCTTTAGATCCGTCTTCCCCAACGAGGCGTATTCCGTTTAAATAAAGTTTTCCCAACCCCAAATGTCAAATGAGCCAAATGTCCCACTTTTGGATTCCTTTGCTGGTTCATACAGACTTTATTTTTTGGGGGTGGCTCTCTTTTCTGACAAATTCTTCCTCTGGTCCGGCAGAGGTCCAAACAAGTTTGTTGACTTTGCGTCGGGCTTTTTTGGAAAGCGGACGAGCGGGCGGGCGGGGTGCCGGAGACCCACCCGAGGCGAGCCATTGGCTTTGGCGGATCCCGTCCTGTGGCGTCAGAGGCTCGCTTCAAACCGTCGAGCGTCATAAATATGGAAATGCGAGGAGAGCGGGTTGGGTACGGGATCTGGCGCACCCCCCCCGCCCCAAAACAAGCGTATTTTTAGATGGTTTTAATGAATACAGGATGTTTATAGACGGGCCCGCCACTCTCTGTAATTCGCACAAAAGAGGAGAAAAAGCCACATTCTCCCTCCGCATCTCTCAAAGCGCTGCGAGGAGGAAGAACAAGCGTCGCCGAAAGAGAATTTGCAGCGGCGTCATTGTTGTGCGTTCCTGGTGTGTGTTTGTGTGTGCGTGTGTGTGTGTGTGTACGCCTTTTAGACTGTCGTCCTATTAGAACAAACACACCCTGCAGTGGAGGGAGAGTGCGCACATCAAAAGTCAATTTGTGCGCTTGTTGTGTTTATTAAAGTGGCAGAAAATAACCTGAAAAGCCCCATCCAAACTTGTTTGCTTTCTCCTTTTTGGAGACAGCAGCGCCAAAGACGGGGGGGACAAATAGGGAAAGACTGGCTGGCGTCCCAAAAAAAGTCAAAGGGATAACCCATATTTCATGGCAAAAAGTTTCTTTCCATTTGTTTCCGCCGCTTCCTGTTGATATTGGCTGACTTCCTGTTGATTTTAGTTGATTTCCTGGCCGTTTCAGGCCACGCCGGCTTCACCAAATGAGCCAAAAGTTAAAGCGACATAACGACTTAAGTGACTTTTTTCCCCTGCCGGTAATATTACGAATGGAATGACTTTATTTTGGTACAGTATTTTCACGACTATAAGGCGCACTGCATTATAAGGCGCACCCTCAATGAATGACACATTTAAAATTGTTCTCCGTATATAAAGCACACTGGATTATAAGGCGCCAAGTCTATTTGGGAGAAAATGTAAGACTTTTAAGTGCGCCTTATAGTCGTGAAAATACGGTATTTCCTTTTCACTCATTGCGCTGCAAGTTTTTTTTCTCATCATGTTACCGGGTAGGATTTTTTTTCTCTTGTGATATTTCGCAATATTGAGCCATTTTCACGTGCTATTCCAATGACAATTTGAGAAATTTTTTCTTCGCATGTCTTTACTGTCGTAATATTACCACTTTAATCTCGCAATATGGACATTTTTTTTCCCCACCATTTCATAAGAAGGAGGACTTTTGCTGTGCTACGTACAATTCCAAGTTTCCTCTGAAAACGATACGACCAGTTAGCCGCTAACTGGTTTGACTTTTTTCTCTTTGTCTCACAACGTCTGACTTTTTAATCTCTTTCTGTTTCGACTGGAAATGGCCACCTATTTATGGATTGATTTTTCCAAATGGAAGCGGGTTGAGGAGGGTCATTCCCTTAGGTTCCACCGGGGGAGCACGCGAGTCGCATTGGCCCGTGTGGGAAAGCCCTCCAAATGTATTCGGCCTAAGGATAATAACAAGGAAGAAAGGGAGCAATGTCAAGTCTTTAATGAGAGAGAGTGTGCTCTTTCTCTCTCTTTTTCTCTCGCTTTTTCTTTTTTAATAAAATAAGCGAGTGAAGTGCACGTTTGTTCCGGGCCGCCTCTCCAACTGCAACTATTTCCGAGTGTGAAAGAGCGCAAGATTGGCGTGGAGATAAAAGGCAGCTCCGCTGAGCAATTTAAGCCCAAACACTGCCATGCTACAATCTGTCTTGTGTGCCTGATAGCGCTTTCCTCCGCTCGCCTCTCCAAATTACTTTCTTTCATATCTAATTATATTTGCTAATGATCTTATAAGAGAATAATGGAATGTGCTTGATCTATTACCTTTTTTTTCTCTTTCTTTCCTTTCCTGCAGTGCATAAATACAATGCGGATGGAAATGACTGAAGCCGCCAGCGGAAGAATGCTTTTTTTTGGGGGTCTTTTTCTTCTTAATGTTTTGGATGAGAGAGGAAAAATGGCGGGGGCTAGGCCGGGAGGGGGCAGGTCACCTCGGGCGAGTGGACGGGCGATCCTTGTGAGGATACGAGAATGAATGAACACGTGAGAATGTATTTCATTTCAGAATATTACAATTACCGTATTTTCACGACTATTCGGCGCATTGTATTTTTAGCCGCAGTGTCAGTAACGAGTGCTATTTCATTATTTTAAACACACTAAGGACGCACCGTTTTTTTAGACGCATATATGTTATATATTATATATGAATATCGAACTGCAATAGCGCTGGCTACCGGAAGTAGCCTATTTCCGGGTTCCGGTGCGCAGTGACTGCTGGGAAATATAGTTCTTGCACGCTACACCCACACGCTAAAAAGACGTTTTTAAAAAGGCAACGGAAGCAAAACTGAGTTAGGTTGTACTTTATTTAGACATTTTACAACTTACTCACGTCATCATCACCCACAAATCCATCAAAGTCCTCATTTTCTGTGTCCGAATTTAACAATTGCCGCGGTTGTAGTTCTTAAGCCTCCGGGAATGACGGCAAGCTCCGAGTTATTATATATAATATATATACATAGTTCACAGTCTAGCTTTGAATGCTCTGTTGACGCCAACATTTAGCGGCAGGATTTCTTTTGTAAATCCAGCCAAAATGACGGCCAGCACCAAATTAGTGTGGTCGCCGTCATACTAACTGTATTGAAGAACTGGGTGTATTAAGAACTCAATATCCCAGCAGTCACTGCGCAGTACTTTATCTACGGGAAAATAGTAGAGTCGGGGGCTGCTTTCTGTAGTTGTCCTATCGACTGATTTATTTTATTTTATTGTGATAACAATTTTAGTATGGGTCCATATATAAAGCGCACTGGATTATACGGCGCCCTGTCTATTTTGGAGAATTTTTTTGACTTTTATTCGCGCCTTATAGTCGTGAAAATATGGTACAATGGACTTTATCACTGGTTGCCGTCCAATCTGTTCCGAGTGGGGACGTGGCAAAGATGTTTTTTAATAATAATAATTATTTTTAAACATGGTTGAAGCCTAAATTGTCTCGCCGCATCGCCTCCTCTAAAGCCGGCGCATTCATGGACGGAAAAGGCCTTCTATCTCTTTGATCTCCTCGGCGGCGGCGGCGGCGGCGGCGCTCGAATGAGAACGAGCACCGTGGCCGTCCTCCAGTTTTTGTCAGAAGGCGCTGCCGGGCTTTCAAACCAAACAGGAAATGCAGAAAGCGGGCAGGCCGTGCTCCTTAAGTGCTTTCGCCCCGTCGTTGGCGGACGTCACGCCGACGGATCGCCCCGCGCTTGCCCTTTCGGTGGGCGGGGCGTAACATAAGACGGCCTTTTGTTCGCCCATCGTGCGGCGTCATGGCGGGGGAATGCGCCGGCGGAAAGGCCGAGGAGAAGCGGCTCGTGAAGAAGCGGGGATCCCGCCTGCCCGCCAAGGAAAAAAAACAAAAAAAGAAGCTAACGAGGCCGCCAAGTTCGCCGGCGAGACGTAAGCGGAAGCGGCACGCCGGCCGAAAAGGTACGCCAGACGTACGTGTCGCCGAGAAGGTGGAGCTCATTAGCAAATAGGCCAGGGCTAAATAGGCCAGCGTGCACATTATATGGGACAAGCCTACCTACACCGGAACCAAAAAGACGCTAAATGGCCAAACGCCACAGCCACTCAGTCCGAATGGGATTTCTTTTACAAGGGAAATGTCTCCGTGTGAAATGTCAACTGGGGCGTCAAGGCTAACTAACCCGAGTCCCGATGCCAACGCCACGTCACGCCCACGCCCACGCCAACCATGCCCGCCATGACTTTGAAGAGGCAAAGAAGAAAGAAGGAGGACAGCAGAAGCAGAAGACTCCTTCCTGTTGTCGATACAGACGCTCCCCTACTTACGAACATTCGAGTTACGAACAACGGTACATACCAACATGTCTGCAAATTGCGTTTATGTCGAAAAATGTTCCCAAGTTCGATTTCAGTTCAGTTCAGTTCTAAATGTAATATCTCAGTTCTGTCAACAGTGATTTCCATATTTTAGCTCACAGATTGGCAAAGAGCCAGATGCACCCGTCAAAAGAGCCACATGTGGCTCCCGAGCCATAGGTTCCCTAGCCCTGGCCTATTCAAAATGATTTTTCCTTCCATCTTTTGATCCCTTTAGGTGGCCCTCGTCGGAGAGACGGGATTTTTCTCAAAAAACTTCTGCAGGTTCTTTTGTGGAACGGGTTCGATGCCCAAAGAAAGGCAAAGAAAACGCGGATTGGGACTTTAGGAGCGGCGACCTCTCGCCGAACTCCCGTTTTAGCCGCCGCGGCGATCCATAGCCGTCCGTCCGTTCCCGTAGCTTTTTTTTTTTCTCCCTCCGCCGGAGTCGTGAGAACGGCGCGCGGTAAACGTCGGGAAAGGAGCACCCGGATTAGTAGCCATTGACAAATAACCTGGGTGATGGACGCCGGCTCGTCCGCTTCAAAGCGCCTCCCGAGAGATTAGTCCCGCTCGTTATCGGCGTCCGGGAAAGGCCTTTCAAGCCGCATTGATTTATTGAGAGGTTCCCCAATAACGTCTCACGCCGACCCACCGACCAGCGCGCTTCCAATAAATGACGGACGCCCCGTCTCGCTTAAAGAAAAAAGGAAGAAAAAAAAAAGCTTGGCTCGGCGAGGCGGCCACAGGAGAAAAAGAGGGAGGCGCCCGCCGCTCCTAAAGAGCCGGGCTTCCGTCGACTTTCTGCCCTCCGTTTAAACCGCCTTCTCACGAGTGGCACGCCGAAATTAGCGACGTAGCAGACGCTTTGACGTGGATGACATTTTTGGAAAATGGCTCGACAAATAAGATACCGTATTTTCATGACTATAAGGCGCACATAAAAGTCTAAAATTTTCTCCAAAATAGACAGGGCGCCTTATAATCCAGTGCGCCTTATATATGGACCCATACTAAAATTGTTCTCACGATAAGATAAAATAAATCAGTCGATAGGACAACTACGCCAAGCAGCCCCAGACTCTACTATTTCCCGTAGATAAAGTACTGCGCAGTGACTATATATATATATATATATATATATACGTGTATGTATGTGTGTATGTGTGTATGTCGGTATGTGTGTATGGCTGTATGTGTGTATGGGTGTGTGTGTATGGGTGTGTGTGTATGGGTGTGTGTGTGTGTATGTACGTGTGTATGGGTGTATGTGTGTATGGGTGTATGTGTGTATGTGTGTATGTATGTGTGTATGTATGTGTGTATGTATGTATGTATGTGTGTATGTTTGTGTGTGTGTGTATGTGTGTATGTGTGTATGTTTGTGTGTGTGTGTGTATGTGTGTATGTATGTATGTATGTATGTATGTATGTATGTATGTATGTATGTATGTATGTATGTATGTATGTATGTATGTATGTATGTATGTATGTATGTATGTATGTATGTATGTATGTATGTATGTATGTATATATATATATATTTCAGCAACATGCTTATTTATTTATATATTTATACATGTACAGACACTCCTCAACTTACGAACGCAATTGGTTCCGAGCGATTGTTCATAAGTTGAATTTGTTTGTAAGTTGATTTAGTGCTATATTTTGTATTATAATTTATGTTTAAGGCCTATATAAGTATATTGAAGGTTTATATAAGTGCATTTGTATGTTTAAGGCTTGTATAAGTAACACGCATTGGTTTGTACTGAAAAAAAAAACATTTAATAAAATGGAGAGAATATGTACAGTACTGTAGAGAGATAGATTTATGTATTAGAAACTGGCCAAAAGAAGCGACCTAATGACGATTGCACAGTTTTCTTCTTTTTTTCATCATAAATGATGCAGTAGCACTGTATGGCATCATTCAATTGATTTGCAAACTTTGTGCAACGTTCAATATTTGGGTCCTGCTGCTCGATCTTTCTGTTTATAAATGGTACTGAATGTGCAACGCTCACCACTTTCTGACGCGCATCAAGCTTCGTTATTATTGCCACTCGTTTCAAATGAAATGGCTTGCCTCTTCCTTGCAACTCCCTCAATAGAAGCCTTTAGCTTTTTACCAACCATATTCAATATTGGATGGATGAGATATTTAATGATACAAATGAAAAAGGTTCTTTGCACACTGGAGATAGATTCACGCACTTCCGCATTGCAACGAAGAAGGTAGATGCTGGGTGAGCTGAGCTCTCACAGCGCCAGGCGTCGATATTAGCGGCGGAAAGAAGTACTACTCCGAAAAAGACGCGAAATACAAAATTGGACTTGCGAACATTTTTGGACTTAAACGCAATTTGCAGACATGTTCGTATGTACCGTTGTTCGTAAGTTGAATGTTCGTAAGTAGGGGAGCGTCTGTATTTATTTATGAACTTACTTATTACCTATCTATTTATGTCTAAAATGTCTTTTTCTGTGTCTGTATTCTCACCCTCTTGCTACTGTGACAACCAAATTTCCCGAATACGGGATGAATAAAGTTATCCAATCCAATCCAATCGAGGGATTCGTGGAAGCCTTTGTTTGAAAATGTGCGCGCGTGCACTTTGCGTTATTTGCGGCCACGTGCGTGCGTCTTAAACGTGTGAGCTCAGCCTCCATAATTACCTTTCACATCAAGCCCTTTATGTCCGCCGCATAATATACTGTAGCGCTATACTGGTATATTTTGTCCCCGCCCTCTTTTTTACCCCCTCCCTGCCTGTCACACACACACACACACACACACAAACACACACGCACACACGCACGCACGCACGCACGGAGCCACACGCGCCCGCATGCACTGATGGTGGAACAGCTGGTAGCATTATTGACACACTGTGCTTCGGGGGGGAGGAAGGGGGACAAGAGGGAGAATCAAATGGGGGCGATGAATATGTGATTGGGAAAGTGTGTGCGTGTCTCTGTGTGTGTGTGTGTGTGTGTGTGTGTGTGTGTGTTGTGTCAGACACACACACACTCTTTTGGCATGAATGCTGTCAGCGTTGCGAGCTCGTCACATGTCACAGCGTCGCTTCCGAGGGGGAGCGCGCACACGCACACGGGCACACGCAAATACGCACATACACACATTAGCACACGCACGGGCGCGTGTGCGCGTGTGCCGAGTCGGGTTGAAAAGGTGGAATGTTTCCTGCGCTAATCAGTGTTTCTCTTGGTGCACAAGGCAGCGTGATGCAGGATTGGAGCTAATCCAGGGGTGGGCCCGCCCGGGACCCCGCCAAGGGCCGCCGTGGGGCGGGCGGGGGTGCCACGAGAGGAAGAAGGCTTTCCACCAATCGGAGAAGGCCACTCAGTGGATTGCACTCAGGTGCTTCTTTTTTCAACGCTTCAAACGTTTGTCATGGGAGCAAAAAGGAAGCTAGGACGCTAGGCTAATTTAGCAGTGTCAATTGGCCCTATCGGGATCGGAAAAAGCATATCGGCGAACCACTGCTTTTAACACTGGCTGTCAATCATGTCCAATGTGACACCACATCTGTTTTGTCTTTTTGCCGTGTGAAAAAACATTTGTCATGTTTTTCATCTTTACCGACAAACTCGTTGTCGACGCTTAAGTGCCGAGCGGAGGTTAATGGGGGGAGGGGCGTCCACTTTGCGCCTGCCAGTAAACATTTAACGTCAATGACTTCATTCTTCTTTTTTTTCTCCGTGTGCGTGTGTGCGTGCGCGGGCGGGCGTGCGCTTCCTGCTTCAGATTACACTCGCTGATTAAAAGAGAATAATAAAGGGAAAAAGTGCCACATTTTAGCAGCTTTGCGTAGCACATGTTTGGGATTTATGCTTGATAAATGCTTTCAATTATTTCTTACGTGTCCCAATCATTTCCAGCAGGGCCTGTTTTTCTTTTTTTTTTTTAACTCTCCCTTTTGCGTACGTACTTTTTAAACGTCCCACCGAGCCAGCCACACATTCACGTACATATTTGAATAATAAGAAAGCTCGGCGCACATGTGCGCTTAAGTTTGGGACCACCCGGAGAGTTGTTGTTGTTATCGCCACCGCACCAAACGACTGGAAAATAAACAAGTGAAAAGCCTTCCGCCCGACGAGCCGAGCCGTCCAGGATTCTATCGGACAATTGCGGGAGGAAAAAAAACGCACAGATGCAGCGATAGCATTCGATGCTACGCCGCCGCCATTTATTAGCAGATTCCGGTCATAATTTGAAAGAAATGAAGTTGCTTGGGAGGGGGGGAATTGGAAATAAGATGTACGTATTTTTTTTTTTGCCATTTCTGCTAGCGTGCTACCGTAGCCGTGCGTGTCGACGGGGGCTAGCTCACGAGCTAGCGTAGCACAAGAAGCCTAGATAGGATCATCCCATTGGGTGGGGATGTCACAACTAGAATTGCAGAAAAAAGCGGGCAATATTTTGGCTGGAAATGGTTCAAATTGGAGCGCCGCATTTGTTTTCCACATGTAAAGAAAGTCATCTCCATTTTTGAACATGCTCGCCCTGTCACGGCTACTTTAACTTTAGCAGAGGGATGGTGCTTTCCGCCCCCTCCATCATCATCATCATCATCATCTTTCACCCCGCAGCTGGTGTCGTTAACGGGGGCGAAGAGGACAGATCAAATATTTCTCCGGCTGACGCCACGATTGGGGCTGACAAACGGACGGACGGACGGAAGGACGAACGGACGCCGGGGGTTTGCCACCGTCTTTGATCAGCGAGCGGAACTTTAAGGCAAGACAAAAGCATCCGCCTGGCAGGCGGAGTTTGTTTGAAGTGGAGGCGTCAAGCGCCCCCGCTCCCTTCGTCGCGCGCAACGCAGCTTCGCGTCCTTAAACGTCTTGAGGTGGCGTGCGTTTGGCGAGGGGGGCGTCGGCAACACGGACCCGTCCGTGTCTTAACATGACCAGATCGTATGCACGTGGGAGGAAAGCAAAATTCAATCCGGGGAATTTCTTAATAAAGGACTCCAATATACGAGCAGCTCTACCCACGAGATGCTCGAGATACGAGGAACATTTCGAGCAAATAATTGCCTCTAGATACGAGAAATTATTAATAATTGTTTGTTAGGATCGTAAAATGTAAGATAGACAGGCCAAACTGGGTTGACTATTGTTTGTTAAGATGGTGGAATGTAAGATAGGCTAACTAGCTGGCCTTGTATTTGTTTGCTTGTATTGTGCGATGTGGGAAACTCGGTTTGCAATTGTTTGTTCGGATCGCACAACGTAAGATAGGCTGTGGCAGTTTGTGTGAGCTATAAAAATAGCGTGTTTGCATACAACTTAGCCCTGCAAATGTCTAACCATATCAGCCTAAAAGTTTGTTGACATAAACTTTGTCCTACATCGCTGTCTTAGAAATATTACCCTGTTTTCCTATATAAAGAAAGACTGACCCACTGTTCATTCAGAGAGAGAGAGTGTTGCAAGGACAACAGACTGAGCGTGTTCGCAGCTGTTAGAGCTCTCTCCCTCCATCCTGCAGTCTGGTAATAAACCTGTTTTCTTTAAATTGATCTCACTCTTTCTTAACCTGTTCCTGAAGTTGTATTTTTAGATCTATCAGGACATCTTCAGTTGGATTGGACTACTCAGGGCCAAAAAGTCACTCAGGTGGACGGCAGAAGGACGATTGGACGGCCATTGTGGACGACGGCGCTCGGGAAAGGCTGGACAGATGGCTTTGGCGGGCGAGCGCTTTGGGCTAAAGTGGGCCTGGCGGTGAAGCCTTTTTTCGCATTACGGGGAGCCCCAGCTGGCGGCGGGCGCCGCCCTCTTAAGAGTCACCCCGGCCATCCGCCATCGTCCGCGATCCGGTTACGCCGCCTCTCGTACTGCAAACCCATTAAACGCGGGAGAGCGCGTCATTACGCTCGCACACCTGCGACTCCGAGGAGGGACCACCATGAAATGGAACGTGCGCTACTTGATCGAAGGGTTAAATGAGCTAACAAAAAAAAAAAAGCAACCAGAGAGCATTTTTTCCTCCAAAAGATGTCCGCATGGTTGGCCTGCTGACAAGAAAATGGATCAATTACTGGAATAACTAAAAATCTCATCCATCTTAAGATCATGAAGGAGAGTGACGGGTATACTAGCGCTGTGAATTGGCTCATTTTTGGGGATACAATATCTTTCACGTTTTTACGGGCCGTCATTCAAAAATCTACTGGGTGGCCTTTTTGATACTACCCAAGGGACCCCCAAAGCCCTGAACTCATCAGAAATCAAGCTGAAATCAACAGGAAGTCTGCTAGAGACAACCCCAAATCGACAGAAAACGCGGTACACGGTCGACTGGTCACCGGTCTTTTGGTCGCCCGGAAGGTTATTGATATTTACCATTTAAATGGTTGCTCAAATTCCCTAAATACAAACTGCGAATGACTATTAAGTCATACTTAATGCCCTAGTAATTATTAGGCTAAAGAAAAGCTCCAAATTTCCCGGACTTTTATTGTTTTTTGTTGGAGAACTTGTTAAGAAGACCCTTGACCCTGACGTAGCTTCTTAAAGGGACAGCGCATGTACATACAAACTCTTCTACACTCACACGTGGGCAATTTCAGCTCATGGCCATTGTTGGCTTTTATTCATGCGTAGATTGTGTTGTTTTACCTTGTTTTGTCGCTGGTCTTTTGGTCGTCGGTCTTTTGGTCGCCGGTCTTTTGGTCGCCCATTGTCGTGGTCGGGGCGACCAAAAGACGGCGACCCAAAAAAACGACGACCAAAAGACCCGCGACAAAACAAGGTAAAACAACACAATCTACGCATGAATAAAAGCCAACAATGGCCATGAGCAATTTCACTGAGCCGACGTGTGAGTGTAGAAGAGTTTGTATGTACATGCGCTGTCCCTTTAAGAAGCGACGTCAGTTCAGTCAGGGTCTTAACAAGTTCTCCAACAAAAAAACAATAAAAGTCCGGGAAATTTGGAGCTTTTCTTTAGCCTAATCATTACTAGGGCATTAAGTGTGACTTAATAGTCATTCCCAGTTTGTATTTAGGGAATTTGAGCAACTATTTAAATGGTAATTATCACTTACCTTCCGGGCGACCAAAAGACCGGCGACCAAAAGATCGGCGACCAAAAGACACCTCCTAAAATGAGCAGTCGTTTTAGCCAAAACCACTAAAAGCAACACACAGAAACTGTGAGGCCCAATCCCCATGGACAAACAAACGTCCCTACGGTCCAGTCGAAACGGGTCGGACGCCTAACGCGGGCCGAGGAGTTGTCAAGCAAGTGGGCCACGTGGCCGAGAAGGAACCGATTCCCGTTCCAAAGCCACCTACGTCGGAAAGCAGACGAGGAGGCCGGCACGGATCGGCTCGGGCGGGCCAAAAAATGGGAGCGCTTCCAGGGCTGGGGGTTCTTTTGCGCTTCTGGGGGGCCTTTGCACCCCAACCAAACAAACAGCTGAATAAATCATTTGCCGGGGCAGCTGTATTTGCATTTGAAATACATTTGAGCAGGCGCTGCTTTTTAAATGCCAAAACACAAACGGGTGCCAATGGCCTCCGTCTGGCGAGCAGCTGACATTAAAAGGCGACCCGCGCCCGCCAATAATTGCATTTATCTCCGTCCGCTCGTTACTTTAATATCACTTCACCTTTGAATATCACCTGGGCGGAAATAAGCGAGCGGCGGCGTGCGTCCCCCCCCCGGAAATACGCCGTGCATCCTGTCCTTCCTCCCCCATTGGCTTGCCGATATTCCTTTTTCTTTTTCAATTGACACCAAATCCAATCGGCACGGCTCACGCGCAGTCAAAGGAAAAAAAAAAGTGGTGTAAATTTTCAGCACGAGGGGGGAAACAGCTGCTGCCATATTTACAGCAAAGACCACTCTAAAATATTAAAGATCACCGGCGGCGTGCGTCTGAAGCCATCTGCTTTCTATTAAAACATCACAGGATAAATAAGGCAGCGCTCTTTCTCTCTCTCTCTCTCTCTCTCAAATGCTTTTTTTTTTCTCTTCATTTTTCTTTTTTTTTTTTAAATACACCTGAGGGGAGATGACATCCCGTCCTAGTGGACACATCGCACAAGCAAAATGACACCTTGGAGGACATTTGGGAAACGTCAGCGCTTAACTCGGTTAAATTTACGAGTGAATGGCACGTTTAATGAATACAGACGCTCCCCTACTTACGAACATTCGACTTACGAACAACGGTACATACGAACAAATTGCGTTTATGTCCAAAAATAATCCTAAATTTGATTTTGTTTTGTGCGCCTTTTTCCGAGTAGTGCTTCTTTCCGCCGCTAATAGCGACAACGCCTGGCGGGTGCTGTGAGAGCTCAGCTCAGCCAGCATCCTCCACCTTCTTCTGCCCACTTCGTTGCAGTGCGGAAGTGCGTGAACGTATCTCCAGTGTGCAAAGAACATTTTTCATTTGTTTCATTAAATATTTGTGTTTTTGTCCTACTGGTGGGCCTGATGACGTGCGGCGCCTTGCGTGAAAAGTCAACAATGTTGAAATCCGTCCCGTCCGCGGTCACGCGACCGACCGACCGAGCGGCCAGGCCGCGTGACGCCAATTTCCATATGGCCGTGTTATGATTGTTATTAGGCTCGGTCCGTCCATCCCGGGCAAACAAAGTCTTTCTTTAAACAAAGACGGTCGGGAATGGCAATGTTTGTTTATCCCGCGTCAATATTTGCGCCGACGCCGGAGTAAGAGACCCCCCCCCCCCAAGCCAAGACCGCATTCGGTGGGACAAAAAGGCGCCCCGCACTTTTCCTTTTCTAACGACATGCAAACATGGACGGAAAATATGAATTTCGACCCCCCTTTCCCCCCCTCCCTGTTTTTTTCTGGCCCCCGCTTGCTCCATCGCTCCATCTCTCTTACGCTACAGTTATTTAAACGTCAATAGCCATTCATCTTCTTTAGAAGGCACTCTTTCTCATATTGATATTTGGATATGATCATTACTCTGCCGACGCTAAAGCACACTTTGCACCAAAAAAAGAAAAAAACAACAAGAAAAAACTCTCGTCCGATACCGCAACCTCGGCAATCCAACTCAATAGTCAACCCCCCACCCCCCCCTCTTCGTTTGCTGCAAGAGGATCGATAAACTAAGTCCGATATTTGTGGGGATGCATTGCAAAAAATGTATCTCGTTTTCTAGGACACATCCAAAAATGAAGGAAATCAAGGCTTATGTCGTTTTTGGATGCCGGAATTTGACCAAAACATCTCCGTTTGACAAAAGAAATGAAGGGCTGTCAACGGAAAATGAGCAAAAAAGCCTTCAAATGAGCTGCAAATGCTCTAAAACGTTGCTCTAAAAAATTGATACTCATTGATATTCATTGATTAGCAACAGCGTAACAATGTTGTCAAAAGAATTCAAAGACTTTTTGTACTTTAAAAGTGGTAAAATGACTAAAAAATGAGCACATTTTCATGTATTTTGACTTTTAAATGGTGAGTGTGGCTCTGAGGGAATAACATTTGAAAATAGGAATTGTTTATGGCTCTCTCTTTCAAAAAGGTTCCCGACCAACCCCTGCTCTAAAATGACTTGGAAAGCATCCAAAGTGGACGGCAAGTGTCTTGAAATGGACAGGAAGCGAGGGAGCACAACATTGACAGGAAGTGGCCCGTGAGGACATTTCAATGAAGAAGAAGAAAGTGGCCCAAAATCAACGCTGGACCATCTATCAAAGTCAGCTTCCTTTCCCGCTTCTGCTGAGCATTCTCCAAAGTTTCATTGAAAGAAAGGCAGTGGAATAGCATTTTCACGGCCGGCCGGATACACAAACATCTTCCTTTTTGGATCGCATTTGCTTGTCGTGTGCTCCACACCGGCATCACGTTACAAAGCCGCAAGTGAATAAAGACGGGGAGGGAAAGAGGGAGGGAAGCAGAGGGTAATGGAGAGAGAGAGGGGGGAGAGAGAGGGGAGTGGGGGGGGGGGGGGGGGGGGGGACGACAGACAACAAGCAAAAAAAAACCGCCAAGGATGCGGCCAACAATTAGAGGACAGATGATGCGGCCATCTTGAGATCGTTTGTCATGTGTCGGTCCGTGTTGACCTTGCAACAAACGCGCGCCGATATCATCGTTTATGATGAAGGGGGGGAGGAGAAGGGGGGGAAGGGGGGAGAGGAGAGGAGAGGACCGCCGGCGAAAGGAAAGAAAGGTGCCTCCTCCATGGCTTGTTTGTTGTCGTGAGACGCTGCTTGGAAAGGCACGGCGTCCAGATACGCTACTTTGACCGCGTCACCGTCGGGTGATGGAGCGGGGAAACCGTTGGCGCCGTCAAACAAAGACGGGGGAAACGGCTCCAAGCCAACGAGCCAAAAATGACTCCGGGAGTTGTACGTTCGTTCACTGGCCGCTAAACTCAAGTCCAAATAAAGTTACAGTATTTTCACGACTATAAGGCGCACATAAAAGTCTAAACTTGTCCACGAGTAAAAAAATCTGGCAGTATTTTTCGAGTTTGTCGCACTGCAAACGTGTGAAAACCAAATGGCCGTAGACAAAAGTAAAAAGTCTCCGGCGAGATCGTCATTAGGTGACGTCCAATTTTTGGCAAAAACGTCCAATCGGCCGACGAAAAGAGAGCTGGATAAGGGAAGGTGAAGGACACGAGTGGCAAATGGAGACATGCTAGAAAAATAGGACAAATGAGATTGAGAGAAGACGGACGGATGGACAGATGACAGGAAGGAAGAAAGAAAGAAAAGGGAGGGACGTCGTAAAAATACAGAGGCCCGCGAGAAGGACGGACGGAGTGACGAAAGGGACAAAACCCAGTGACGGATGGCGGCCTGCGAGAGAGGAGGAGGAGGAGAAGATGGAGTGATGGATGGCTGGAAATAAAGGGAAAGAGCTGCCACTGAAAAGATTGATCCAACCGAGATGGGAAGTCACTCGCGATCCGACGGACCGACGCGTCCCGAAAAGACGGCAGGTGGAGGAGAAGAGCGCTGACGAATGACGGAGAGCGGAGTGATGCAAGATGATTTTTGGATCAAGCCATAGAAGGAATCCACGGAAGACGGCGTGATGAAAGATGGCCGCCCGCTGATAAAAAGGCGGAGTGGCAGAAGACGGCCCGACGTCCGTCTTTCGGCAAAAGCTCGACGGGGCCATCGTTTAGCGACGTTAGCTTACCGTATTTTCACGACTATAAGGCGCACCCTCAATGAATGACACATTTTATTTTATTTTTCCTTATATATATAAAGCACACTGGATTATAAGGCGCCCTGTCTATTTTGGAGAAAATTTAAGACTTATGTGCGCCTTATAGTCGTGAAAATACGGTATTTGTTAGCTCGGCCCGGCGACCGCCGCGGCCCACTTGATAAATATTTGATTGGCGGCAAAATCGTCCCGGAATCTCTTTCCGAGACGGCGCGATGACAACGCCCGGGAATCAAAGAGCCCGTCGGAGGGGGTCGGCGCCGGGAAAAAAAAATGCTTTTCCGGCGGGAACAAAGAGGCGCAGTGTTGCGGCGACGCTTTAGCGTGGCTCTCGTCGTTCCCACGAAAGCGTATCTCTCTGAGAAGGGACGCTTCGTGTTACCGCCAACGCGCCGCGGAGGTCCTTCCCATCCGGGAAACTCTAATCCCGGCCCGGCCCGGCCCGTGAGCGGCGTCCATCTGCCGGCGCCGCGACCGCCTTTTGTGCGCTTTCCAAGCACGCCGCCGTTCGTTTTCGCTAATGACGTCCGGCGTCACAATGGCGGCTTTTGTGCGCCGAGGTGGAAAAAACAAAAACGGGTTGGCCGCGATTACTATTAATCTGATTAAAGTGGACAGCCCGGTCAAACAGCAGGCCGGCCGTTTTAGGAAAACCAACTAAAATGGCCGCCATGATGTCATTTCCAAAGAGGAAGCTAGCTCAGGGGTGGGGAACCTTTTTGACGAAGAGAGCCACAAAAAAATGGATTAAAAAATGACAATTATTGATTTAAAAGGGGGAAAATCAGGAAATATAATATACATCTATAATTTTCATCTTAATTTGATCCTAAAACAGAAAGTCGGCACTCGTCATTGACTTTCCCGGGCCGCACAAAATGATGCGGCAGGCCAGATTTGGCCCCCGGGCCGCCACTTTGACACATGTGGTCTAGACATTTTAGCTGATTGTATTTTCTAAATTGCTTAGGGTTAGGGTTAAGGGTCACGGTGGTGCTGGAGCCTAAGGACAACCAATTGTAGCCGGGGCCAATTTAGAGTGCTAAATTAGCATTTTGGCATGTGTTGTAGGTTTTCCGCAAAAAAACAGCCAGGAATTTGCTTTGGATTCTTCCAATGGTACACGAACAAGTCCAAGCAAACGGCAGACGGCGCTAAAAAAGGCGGCGTTAGCTTTCCGTCACTGGGATTTGCGGCGCACCGGCGTTTACATTTTTTGTCAGCGCTAATGATAGCATGAACGTCTTTACTCGCGACACTACCCTTACTTTATTCCCTCCTGGTTTGTTTCCCTCCCTCCCTCCCCCACTCCACACGCAACTTTGTTTACTCGACTTCTTTATTTTCACCTCGCCGACGTCGACGACGACGCCGACGCCGTCGCGACGCGGAGAATCAAAGGCGCCGATTGACGGCGAAGTCGACTCATTTGTCCCTAATTGCCACGGAGCGCTTCAAAGGCCTCGCCGCGTACACCTGTGTATGTTTTTCTGTTTGTACGGGCGCGCCGCCATTGATGCGCGACGACACGGGGAATAAAAGTTGACATAGTTTCTCGCTTCCCTCGGCTGTCGTCTTTTTTTTGTGGTGTTTTTTTATATTTATTTATGTATTTTTTTGGCGCCTCTTTCCTTGAAGCGCCGACGTCTCATTACGCGTAAGCGTGGTTATTACGGCGGCTGCCTCGCGAGTACGACTCCTGGGGGGGGCGCCGCCGCCTTCCCGGCATCTCGGGGGGGAGCCCGGGGACGGCATCCTTGAGAGGGCGGCGTCAAAGTCGGCGAAGAAACCAAAGCGACTAACGAGGCGGCGGCGGAGAGGCGAGGCGCGCTATATCGGGTCGGGAGGCCAATTTGGGAGCCCTTTCTTCGTGTTTGCCGCCGTTGCGTTAGCGGAGACGGAAAAGATGCGCCATCTGATCTGGGGCTCCGGGGAAGCTCCCACGCCATCCCAGCGATGAGATGAATGGAGTCACTGTCACGGAAGTCTGCCGTCCGGAAAGCCCGGCTTTTGAAAAAAAAAAAAAAAAAACACCTTCACAGAACGTCTCTCGTCGTACCCGCCCGTCCACCTTTGAGTCTCGCTATTTTGCCGCCGGCGAACAAGGTTTATTCGGTACAAATGGATCGAACGTTTAGTGATCAGATGTTTTTAGCAAATGTATACAGACGCTCTACTACTTACGAACGAGTTAGGTTCCGAGCGATTGTTCATAAGTTGAATTTGTTCGTAAGTTGATTCAGTGCTATATTTTGTATTATAATTTATGTTTAGGGCCTATATAAGTATATTGAAGGTTTATATAAGTGCATTTGTATGTTTAAGGCTTGTATAAGTAACCTGCATTGGTTTATACTGAAAAAAATCATTTAACGAACGATCGTCGAACGATTCAAGTTGTATTCCCGTGCAACGCTCACCATTTTCTCACCCGCATCAAGCTTCTTTATTATTGCCACTTTGGTTTCAAATGAAATGGCTTGCCTCTTCCTTGCACTACCACCCTCACTAGAAGCCTTTCGCTTTTCACCAACCATATTGAATAATGGATGCACGAGATATTTAATGATAAAAATGTTCTTTGCGCACTGGAGATACATTCACGCACTGCAACGAACTGGGCAGAAGAAGGTGGATGCCGGGTGAGCTGAGCTCTCACAGCGCCAGGCATCGTCGGTATTAGTGGCGGAAAGAAGCACTACAAGAAGTAGCCGAAAGAAGCCACGCTCACAGAACAAAGAAAGTTGTAAAAACATTCAAGTAAAAAGTATAAAGTACAAAGTAAAGTAAAGATGAATGTATTAAGAAATATTAAGATGTCATTTAAAAAAAGATAGAAGGGCTGTAAAACACGAAAAACATAAGAATATACAGAGCTACTGTCACACGGTACCATCTTGGAGAAAAAAAGGGGAAAAAAAACGCAATTTGCAGACAGGTTGGTATGTACCGTTGTTCGTAACTCGAATGTTCGTAAGTAGGGGAGCGTCTGTATTCACGGCTCCCGACAAAAACATCCGTCAGAAAGCTATTGGTTGTTAACAGGCAAAACGGGGGGCCTCCCGCGCGCCCACTCTCCCCCCGACCCTGCCGGCGGCTCGCCGAGCGGACGGCGCTCAAACTCCGGTTAGAGTTCTCATCGGGTTAAGCTGTTGACGAGAGCCTTTGCCAGCCCGCAATTCCATTTGCGGCCAGGAAAGCGTTTGCGGCGGAAGCAACTTTGACATTCTCACAAATTTGCTTTTTTTTGCAGCTTTGGGAGGCTACTCGTTAAGCTCATTAGCTGCCATTGAGGCCGCCCATCGTCCAAATCTTTTCGACTGGGAAGGAAGGGCCGACGAACGGCTCCGTTTTGTAAAAAAAAGGTCACTAAAGGGGTTTAAAGTGTCAGCTTGTGAAAAGCTTGCCGCCGTCCTTCCCTCATTGAAGAAATATGGACGCTTCCTCCAAAAAGCCCTGCT
Source organism: Stigmatopora argus (assembly GCF_051989625.1). Lineage (NCBI taxonomy): Eukaryota > Metazoa > Chordata > Actinopteri > Syngnathiformes > Syngnathidae > Stigmatopora > Stigmatopora argus. The sequence continues at coordinate 278,473 of NC_135388.1, forward strand.
CTACCGTCGTTAGGTTAGCCCCGAGACAAGCATTCTGCTCGGGCCGGTCCGCCGGTCAACGGGTTCGAACTCTGATCCAAGGCCACCCTTGCGTTTCGATCTAAATGATGCTTGGAGTGGAAAGGACAGACGGCACGGCACGGCACGCCTGTTCGACGCCCGTTAGCCTTCCGACTCTGAGCACGTTCATTTGCGGGAACCCTCCTCCTTCTTAAAACGGATTCAATCGGCGGAAAGGTGCGCTCCGGCCAGAGGAAGCGCCCGGAGTCGACGACCCCCCCCCCGCAACGTGCCGACGCTTCGACGACGACGACGGTCGACGCGGAAGAGGAACAGGGCGGCGGCTCCTCTTCCCGCCGACCTTAACTAACGAGAGTACTTTGGAAGATGAGACGCCCCTGCGACTCAATGAGAATTTGCAAAAGACAGCCGGCTTTTAAGTCGGCGCTGTGATCCTACATTGCCTCGCGTTTCACTCCACCGATCGCGCCAGCTAAGAGAAGAGAAGAGACGCCCGTTTTGTCGCGCGACTCCAGAAGATCAACGACCCTTTTGGCTTCCACCGGCTTCGCCGAGCGCGCAGCGACGAGCACCCTTTGACATCAAGCGGTCGTTTCAACGCCGACTTGAGAGACGCCCATTAGCCGTTGACTGCAAGCTAAGAGACATCTGGGGGCCCCTGGGCTTCTCCTGCAGACGACGACTAGCATTTACGTCAAAGTCGCGGCGGCGACGACGGCGAGGAGCCGCCGTAGCCGCGGCTGACGGAGGGAACAAAGGCGCTGGCTCACTGAGAGCCGGCCCACCTGCCAGCTACGCTTCTGGATAGGATGTTGGTGGTGGCCCACCGGACGAACAGTTAGCGCAGGGGTAGGGAACCTATGGCTCAAGAGCCACATGTGGCTCTTTTGATGGGTGCATATGGCTCTGAGCTAAAATATGGAAAGCGGTGGTGAGAGAGCCGAGTCCCGAACGCACCAATAGGGACGTCACGTCGGCACTGCGGCATTGATTTTTTATTTCTGCATCCATTCTCTCATTGATACTCATTGATATTCATTGATTAGCAACAGGGTACCAATATTGTCAAAAGAATTTTTGTACTTTAAGAGACATTTTGTACTTTAAAAGTGGTAGAATGACTAAAAAAATGTGCACATTTTCATGTAATTTGACTTTTAAATTGTGAGTATGGCTCTCAAGGAATAATATTTGAAAAGAAGAATTGTTTACGGCTCTCTCTTTCAAAAAGCTTCCCGACCCCTGAGTTAGTGCATCGGCCTCGAGTTTGCGTGTTCTCCCCGGGCCGGAGTGGGTTTCCTCCGGGTGCTCCGTTTTCCATAACCCACATCCTCAAAACAGGCATGCTAGGCCAATTGTACGCTAAATTGAAATCCCTAGGTACGGAGCGTGACCGGGTGTTGGTCTCCTCGTGCCCTGCGATTGGCCGGCTGCTAATTCGGGGTGTCAGGGGTCACCTCTTGGTCAGGGGCCACTTCCTGTCGTTTTTTCGGGTCCCGGAGCAGTTATTTCCTGTTGATTTGGGTCCCGAAATCGGCAGATGGTGGAAAGCCCCAAACTTTTGGGCTGAACTTCGACGTGTGAAAAACAAAAAGCAGCGTGCAGGTGAGAACTCAGTCACGCTCATTAGTAAACAGACGGGGGTCTCCAAGCCCCGCCCATTTCCACCTATCCCAGCATTTTGTAAGTATTCACACATGTGTGTTTGTCAGAGAAGGTAATTAACCACCTGATGAGGACGATATTATTGGCAATTACCGGGTTTTGCTTGATCACAAGTTTGAAGGATCAGTGTGTGTGGGTGGGGTGGGGGGTGGAAAAAAAAAAAATCGGGGAGCGCAGGTGTGTACGCTTAAGGTGCAAAGACAACAGCGGTGATAAAAAAAGAGAAAGAAAAGCACAGACGCGGCGGCGCGAGATTGGCGTCAAGCTGTTTGCGCGCCAGACGACTGCCGAGATTGATTGCTTCAGACGCGCGCTTCCGACGTTGGACCGTTTTTTTTCCGCCGCGTTTCATTTCGACGCGCGTCAAGCTCGTCCCGGCCGACAAAGCGTCTTTCCGGTCGATGGGAATCGCCGCTGAAATAATGACATCGCGAGTGACAACGTTGGTTTCGGTAAGGAGCGCCATCGGATCGGCTCGCCGACGCTTCCACCTACAAAATATTCAGCTATGATCAGTGGCGGGCCGCAAGGCCTTCAAGGACTTCTCTGCTGGCCTAAGAAATATCTGAACCATATATTTTATTTTGTCCATCAATACTTATTAAATAATTCCTGTTAACTTCCTTTCATTGCCTTTCCCCCCTGTTTGCACTGTTTCCAGATGTGTCTTTTCATATTGAAGCATTTAACCAATCACATTTCAGCCATTATTTGTTACCAGGGTCAGAAATCTGCCTCAAGGCCTTCACAATCAGTTCTGCAGGCTCTGTTGCATTATACAAGCGTCGATAAGACTGTTGCTTTAACCAATCAGATTGAGTTGAAATCACCCCCTGGCCCAGTTGTAATGTCTGAAAAGCTCCAGTATTTGTATTTAATCAATAAATGCTGCAAGAAGTGGATTTTACCCCATTTTAGTGAAATTTTTGCCGTTTCACGTATGGACGTATCGACGTTCATCGCTGTCTTTTTCCCGGGGAAATGATACTCCGGGACCGGTTGTAATATCTGAAAAGCTCCAGTATTTGTATTTAATCATTAAATGCTGCTAGGAAGTGGATTTTACCCATTGAAGGCACTACGAGAAAATGCACGGACCGCCACTGGCTATGATGTTGTCCCAAGATGCACAGAAAAAATCGTCAAACAAACTCAACAAACTAAATACACTGCCAGCAGAGAAGGCCTTGAAGGCCCTGACGGCCCGCCACTGGGCGCAACGTCTTTAGGCGAATCATCCGAGTAACGGCTAAAATAAGAAATGGTCCATTCAACTCTTTGGCCGCCCTTGTCAGCCACAGACGTCCAATTCAAGTTGGAACGGGGAGGAGGGCTAGCGGCGACGTGGCGCCACCCGACCCACCGGCCCACCCGCTTCCCATGGATTAGACGTCTCCTCGTGATAAACTGGCGGAAACCGACGGCAGAAGGATGAAAAGGGGCACGCGATTGGGCGTCTATCGCGGACTATCGACGCAACGCGGCCAGCGCGCGGGAGACCCGAGGGCTGCTCGTTAATCACGTTCCTTGAGGAATGGAATTGAGCTTCAATGGATGGAAACACCTTCATTTTCAGGCGAAAAGGAGAAACCCTCCTGCTTTTTATTTTTTGGCCCTTCACCAATAAGACGTCGGGACGGGGATCACGTGACGCCGTCCATCAATGTCGTTCCAAATCAACCATTTGATGACGAATGCGTGGATTTCAAAATGGCTTTGATGGTTTTCATTGATCAAAAATGCTGATCCACACAATAATTTTAGTCGTGCCAATGGTACTTGGATGATTCGCCTAAAGACGTTTCGCTAACGGACGTTTGACAGACGGACAGGTCGGCGAATGGACGTTCGGCCGAACGTTCATTCGGCCGAATGGCCGGTCGGCCGAATGAACGTTCGGCGGAACGTCCATTCGGCGACCTGTCCGTCTGTCAAACGTCCGTCGGCGAAACGTCTTTAGACGAATCATCCGGTCACGGTGCCAATACGGTAGATCAGGGGTCGGGAACCTTTTTGACAGAGAGAGCCATAAACAATTCATATTTTCAAATATTATTCCTTGAGAGCCATACTCTCATAATTTAACATACATGAAAAATGTGCACCTTTTTTTAAAACTAATTTCTCCCCTTTGAAAGTACAAAAACTCCCTGAATTCTTCTGCCAACATTGTTACACTGTTGCTAATCACTGTATGCATAAAGAGTCATCTAATTAAAAGAATAATGATTAAAGCGGCACTAGATGTAGCGTCAAGGCCACAGACTTGATGCTCCTATTGGTGCATTCAGAACGCCATATATTAACTGACAGGTTATCTGGGAGCCATATGCAGCAACCAAAAGAGCCACATAAGGCTCCCGAGCCATAGGTTCCCTACCCCTGCGGTAGATGAAAAAATGCAATCTTAAAAAAAAAATGACAGTCCTTTTTCAAAAATAAATCCCCACTTGTTAAAGACTTATCAGCGACGACTTTACTTGTAGTACTTTTTATCAATGCCGACTTAAAATTGTCGCTCGCGCTGGCTTTCGGGCGAAGAACCGCGCCGATAAGCGGCGCAAAATTGAAGCGCTTCCGCTCCGTTCGGGCTCCATGTCGGAGCGTTCCGGAGAAAACGCCTCTAAGAGCCGTGACAAAGCCGCCTCTGTGCGTGGCGAAGACGACGATGCCGCCGCCAAAAAAAAACAGATCGATTTGGAATGCCGGCACGTGATCTGCCGAGGAGGAACAATGGCCGCAAAAGACGCTCTTAATACCCGAGCCCGCCCGTAAGAAAAGATGCCACGGCGCAGAGGCCTTTGCCACGTGGGCCTCGGGAGGCAAAGGTCAAACATTCCTCGTTGGGCCCACGCCGTCGTCAGGCCGCACAAAAGAGCTTGATGAGCCGTACGATACGAGACTGGATGCAAAATGCGTACGTGCGTGCGTACGTGTTGACGCCGGGAGAGCCAGATCCATGACGACAGAACGTCCGTCTGTTGTCGCTCCGAAAAGGTCACGGGATGCTAATGATGGGGAATATTTGTGCTCAAGTTTCAGCCTCGGCTTCATGACGCCAACCAACAAACGAACGCCCGTCCACCCACGTGGACTCCGAGCGCTTTGCCACCTTTTCCCATGAATGTTCCCTCTAATTTTTAGTTTGTCTGGGCAGAAAGACAACCTCCTTGAGCACACGGAGTACCAGTGTGAGCAACATCATCATTGCTCGCTATGGGCGCACACCAGTATCACACCTGCCATAAGCAGGTGTATGTCTACTACACATAAATGATTTAGTAATAATAAAATGTAATGATTCATATCTATGAATGGGCGGCCCGGCGGATGAGTGGTTCGCGCGTCGACCTCAGCTAAAAAGATAAAAAAAAATTAAAAAAGTAAAATTAAAAAAATGGGATTTTATTTTGTGCGCTCCATATGATTTGCTGTGCGCAGAGAAGACGAGACTAGTGCGCAATTGCGCACACGCACAGCTTAGAGCAGGGGTAGGGAAGCCGTATGTGGCTCTTTTGATGGGTGTATATGGCTCTATGCTAACCTGTGTGGTAAAATATGGGAACCGCTGGTGCCTTTTTAATGATTTAATTTTTCTTCATTAGACTCTTCTGCATGCATACTCTCGTTGATACTCATTGATTTCTAAATGCACACATTTTCATGTATTTTTACTTTGAAATTCTGAATATGGCTCTCAAGGAAGTTTGAAAATGCCAGTTGTTTATGGCTCTTTTCGTCAAAAAGGTTCCCGACTCCTGGCTTAGAGGGAACATTGCCCATGACGCCCTTTTAAAGCGCGGGCCAGGCTGCTAAAAAGAGTAAAAAAAAAAAGAAAAAAAGGGGGGAGTGCCAGAGAAAAAGGATTTCCCGGGCAGCGGCGGTAACCGGAGCGCAATCATGGAAGCTGGCAGTTCATTTTTCACAAGCTCAGACATCGACCAGTCTTCCAAAGTAATGGCCTTCTTGTGGGAGGCGGCGGCTTTATGAACGCTAAGATAGTTAGTTAGGAGACACGGGAGGCTGCAGGGGAGGTCCCGCTCCGACCGGGCCGGCCCGGGTTATTCCCTCCTGGCTCGGGCGGGCGACCGCTCCCCGCTAATATCCATGGCTAATAAAGATGAATCTCTCGCCGACGACTCCCCGACTCGCTCGAAATAAGACTCAAATCGCTTCAGAGACGGGAGACCCAATGCACTTTTGCGGAAAAATAACAGTCCATCGAGTCAGCGTTCCAATTTGGCCACGGACAAAACATGAGACGGGATTGGACACGTGATACGGATGGGAATACAGAAATAACCGCTCATCGGGTGTGGTCAGAGTACAAGGCCCCACCCCCCCAAAAAACTGTAAAATGCGTCTCGAGGACTCGCAACAATACGGCGCTAAAATTGCCAAAAAACGGAAAAATGCGTCTCGCAACAATACGGCGCTAAAATAGCTAAAAAACGGAAAAATGGGTCTCGAGGACTCGCAACAATACAGCGCTAACATTGCTATCGAGAAATACCACTCTGTTTCTTCGGTCGCCCCATCCAACATGGCCGCTCAAGATGATGACGGATGTCCAATGACGTGGAGTCCAATCATTCATCTGCTCCCAATTGAATCTAGGTTACCATCCCATCCGTTCGTGCTATCGGTTCAATATGGATCGATACCACGCGACCGAGTGTCGGAATCGGTACGGGGAGACAAAATGAGATCTGGGAGGAAGACTATTAAGGGTCTATTCTTTGCGCTTTCTGGGGCCCCACGTGCTTCAATTCCTACTATTTGTCCTCTCCTCAGGCCACGCCCTCAAAAACGCTCAGCGCATCAAACCCAAGACTCGCGATAGTTCAAACTCGGAGACTCACCGGATGCGTCGGGTCGTTTCACGTCGAAGGGCGACAGGTTGTCGCTCCCGTAGGCTCGGAGGACCGACATCACGTTGATCTGCTGCTGCTGCTGCTGCTGCTGCTCCTCGTCGCCCTTGGGGAGCCCCGGCGAGGCCTCGGCGGGAGGAGAGAGGCCGGGGCCCTGCGCCCCCCAGCGATTCCCGGGGGACGACACTGGCTGGAAAAGCGAGGGCGCGACGCCGGAAGCGGCGCCGTCCGGGGAGGGACTCGCTCCTTCACGCTCCGTGTCCTCGTCTCGCTCCTCTTCGCCCTCTTCCCGCTCCTCGTCGGAGGGACGGCGCCCGCGTTCGGGGGTGGTCGACGGGGTGGACGGGGTGTCGGCGGAGACCGGCGGCCCCGGCTCGACGGCCTCGTCGTCGGAGCCGACCGGCTCCTCGTCCGGGTCCCCGCAAGAGCTCCTCTCGGCCGAAGGCGCGGCGCCGAAGGCCTCGCCCCCGAAGGTCTCGCCCCCGAAGGCCTCGCCCCCGAAGGCCTCGGCCGCAAAGACCTCGCTTCCGAAGGCCTCTCCCAAGAAGGCCTCGCCGGCGTATCCTCGGGGGCCCCGGGGACGGGATGATCCGTCGCACAGGCCGCCGAAGCGCCTGTAAAAGTCGCTCTGGAAGGGGTCGTAGGGCCGCTCCGGGCGCCGGTTCCAGCCCGGCCGGTTCCCGTCTCCGTCTCCGAGCGAGGCCTTGACGTCCGGCGGCGCTTCCTTGCCCGCCTCGGCCCTCTGTTGCGGCGCCCCCAGATGGTTGGCCTGGAGGTGGAGGGCCATCAGCTCCGGGGAGGCGGTGGAGAAGGAGCAGAAGAGGCAGCCGTGCCAGGCCACGTCGTCGCGGACCGTCAGGGAGGAGCCGGGCAGGGAGCCGGACCGGACCGACACCGACAGGTCCAGCGGCTCGAACTGGGAGCCGGCCTTCCCGGGGGCCGGGCGCCGCCCCGCCTCGTCCGACGCCTCCCGCTCGGCCGGGGCGGCCCGCTTGGCCCTGGGCTCGCCGTCGTCCGGGTAGCGGCGGGAGGCCCGGATCTGGAGCGGGCCCTCCTTGGCGTCCCTCTTGGCCGAGCCCAGCACAAAGTTGTCCACCAGGGCGCGTAGCGAGCCCTGGAATCGGACCCCGTTGCCCATCATGCTCTGGTAGGCCCGGCTCAGGTCGGAGAAGCCGTCGGCGGGGAGCGGACCCTCGTTGGCGCCGGCACAGTCGCCGTCGAAGTGGCGCTCGCCGGCCGGCGACGCCCACTGGAGCGGCGGCGGGAGGTGTCCCCGGAAGTCCACGTTGGGGGGCGCGCTCTTGAAGACGTTGCGCAGGACGTCGGGGCGGGCGAAGACGGCCGCCTTCCCCTGCTCGTCCTTGTGATCTTGCGAGGAGGAAGACGAGGAGGAGGAGGAGCCGTTCTGGCGCTCGCGGTGGTGCCGCTCCAGGTGGTACTTGAGGCTGGCCGATTGGGTGCCGGCGTAATCGCAATGAGGGCAGCGGTAGGGTTTCTCTCCTGGGGGGGGGGGGGGGGGGGGAGACAGAAAGAAAGAAAGGCAAAAGAGCGAATCATTAACCTGATTATTAGCGGCTGGATATCCAAAAGCGATTGGCCCGCGCGCCGACCCCAGGGTCACGTCACCTCCCCGGAGGAGGCAAAAGGAGGTCAGAGCGCCAAATGAAACGCATTTCATTAACGCTAATAACAAAAGAGGATGTTTCCGCCATCCTTTTTTTCCACTCTTGTAAGCCCCGGGGAGGACCATTTCACAGGGAAAATCCCATTACAACTGATTTTTACGGCTATTTCCTGGCCCGTCGTCTTCCTCTCGGCCCCGGACCCCCCAAAAAGAACACACGCGCGATTGGTCGCCGCCGTCACTTCGCAAATGGCAATCTGTAGGCTACTCTACTTTTTCAGCAAACGTGTTAAAAACGTTCTCAAGGAGCTTTTGAATGATTCAAAATTCGGTGTTTATCTCTCTGGACATCACAAATTTTCAGCCATTTCTTTTTTCCAGATAAAGATATGCTGATACATATACAATATACAGACGCTCCCCTACTTACGAACGAGTTAGGTTCCGAGCGATTGTTCATAAGTTGAATTTGTTCGTAAGTTGCTCAGTGCTATATTTTGGATTATAATTTATGTTTAAGGCCTATATAAGTATATTGAAGGTTTATATAAATAAGTGCATTTGTATGTTTAAGGCTTGTATAAGTAACACACACTGGTTTGTACTGAAAAAAAACATTTAATAAAATGGAGAGAATATGTACAGTACTGTATAGAAAGAGAGATTTATGTATTAGAAAGTGGCCGAAAGAAGCGATTATACGACGATTGCACAGTTTTCTTCTTTTTTTCATCATAAATGATGCGGTAGTACTGTATGGCATCATTCAATTGATTTGCAAACTTTGTGCAACGTTCAATATTTGGGTCCTGCCGCTCGATCTTCATGTTTATAAATGGTACCGACTGTCAAACGATTCAAGTTGTATTCCCGTGCAACGCTCACCACTTTCTCACGCGCATCAAGCTTCGTTATTATTGCCACTTTGGTTTCAAATGAAATGGCTTGCCTCTTCCTTGCACAACAACCCTCACTCGAAGCCTTTCGCTTTTCACCAACCCTATTTAATAATGGATGCACAAGATATTTAATGATAAAAATGTTCTTTGCGCACTGGAGATACGTTCACGCACTTCCGCATTGCAACAAACTGGGCAGAGGAAGGTAGATGCTGGGTGAGCTGAGCACTCACAGCGCCAGGCGTCGTCTGTATTAGCGGCGGAAAGAAGCACTACTCGGAAAAAAATACAAAATCCAACTGACGAACATTTTTGGACATAAACGCAATTTGCAGACATGTTGGTATGTACCGTTGTTCGTAACTCGAATGTTCGTAAGTAGGGGAGCGTCTGTACTTTGCTCGAAGAACAACAGTTCTCAAAACAAAAGCCGGGGCAGAAGAGCTGATGAAGGCAGCTTTAATACGAGTGTCGACGAGCGCCAGAGTCATAAAGATAAACATCCAACCACCCACTGCCTTGTCAGCGCCGAGCGGCGAGCGCCGCGTCTCGCCGCTCGCCGTCGGGGGCGAGGGAGGTGGGGCGACCGGAGCGCCAAAAGCCTTTGCGTCGGGGTCCTCGCCAGCCGCTCGCCATCATAAAAAAACAAACGATAACACGTGGCCGTCCCGCTCGGGGTCGCCAACGTACGCTCGCCTTTCAACGGCGACGACGCAGAACTCGTGGGAGGGAACCGCCAAAAAAATGGAGGCGCATCTGGATTCTGGGTGGACTTTCGTATCGCTGGCCTTCGACGACGGATATCCGCTGGAATGTTTTTTTCGAAGATCTAACCAAGTCTTGTAAATGGAAAGGCGCTATGAAATATGAAAAATTGGATTTTTTTTACAATGCAATAAATGGTAGAGCGATGAATGAAACATATTGAGTTTATAGTCAATGAATTTGAATCCATTTGTTTCCAATCACGCCCTTCAGACGCCGTCTTTCCGCGGAAATGCATCGGGTCCAAATTCCTGGCGCAATTCCGCCAAGGCGACGCGTCCGTTTTTGTTAAAAGCTGTCAATGCGCCATGGCAACCATCCAATCAACGACAACTCTTCAATCTCCTTTGCCAAACGGCGCCTAAATCCATCCAGGGCTTTCCCAATAATAAAAAAAAATGGCAAATGGTATGGTTTAAAGCAGGGGTAGGGAACATATGGCTCGGGAGCCACATGTGGCTCTTTGCTAACCTGTGAGCTAAAATATGGAAATTGCTGGTGACAGAACTGAGATATTACATCTAGAACTGCTTTAATCTTCATTTTTTTTGTAGTAGACTCTTATGGAATGCATCCTTTCATTGATGAGCAACAGCATAAGAATATTTTAAAAAATATTCTTTTTTTCTACTTTAAAAGTGGTGAAATGACTAAAGAAAAAATTGAAAAGGCACTCGTTTACATGTATGTATTTTGACTTTTAAATTGGTAGTATGGCTCACAAGGAATAACATTGGAAAATAGGAATTGTTTGTGGCTCTCTTCGTCAAAAAGGCCGTCAATCAATCAGACGGCGACACTCTGGATTCCTACCACCATCCCTTACTCCCTCCCCCCTTCCCTTCCATCTCGTACCGACGAAAGAAATTTGAGCGACACGCAGATGGTCTCGGCTTCCGAGTCGCGCCTTCTCTAAAACGTGCGAGCGACGAAAACGCACGCTCCGGTCGCTCCCCGTTAGTCCGAGAACACCTCATTAGCCGGTCCCCGTCCGCCGACTCGTGGCGATTGTCGCCGTCTCCCTCCTCGGTCTCAACTGGCGTGACGGCGCCATCTTGGAAAAAAAAAGTATAATAATTTGGACCCCATTCGGGCCTCACGAGGGGTTGGGGGGGGTCTGCGCTCTCGCCACCCGGGTGGTCTTTTGTTGAGCTCACCGCAAAATGACAAGCGAGAAGAAGAAAAGAATCCGGCGTTGATGTGTTTCAGCTGTGAAGGATTTCCACTCGGCACTCCACCATTCAAATGCGGGGGAAAAACAGGAAGTGACAACGAGGTCGCCAAAAAGAGAAAGGAGCTCGCTTTCTGATTTCTGGCGTTCAAAAGTGAACTGCTGTTTTTTTTTTTACATGGTCACCGCTAACAAGTCTCACTTTTTACTTGTGTACATTTTCTGATTGGCTAGCGTTTTGCGCGTGACCTTTAACCCCGACCCTGGGAGCCTAAACCCGACTTCCTGGGTGTCAGCCAAGTTGCTGCCAGAACTCCCAGCATCCCCATTTGTTGTTGTTTTTGTGGCGACCTGTCGAAACGACCTTGCAATAATCCAATCGACTCACATTGTGAGCAAATCGTTTTTGCGTGTTTTGTTTAGCCGTCCGCTCAAGCTCGCGTAGCTTTCCCCGACGCTGACGTCCATTTGAACTGGGAAGAGCGGTCGCATCCCACCAGCTCCCAGTTTAAATGGATGGGCCTGTCATGAGCTGCTTTGCAAATTTCTTTCCCTCTTTTTCTAACCGCCACAACACATACTTTGTGACCTGGGCTAGCAGTGAAATAGCTAAGCTAATGCCAACTTTTCAATAGTAGACGTCTCGGAAAATGAAGACCGAAACATTGCTTGAGTGATTTGCGCGGGCTTTTAAATGCAGCCAAACTGAAGAGTAGGGGCTAGCGTAGGGGCTAGCATACACGCTAAGCTAGGGGAAGAGAGAGGGGAGGGGCCAACGTGTTTGTTGATGACAAGGTTAAGGTAAGGTTAAATGGCAGAGAAACCATTGTCACAGGCAGAGGGCTTATTTTTTCTATTTTAATTTTATTTTTAATGATGATTCTTTTTTTTTGTTGCTTTCCACGCACGCACCCCCGCTCGCACGCACGTACACACGCTCGCAGATGCTTACCGCTAAATCGCGCCTTGTCCAGAAGGGGACAATCTGGCCCTCTAATTGCTGTCACTGAAGCCGAGATTCATGATGTGACTTTCCCATTAAAATGTGAGCATTAATTTGTATAATGAAATATCACCCTCCGCGGCGTGTTCATTAGCCGTCCGTCCGCGGTTAGCCACCTCCAAATACGGCCGCTGGTGGATATTTGCCTACTCCGCGCGACGGCGCCTCTCCTCCACCGCCGCTAAATCCGAGCTCGCCGCGTTCCTTTCCGCCGGCCGTCGGCGGCTCGTTAGTACCGCTCTCTCGCCGCGGGAGGGAAAAACCCGGAGCGGATCCGCTCCCGGATCAGACCGGATGGCCCACGAGTACGCGGCGGTAATTGAAGGGCTTCCGTGGCCCCGCCGGCTGGCTCTCACGTGCGGAAAAGCCGCGTCCGGCCAAATAAACATCCACACTGGGGCCGCGTCTCCTTGTCGCGCATTAAATTTTAATGGCGACCAAAACGGCGATGATGTGTGAAACAAATTGAGATCAGAGGGAAAGTCAAAGATGGGGCGCAACGGGGCGGGGCCAGGAACGCCACCAAAGGGGCCTGCGCCATCAAATGCTACATTTTGACACTTTCTACAAGGAATGGCGACGACATTGGAATAGACCACGGCTGTAGACAATGTTCCCTCTAAGCTGCGCGCGTGCGCAATTGCGCGCTACTCTCGTCTTCTCTGCGCACAGCAAATCATATGGAGCACACAAAAGAAAATCCTTTTTTTTTTTTTTTTTTTTAGCTGTGAGGCCGACGCGCGAACCACTCATCCGCCGGGCCGCCCATTCATAGATATTAATCATTACATTTTATTATTACTAAATCCTTTATGTGTAGTAGATATCAGTGGCGGTCCGTGCATTTTCTCGTAGCGCCTTCAATGGGTAAAATCCACTACCTAGCAGCATTTAATGATTAAATACAAATACTGGAGCTTTTCAGATATTACAACCGGGCCCGGAGTATCATTTCCCCGGGAAAAAGACAGCGATGAACGTCGATACGTCCATATACGTCCATACGTGAAACGGCAAAAATTGCACTAAAATGGGGGTAAAATCCATTTCCTAGCAGCATTTATTGATTAAATACAAATACTGGAGCTTTTCAGACATTACAACTGGGCCAGGGGGTGATTTCAACTCGAAATCTGATTGGTTAAAGCAACAGTCTTATCGACGCTTGTTTAATGCAGCAGAGCCTGCAGAACTGATGGTGAAGGCCTTGAGGCAGATTTCTGACCCTGGCAACAAATAATGGCTGAAATGTGATTGGTTAAATGCTTCAATATGAAAAGACACATTTGGAAGCAGTGCAAACAGGGGGGAAAGGCAATGAAAGGAAGCTAACAGGAATTATTTCATAAGTATTGATGGACAAAATATAATGTATGGTTCAGATATTTCTTAGGCCAACAGAGAAGGCCTTGAAGGCCCTGACGGCCCGCCACAGGTAGACATACACCTGCTTATGGCAGGTGTGATTCTGGTGTGTGCCCATAGCGAGCAATGATGACATTGCTCACACCGGTACTCAGTGTGCTCAGGGACGTTGTCTTTCTGCCCAGACAAACAAAAAAATAGAGGGAACATTGGCTGTAGGCAGAAATTTGCGTTGAAATTTGCGCTGAAATTTGCGATGGAACCGAGCGCAAACTTCTCCCGTCTCCCACTTTTTTAAAGATCCCCTCCCCCCGCCCACGGCGGCGTTCTCGCCCGTATCAATTAAAAGCGGATTAACGGCGACACGGTGACCTTTAGCTGTAAATGGCGCGTAATGTTGCGAGGCGCTACGTACGATACAGTACGTATCGTAGAGTGGGTCCCCCCACCAAACCCCCCACCACGGCCTCCCCCACCCCACCGAAGCCTCCCCAGATGTCCCCCTTGACGGATGACGGCGCAGCTGTCCTCGCCCGCCGCTCCTCCAAGACAGCGCTCGCAAATGGCGGAAACGGGGACTTAACCCCGAAGAGCTCCTTTAATGATCCGGAAGATAAATGGCGGCGTCTTCCGCCAAACAGCTGGAAAAACAGAATGCCTCTCTACCGAGCCTCCCTCCCTCCCTCCTTCCTTCCCTCCCTCGCTCGCTCTGTCTCGGTCTCGACTGCGACCACGTGTCAAATTTGACTCGAGTCAATCCGGATCAAGAGCGAAGCCGCTTGGGAGGTTTTTTTATTTACCGTATTTTCACGACTATTCGGCGCATTGTATTTTTAGCCGCAGTGTCAGTAACGAGTGCTATTTCTGTATTTTAAAACACAAAAAGCACACATCGTTTTTTTTAGATGCATATATATTATATATAATCTATGGATGAACATCGAAGCGCAATGACTGCTGGGAAATATAGTTCTTGCACGCTACACCCACACGCTAAAAAGACATTTTTAAAAAGGCAACGGAAGCAAAACTGAGTTGGGTTGTACTTTATTTAGCCATTTTACAACTTACTCACATCATCCCTCAAAAATCCATCAAAGTCCTCATTTTCTGTGTCCAAATTGAACAATTGTCCAAATGAGTCATCGAAAACGCTAGCTAGCTAGCTGGTAGCTAGCGTAACTTTTCCAACGGTGCTTTCCATGCTTCGTCAAGCTGTATTGATGTCGATGTATACAGGCCACAATCCATTGGGTGGATTGACAAAAGAACTACTACATATCCCAGCAGTCACTGCACAGTACTTTGTCTACGGGAAAATAGTAGAGTCGGTGTACCCTATCAACTGATTCTTTTGATTTTATCGTGATTACAATTTTAGTATTGGTCCATATATAAAGCACACTGGACTATAAGGCGTCCTGTCTATTTTGGAGAAAATTTTAGACTTTTATGTGCGCCTTATAGTCGTGAAAATACGGTATTTATTTTTTTACGCACTTTGAAGCCTTCTTGGGCGCTCCAACTTGGCCCCAAACGTTGACGTCGGCCAAAACGGGGGTTCTCGGCTCTTTCGAGGAGGGAAATCGGACTTTTAAAAAAAGGGTTTAGGAGTGGACATCCCAAAGTGGGAAAGTGTTGCTCATTGGCTGCCATCCTCCCAGTTCAAATGCATTTGACGTCTAATAATAATAATAATCGGACATAGGCCCTGTCGTCCTCATCAACAACAAAAAGCCTACTTGTCATCACACCCAGAAACTGCGTATGACGAAATTGGTAGTGCTTCCCTACAAGGTGCGTTTACTCTGCAAAATACCTAAATAAGTCATAGTTACGGACTTGTAATTTCGCATTCTGCTGTTATGGATACAGTTCTACCGGACATTTCAAGAAGTTTTGCTGTGGCATATTTCACAAAGAAAAGAAAATCAATCAGGAAGCAGAGCGATAAAAAAGCACGCGATCGGTCCCCCCCCCCAAACCGGGGACCGATCGGATGCCAATTGGCCCCCAATCGGGGGCCAACCTTCCCTGTCTTCTTATTGATGCGACGCAATGGGAAGGCACGACGCGCTCTTTGCGCCGCCACCGCCACCGCCATCCTGTGAGCAAATCCAAGTTGCCGGCAGATGTAGCTTCATTAAACAATGAAAGGGGGGGTTTGTCTTGTTCTGCACAACCCCCCCTCTTTAAAGAAGAGGAAAACTTGCAAAAGTGGGATTTGCGGATTGACGGGGAAGAAAAGCCAGCCGAGTGCATATTTCTAAACACGCAATCATATCATGTTTAGAGTCGACACATGGAAACGCTTGCTGGGAGCAGAAAGGCGAAAAGGGGGGAGGCAAGGGGGTGAGGCAAGTGGGGGGGGGGGGGGCATTTTCAGAAGGCATTGTTACGCCAGGCTGCTTTGAATGATTTAAGTCGGGCTGTGTAGTAAATCATGGATATAATTAGCAAATGGCATGGCGCTGGAGTCGTTGATCATTATTTAGAGGGCGGCATTCCAGAAAAAGAGCCAGCCGCAAACAGTCGCTCTCTCGTTCGTTCGTTCGTTCGCTCGCTCGCTCGCTTGCTCTCTCGCCGGCTCGACGACTCACGCCATCCAATATTGATACGGCGACGAGTAGGACAAAAGGCGGCAGACGCCCATTGGCTGCTTTTTTTTCTTTTGACGCCGTGGAGCAGCAGAGATGAGCTTTTAACCCAATAAGCGCCGCCACCGGCGCAGCTGATTGAATAAGGAAACGTCCCCCATGCAAATTAGCGTCCGCCATTCCTCTAACCGGACCAAATGATATTCCGCCGGCCAAATTAGACGCAAATTAGACTGATGTGATTTAAACAAAAACAAAAAACTCTCTCTCTCGGCTTCCTCTCGAGAGCTCGTTAATGGCCGCCGGGGCAAATGAAGACGAACGGCGGCCGGACGGCCTTCCGACGACGCCCAACCGGAGGGAAAACGCGGGTTACCTCGAACGGGGCCTCCTCATTCGTCAAGACCAACAACGCTTTAAAGCAGGGGTCTTTAACCTTTTTGACGAAGAGAGCCACAAACAATTGATATTTTCCAATGTTATTCCTTGTGAGCCATACTACCAATTTAAAAGTCAAAATACATACATGTAAACGAGTGCCTTTTCAATTTTTTTTAGTAATTTCACCACTTTTAAAGTGGAAAAAATGAATATTTTTTTTAAAGATTCTTATGCTGTTGCTGATCAATGAGAGGATGCATTCCAGAAGAGTCTACTACAAAAAAATGAAGATTAAAGCAGTTCTAGATGTAATATCTCAGTTCTGTTACCAGGAATGTCCATATTTTAGCTCACAGGTTAGCAAAGAGCCAGATGCACCCATCAAAAGAGCCACACGTGGCTCCCGAGCCATAGGTTCCCTACCCCCGCTCTAGCGTCTGGCCTACGGTGACGTCAACAACCGGCGCGACGACTGACTGTTCCACTCACCTGTGTGAATGCGCAGGTGGACCTTGAGGTGATGCGAGGTGCGGAAGGACTTGCCGCAGTAGGGGCAGTCCTTGGAGGCGGAGCCCAGGGAACGCTGCGACACGGAGGGCGCCGCGCCCACGGCCGCCTTGGCCGCCTCCTCGCCGGCATCTGCGTATCGAAAGGAGAGGGTCGTGGTCAGCAGCGGGAAAAGATTAGACCGAAAGCGCCACCCTTTTTAGGGTCAGGGGGTCACCGCCGACGCTGCTCTGCCAATTCCGATGAATTGGACCGGCGGTGATCGGTGGGACGGCGCATCGCGCTCAGAGGAAGAGACCATTTATGTACGTTCAATATTAGCCGCGGCTTCCGGATTGACTTTAAAGAAAAAAAAATTCAAATGTCATTGCAATCGTCATACAGTCGTACCTAGTCATACGAGCGCTCGTCATACAATATTCTCGTTTTACGACGGAAATTTCGATCGAATAATTCGCCCGAGATACGTTCAAAATTTCGCGATGCGACCAAGCCAGGTGGCCATGGCACTGTCTTTTTTGCATCTCTTTCGTGTATAACAATATCTACGAGCACCAAATGATTTCTTCAGACGAGTTCAGACCAGGAAACGCACAATGCGCATGCGCGGGAAAAAGAGGGCTTTCTGGGTAATGAAGTACACTCATGCACACAACGCCCATAGGCAATGGCAACCTTTCTCAGAATAAAACTTCAAGTTGTATTCCCGTGCAACGCTCACCAATTTCTCACGCGCATCAAGCTTCGTTATTATTGCCACTCATTTCAAATGAAATGGCTTGCCTCTTCCTTGCACCTCCCTCAATAGAAGCCTTTCGCTTTTCACCAACCATATTCAATAATGGATGCACGAGATATTTAATGCTAAAAATGGAGAAGGTTCTTTGCGCACTGGAGATACGTTCACGCACTTCCGCATTGCAACGAAGTGGGCAGAAGAAGGTAGATGCTAGGTGAGCTGAGCTATCACAGCGCCAGGCGTCGTCGCTATTAGCGGCGGAAAGAAGCACTACTCGGAAAAAGGCGCGCAATACAAAATCCAACTTACCAACATTTTTCGACATAAACGCAATCTGCAGACATGTTCGTATGTACCGTTGTTCGTAACTCGAATGTTCGTAAGTAGGGGAGCGTCTGTATGTAGAGGTACCACTGTACACCCAGACCTGCCCGTTTCCCCGCGTTTGAATCCCGCCACGCTCCCCACGCCGCACACGTAACAGTTCCAAGGCGGAAAAGCGTCGGAAGAGAGGCCGCTTCGATACGACAATGACGACGCCGAGGACTACTTTAGACATCAGAACGAGTGTTTTTTTTGTTGTTGTTTTTTTTTAAACCACAGACTTGTCATATTAGCGGCACGGGATTAAAAAGGCGCTAATTGCGATCAAGTCCCAACAGCGCAAACAAGGTTTTGATGGCGCGTTTGATGCTCGGCGGCCCGTCCCGTCCATCAAAGCCACCGTGGGTATTTTTAATTGAGCGTTCGCCGCTCGTCTGGGCGCCGCCGCCGACTGTCAGCGCATCACAGGCGGACGGACGGCTCGGCGTAACGTAACGACGCTCGCTCGTTGGCTCGTTCGCCCTCACCTCGCGAGTCGATAACAGACGCCAAAGCGCCGCCATCATCATTTTTTTTCTTTTTCTTCCCCCCTTCCACGGCGAGGGGAGGGGCGCCCCCGCCCCCGACGCCGCCGCACGGTCAAAAGCGTTATCACCCCGTCATATCTGTGACAGCGAGCTGTCACAATCAGCTGGCGGTGGCGGCGGCGGCGGGAAGAAAAAAATCTGGGCGTGCTGACACGGGCGAATCTATTTCGGTTTCTTGCCATTGTTTGTTCCGGGACGGAGAGTCGGCGTCAGCCATCTCCGCGCCGCCATTGACGGCCATCCGCGTCCAAAGTTGGGAGGATAGTTTGACTTTCAACTATTAAAGAAGTTAAGAATGAGAAAACATAAATACAGACGCTCCCCTACTTACGAACATTCGAGTTACGAACAACGGTACATACGAACATGTCTGCAAATTGAGTTTATGTCCAAAAATGTTCGTAAGTTGGATTTTGTATTGCGCGCCTTTTTCCGAGTAGTGCTTCTTTCCGCCGCTAATACTGACGCCTGGCGCTGTGAGAGCTCGGCTCACCTAGCATCCACCTTCCTCTGCCCAGTTTGTTGCAATGCGGAAGTGCGTGAACGTATCTCCAGTGCGCAAAGAACCTTTTTCATTTGTATCATTAAATATCCCGTGCATCCATTATTCAATATGGTAGGTGAAAAGCGAAAGGCTTCTATTGAGGGAGGTGCAAGGAAGAGGCAAGCCATTTCATTTGAAACCAAAGTGGCAATAATAACGAAGCTTGATGCGCGTCAGAAAGTGGTGAGCGTTGCACAGGAATACAACTTGAATCGTTCGACCGTCGGTACCATTTCTAAACATAAAGATGGAGCAGCAGGACCCAAATATTGAACGTTGCACAAAGTTTGCAAATCAATTGAATGATGCCATACTGTGCTACCGCATCATTTATGATGAAAAAAAAGAAACAAAACTGCAATCGTCATTAGATAGCTTCTTTCGGCCACTTTCTAGTAAATCTCTCATGTATGTATAGAGTACTGTATGTATTCTCTCCATTTTATTATTATTATTTTTTTCCGTACAAACCAATGCGTGTTACTTATACAAGCCTTAAACATACAAATGGACTTATATAAACCTTCAATATACTTATATAGGCCTTAAACATAAATTATAATACAAAATACAGCACTGAATCAACTTACGAACAAATTCAACTTATGAACAATCGCTCGGAACCTAACTCGTTCGTAAGTAGGGGAGCGTCTGTTTTGGTATTTCCCATTGTTTGATAGAAGAAACCAGGTTTGTTTTCTCTTCTCTAAAAAAAAAGACTCCATTAAAAGAATATTTCTCGGCTTTTTACGGCACCTTTAAAAGAAAAGTGGCGGACGGCAGGAAAGGTCTTTAATCAGCGGACTGATCCGTCCGTCCGTCCGTCCGTCCGTCCGTCCGTCCGTCCGTCTCTTTTAATGTGGCCGCTTCAATTACCGTAAAAGTCACGGCGCGGCGCCTGAGCGCAAATATTGACACCTTATTGCACAACACATTTATGACATTTTGAAGGTCATCGTTACGTACGTCGGGCCTCATCGCTCACGCGCCGTCTCCGAATCTTCCGCCCGTATCGATCCTCGTCCGCTCTTATGCAAAGCGTCGGCGGGCGCCCGTTAAAGGTCGAGCGCCCGCCCGCCGTCCGATAAGACGGAAACGCCCACGCCGGCTGATTAGCGGCCGGGAAAAAGAAATAAGCAAAAAATACCAAACGCGCACCGCAAAGTCTTTACGGGGAATTTTCTTTCTTTCTTTTTTTATATTTTTTTAACTTTTTTTTTTACATTGTTTCAAAAATGAAACTTGCGCATAAATGTGAAATGACTTAGTAAAAATCCCAATTATATTAAGTATTTTTTTTAAATAAATATAACCTTCCCAGCATACAATTAAAACTATTAAACATTTGCAATCAAGTAATACTAAGAGACATATTCAATATTCTTTTTTCTTCTGAAAATGCAGAGCACAAAACAGCAATTGCAAAAACTAGTTTAACACATCACCCCAAAAATAGAACAAATCAAATGATAGTTATACATTTCAATTGAAAATATAGCAAATGTAATACCTTAACCTTATGTTTTTAATCACAGTTGCATGGTAGTAGCAAAATAAGTACGCAAGCACAAAACTAAACGTTCAAAAATTAGCTTTTTCTTAAAATATATATTTGTTTCTAAAAAAACTCCAAAAATGTAAGTTTAAAAAAAAAACAAGCTCCCATGCAATTGATTGGTTGTTTGAGCTGTGCAATTGGCCGGCAAGCCATTCGGGGAAGTCGGCCGGGATGGGCTCCGGCACCCCCTCGACGCTCATGAGGATAAACGGATGGGGAAATGAAGGAATAAATAAATATATAGCACTTATCCTTGCTTTTCATGACAAGTTAGTGGCGAGGATTGTCTGGCCCAGCGTCAGTCAGTCACGACAAGTCGTCAAAAATGGGCCAATAAAAATGTTTCTTCTTACCGCAAGTAACAAAAAAAAATGGCATCACAGAATTCAAGTTTTCGACTGCTTGTTTTTGTTGCCTTGCCAAAACCCCACGACGTACCAAAGAAGCCCCCCGTTGCTATTTGATCAAGAGAAAGTATTTAGTATTTTGTATGGAGTCTGGCCATACCTGCCTGCCTGCCTGCCTGCCGTTAAGATTGACATATTTTCAGTGCGCATTTCATCTGTGCGCTTTCAAATACGCAGGCGCGTGCGTTCATGCAAATTTGAGGCGACGGCTGATGTGACATCTGTTCTTTCCATCGGGCCCCGTTCCCGCGCGCCGCCGTCAAAATATATTGCAAATACATAAATGCATCTTTAAAGGCGACATTCAAAGCGCTTTTATTTCATCAATGTTAAAATCCCATGAATTTATCATGGCTGACGGCGAGAGGAGAGCCCGGCCATGTTTAATTCAAGTGGATCTGATCTGAGAGCGCACCCCCCCGAAGCCCCCGAATCCCCCCCCCGCCTTTAACTGGTGTCACGGCGCCCTAATGGAACATGCCAGAACAAAGGCTCCCGGA